>NC_084912.1:16948907-17257540 GCF_949316345.1 Pungitius pungitius | reverse complement strand
CATTGCCTTTATTTTATATATTTACTCTTGTGAAACTAATGTTTACTTGTGTTTTTGTAGTGTTGATGCAGCAAAAGAGGATAGGTCTCTTGGAAGGCTTGTAAATGACGATAATGTAAACCCCAATGCCAAGATGAAGTACCTAAACATCCAAGGGAAGCCCCATCTGTGTTTGTTTGCAGCACGAGACATCAGTCAAGGAGAGGAGATCACCTATAATTATGGTGACTCTGACTGGCCATGGCGATGCAAGGTAGTCAAAATATTTCTTTGTGAAAATGAAGTTCTCCTTGCTCTTTGCTCACACGCAGCTTTGATTTTACATATTAATTTTTCAATATGAAAATGGTTTTTGACATTGTGGGTTGATGGGGTACAAAAGACATGCTGCTACATACAAATATCGAATTTCTGCTGTATTAACTATTCAGTTTTTACTTGAACCCTTTGGTTTGATGTTTATTGTTAAAATCTTCAGAAATATTAAGGAAAGTCTTCTGATCGTCCACCCACTCCCTTTCTATCTGCTACAGATGATCACTGCGAATGAGCTGATGGAGTCTGCTGCAAGTGACGAGGCCAACAAGATTGAGACCTCTGTGGATGGCCTGAGTCCAACATGTCCACAACATAGTCCCCCCAAAAGGGTTGAAAAGGTAAACTAAGTCTAAACTTAATTACTTGTGAAAAAGCATTGAATCATGTTTCATGTGTTTGTGCAGTTGCCTCATTAAAAGCCTAAATATTCTCTCTAATGGTACATTTCCAGTTTCTCTATTCATTGTCCTCCTTTTCTATCTGCTACAGATGATCACTGCGAATGAGCTGATGGAGTCTGCTGCAAGTGACGAGGCCAACAAGATTGAGACCTCTGTGGATGGCCTGAGTCCAACATGTCCACAACATAGTCCCCCCAAAAGGGTTGAAAAGGTAAACTAAGTCTAAACTTAATTACTTGTGAAAAAGCATTGAATCATGTTTCATGTGTGTGTGCAGTTGCCTCATTAAAAGCCTAAATATTCTCTGTAATGGTACATTTCCAGTTTCTCTATTCATTGTCCTCCTTTTCTATCTGCTACAGATGATCACTGCGAATGAGCTGATGGAGTCTGCTGCAAGTGACGAGGCCAACAAGATTGAGACCTCTGCGGATGGCCTGAGTCCAACATGTCCACAACATAGTCCCCCCAAAAGGGTTGAAAAGGTAAACTAAGTTAATTACTTGTGAAAAAGCATTGTATCATGTTTCATGTGTGTGTGCAGTTGCCTCATTAAAACCCTAAATATTCTCTAATGGTACATTTCCAGTTTCTCTATTCATTGTCCTCCTTTTCTATCTGCTACAGATGATCACTGCGAATGAGCTGATGGAGTCTGCTGCGAGTGACAAGGCCAACAAGATTGAGACCTCTGTGGATGGCCTGAGTCCAACATGTCCACAACATGGTCCCCCCAAAAGGGTTGAAAAGGTAAAATAAGTCTAAATTGTATGTTGTATGTATGTATGTATGTATGTATGTATGTATGTATGTATGTATGTATGTACACATACATATAATATATGTATGTACACATACATATAATGTATGTATGTATGTACACATACATATAATATATGTATGTACACATACATATAATGTATGTATGTACACATACATATAATGTATGTATGTACACATACATATAATGTATGTATGTATGTATGTACACATAATATATGTATGTACATATAATGTATGTATGTACATATATATGTATGTATGTATGTATGTATGTATGTATGTATGTACACATACACACATACATATAATGTATGTATGTATGTACACATACACACATACATATAATGTATGTATGTATGTACACATACACACATACATATAATGTATGTATGTATGTACACATACACACATACATATAATGTATGTATGTATGTACACATACACACATACATATAATGTATGTATGTATGTATGTATGTACACATACACACATACATATAATGTATGTATGTATGTATGTATGTATGTACACATACACACATACATATAATGTATGTATGTATGTATGTATGTATGTACACATACACACATACGTATAATGTATGTATGTATGTATGTATGTACACATACACACATACGTATAATGTATGTATGTATGTATGTACACATACACACATACATATAATGTATGTATGTATGTATGTACACATACATATAATGTATGTGTATGTATGTATGTATTTATATGGTGTATAGGGACAGTGGTGTATAAGGACATTAGACATGGGAATTAAAATCAGAATCGACATTCTCGATCTAAATCTACTAGCTGTGTGTGTGTGTGTGTGTGTAGGCGCCTCTCATGGTGTATGGGGACAGTTTTATATGAGGACATTCTCTGAATCTACTGTGTGTGTGTGTGTGTGTGTGTAGTCGCCTCTCATGGTGTATGGGGACAGTTTTATATGAGGACATTCTCTGAATCTACTGTGTGTGTGTGTGTGTGTGTAGTCGCCTCTCATGGTGTATGGGGACAGTTTTATATGAGGACATTAGACTCTTTAACTCAACAACGGTGCTTTTGAGGAACTAACTGCTCAAAACTCATAACTAATCTTGGTACACACATTTAATGGCAAAGATAAGTTACCTGATTTTATTTTAATGCTTCAAAATGGCACTTTGGCTTAATTGTGCCCCTTACAAATCAATCATCCAGCCCCCAGCTCAACGGTTGACCTACGTGTATGAAACTTCGTAGTCATGTATAACGCATGTAAACTAAAAGTGTCTTGGGATAGCCCCCTAAAAAACATAACTCTTTGTTGTGAAAGCATACAGATGTCGCACTATATGACTGATTGACCTGAAATGTGGCACACATGTTAGAACTTATAAAATACCAACATGTCAATGTGACACTGTTAAATATACATTATATATATATATATATTTTTTTTTTAACAGTGTCTAAAGCATCACCTGGTGTCCGCAACAATATCCTCTTTGGACAAATGTGTCCAATGTGTGGGACCTGTATCCTCCTTCAAGTGGGTTGGCTATGAATGCAGAGGTGAGCTATTTAGTGAATTAGTACAGAGTTTGTCTTTGGGTATTGGGTCGATATATTTGCTGTGTTCTAATGTACACACCATTCTATAATGAAACTCTTACATATTTCTTCGTTCACAGCATAATAAGCTGATATATCAACTATTTCTCATAATTGTGAAATGTGTAAACATCTGTTGTGATGAAGTTGACATAGTTGGTGTGGAATATCATTCAGATTACTTAAAAGGTGTTTTATTTTGGCACTGACCAGATCTGTTGTGCTTTAATGCTAGAGGTTTTTCTCCAATACATTTGTCATTACAGTTAAAGGTACAAACATGGGCATTTAAATTATTAAAGGGGAATCTTTTGCATTATGCATTTCAGATCTCTATTGATCTGACACAACAACTTATAATAAATCTGTGGTATTGAAACTTATACTAAATATTCAAAATGTCTCAGTTTGTTCAGGAGTCTGGCATAAATCCTGCCTCAGGAAAATGACGAATGATAACCAAGACCCATCACAGGTCAGTTGGACACAGAAAACAGAACAAAGTTTGTTGAACTCTTAACTGTCTGGAGCTGTCCATCACGTAAAATCCTTTCGTTTTCTTTCCAGTTTCTCGATCAAATATCTGATGATGATGACGATGATGACAACGACGAGTGTGTGTCGAGTGAGGAATACATACCAGACTCGGAAACCCATGATGAGGATGATGATTCAGATGCAAGCATCCCCATTACCCCAAGTCAGTTGAAAGCCGGATGGATTAAAGTAAAACCAGTGCTACCTGATGTTGGAACAGCCCATGGGTCAGACAAAAGCATCCCAGTTCTGTCCAGTTCATCAAAAGGTTGCCCATCTGCTGCTGAAACATTGAATTCTCCCAAAGACTTGACAAAGGAAAAGTGTGAAGTTGAGCTTAAACAAGTAAACAATCTGACCATGACCAAAAAGAATTACTGTTATGTTTGTGGTAAGCCACAAAGCAAAATTTCCCGCCATTTGAAAACACACAAGACGGATGCTGAAATTGTAAAAGCATTTTCCCTCCCTGAGCACTCAAAAGAGCGCAAGATTTTGGTAGAAAAGATGAGGAATAAGGGAAATTTTAGACACAACACTGCAGTTTTAAAAGATGGAACAGGGCCACTGAAAGTGAAAAGAAAACCAAAGGCTAAAGCACTCGCTGGAAAGTTTATTCACTGTATGTACTGTCAGGGCATGTACATTCGTAAGGAACTTTGGAGACATGCCCGCAGATGCCCCTTTAAGCCAGAAAACACTGAACTGAATAGAGAACCTGGGAGAACAAAAGTACTGGCTTTGGCTGAAGCTCAAAAAAATGCATTCTGTCAGCAGATCTCAAGCGGAGTGTGGAAGATCCTTAGTGTCATGAAACAGGATGAGGTTGCCTCTGTTGTGCGAAATGACCTCTCCATTATTAATTTAGCTCAGTCACTCTACAACAAACATGGACAAGACCCTACTAAGTACGAGTACATACGACAGAAGCTCCGTGAAGTGGGGCGTTTGTTGCTATGTCTGCGTACAGACTTCTCTGTGCATAACCTAGAGGAGGCTGTTAAACCTGCTAACTTCCAGAGGGTTGTGCAAGCTGTAAAGAGAGTTTCCGGTTTTGATGAAGAAAAACACTCGTATGCAACACCAAGCCTCGCTCTGAAATTGGGTCATACACTTCAGAAAATTTGTGACATTGTTCATTGTAGGGCCCTCATGGCCGAAGATGAGGACCTGATCAAGTCCACTGACATGTTCAAGAAGCTCTACACCACCAAGTGGTCTGAGGTGGTGTCTCACGGTGCCCTGAACACATTGAGTGATGCAAAATATAACAAGCCATCAACATTACCCTTCACAGAAGATGTTCAGATCCTTCATCGGCACCTTGAGAACTCTGCAGAAACTGCCTTTCGCAACTTGGAGGAGGCCAGTACTCAGAACTACGCACAACTTGCAAAGTGTACACTTGCACAAATCATTGTGTTCAATCGAAGACGTGCTGGGGAGGTTTCAAAAATGCGCCTCAAAAGTTTCCATGAAAGAGACAATACGAAGCTTCATGAAGATGTTGCAATGGGGTTGTCGAAGACTGAACAGAGACTCTGCAACTATTTCAGCCGAATCGAAATAATGGGGAAAAGGGGCAGAAAGGTTGCAGTTCTGCTCACACCAAGCATGGTGGAGGCTCTGTCACTCCTTACCAGCAAAAGAATGGATTGTGGTGTTTGTGCCACAAATGTCTTCCTGTTCGCCATACCCAACTCGATGAGCCACTACAGAGGACAGGACTGTTTGCGTGTTCATGCAAGCGAGTGTGGAGCAAAGCACCCCGAGTACCTCAGGTCGACACAGCTCAGGAAACATGTCGCCACACTCTCTCAAGTCCTTAATTTGAAAAACAACGAACTTGATCAAGTTGCAGATTTCCTGGGTCACGACATCCGTGTTCACCGGGATTTCTACAGATTACCAGTTCCCACAACACAACTGGCAAAGATTTCCAAATTGCTTTTATCGATGGAGAAAGGGAATCTTTCCACCATGCAGGGGAAATCACTGGACGAAATTGAAGTGGAAGGTTTGTAAACAAATTAACACTTACAACACACCTGATTGTGGTTTACATTTTACAGGGCAAACATTGCCAGAATTATATGTATACATAATATCTGCAAATAATTGTTGAATCTCCACCCACAGACACACACTACCCTGACACGCCCAGAATGGGTAGGAAAGGGTTAACTTTAAGTAGAAATGTGCTAAATTAACCTTTTAAAATTAATTTTATGCATTCCTTAAAAAGCTTGACTTTTGATTTTTAACGATTGCCCTCTCATCCAAATTGGCTCTTTAGTTTACACTGTGCAGCCACTTGTGGCCTGAAATAATGTTACTATATAACAAACACACATCTCAAACTTTGATTTTTAGTTATGTCCAGCCACCCATGAGTGCTACTAATATTTTTCAGATGAAATTGCATTAAGCGACGCTGAAGAAAAGGACAGTGGGAGTGAATCAGATGACGGTTGCACAGCAGGCAGAGGATCAGAGGGTGGGACTAGCGAGCCTGTAAATGCTGCATCCGACTCTACAAAGCAGGTCCATGGCTTTGACGATGCAGGTAGGTTCCCTCACTTTATAGTTGTCACTGTTGACCAAATGTACTTAAATTCAATTTGAAAATAAATTATTGTGAAATTTGTTTTAGCAGGAACCGTGTCGTCCACAGTAAATGAGAGCTACCCTCTCTCTGAAGGTAAGCAAAGTTTGATGGTAGAGCATCTTTTTAAAGTACTTGGACACAAAAAGGCATTGCTACAAGGTGTAGAAGAAAGAAAAGGCCAAAATAATAATTATTTTTGTGTGATCGTTTTTGTCTACTTCGTGTATCTTCCAGGAAAAGATGCTGGGTCCAGAAGAGGGACAAAGAGAGCGTGGTCTAAATGTGAGGTTCAAGCGGTAATGCGGCACTTCAAAGACCATATTCGTAAAGGTCACTTGGCCACCAAGAACGAATGCAGTCACTGCAAGTTGGTTGAAGGACCCGTCTTGGAACAAAGAACTGTGCAAAATGTCAGAGACTTCGTCCGGAATCGGGGAACAGCTGAAAAAAGACGGTCCCAGCTGTAAACAAACAAGCGTTTTTGTTATTTGTTCTACATCCTTTTTTGTCTTATCTGTTGATTAGGTAAATTTCCATGGTGCGATGAAAAAATGTTATGTATGTCCTGCCCATCGCTCTGTCGTTCTCTTCGGTTGTTTGGTAAACAGGACTTGTTTTTCCAAAAGCACTAGTCTTTTGTAAACAATTGTTTCATAAAATAGTTTACAAAACCACTGTAGTCTGGTTGCTTGTGTCCTGAGTGGGACAGTAATAAAAAAATCGCCCCAGCTCATTGTTGTGTTTTTCATGTTAAGTGAAACCCAGGTTGTAGGGGCTGATCTCCCTCTGCATAGATGGATCATTAGATAATATAGATAGATTTCTACACATACTGTCTCAGTTTGAGGGGCTAAATTTGTATGCCACTAATTTGGCCATCCTTTAACAATATTTTTTTATATTAAATTGATGGTTCCAGTAATGCTGTGTCCAGTCTGTGTGTATTTATGTTAATGAGGAGGGCGGGATCATTGTCCCTTTAAAGACCCAATAGTGTTTTCTTGGTCCTTATAAGTCATACTTTTGTCAAAATAAAAATGTCTACCTATACCACAGTATAATTAGGTTGCTGTGTATGAGGTTGTGTAGGGTGTATCTGAAATCTAAAGTGAGCTGATTTTTTTTCAGATTTTTTGAAGTGTTTTAACCTAACTGCCAAAGCTGAAGGACCTCAGGAAAGGGTAGTCCATCTAAACCACACCCGGGCCTGTATGGCGAAAAAGTCCACCTAATACATATCTACCTGTATGTGTGTGTGTGTGTGTGTGTGTGTGTGTGTGTGTGTGTGTGTGTGTGTGTGTGTGTGTGTGTGTGTGTGTGTGTGTGTGTGTGTGTGTGTGTGTGTGTGTGTGTGTGTGTGTGTGTCCTGAGATGCTGGTAAAGTGCTGCTTGTGTCGCCCGTTGTTTGCGGTCGCGTCAGAAGACTTCCCACATTGCCGACTTCTCATTGTCACCACGGCGACGCCGCAGCCAGCCCCCGGGCCCCCACGGTCTATTTAAGTCCCCGTCAATTGTCGGCCATTGTTTTTATAAATCCAAGGTTGTGTGACTCCTCGCCTGTTGCCTAGCAATGCGCCTCAAAAGATATTGAACCCATCCACACCTGAGCCACTCAGACGGGAGGCCTTGCTTTGTGCATGTAGGAGATACCTGCTGCAATGACGCTGTGCAGGCTGGCCGTGTGGTTCCTCCAGGGCTCCTATATTGTGATAGGGTGGATGCTTGGAATGTTCATCAGACCTGGTGCGCACACTGAGGCCTGTGTTGTGTTGTGTTGTTGCAGCGGTGACTCCTCTGAGGAATAAGCTGAACGCCAACATGCACCTGTGGTAAGGTTCATCACATCATCACTAGGACCACATTTTCTAATGGTTTCTTTTGTCTAATGTTGCTGCTTTTTTGTTGTTTATGATTTTTTGGTAGTTTATTTTTTTATTGGTAAAAGGTCCTGAGAGAACAGTCCTAGTTAGAGCGTACAACCAACATGAACACAGCTTGTCCCAGTGCCATGCAAGAATATCATAGTGGAAAATGTAAGCGTATAAGGGGACGCTGTCTCATTCAAAAGGAAGGAGAAAAGGGGTCTGCTTCCTTCCATGGATGGACCAATGGACCATCACACATCCTTCACTGTTGGGTTGCATGTTTTGGGCTTGCAGCATATTGTCTGAGACATCTGGGGCAGCCTCCATCCCGTCCTCCTGTGGTTGCAGCAGCGATGGTGGAAGTGTCCTGACCGTCCCCCAGTGTCTCTGCAGGCTCATCTGCATGTGCTTAATTAGTGTGTGAAGGAGCTGTCTGTGGTCTGCTGGCAGGAACCTGGACTCCAGCGTCTTGCACAACCTCCAGGATGTTTTGGAGATCGAATTCCCGTCACCCGCCACCCACGACAAATCTGTACGTGACACGGTTGCCCCCCTTTTCCATTTCAAACATGTCGGTTCCCATCGCTGTGTGTTTGTACATCTATGTGTTTTAAGTGGGCGGACACACGCCACCTCCTATGTTTCTGTCCATTTCCATATTTCCATGTTTAGTTTTTTCACGAGGCGGGCACAAATTCTCCTTTTTAATTGGGTTGTTTACAGACGAGATCATTAGAATAACAAAGATGGCAGAATTCAAATCGCTTTAATCACGCAAAGCCATTTATCTCTTTTTTATTGAAACACTCGTTCTTTCCCCCTCCGCCGAGGGGTCAAAAGGTCGCTGCGTTTATCCGCTGTCGCCACGGTGATTAATGCCTCAGCTTCATTAACATTCAGGGGAGAGCAAAAAAGTTGGGTTGACCAGATGTTTATTTATTTTTTATTTTTTACCTGCCACCCTCTCTCTTAATGGATAGCTCTGGGGAAAAAAAACAGGAGCTTCTCATTATGCCGAAAATGCAAACGAGAGTAAAAAGAAAAGCAAGCGTGACGGTGGGAAAGTTGTTATGTGCTGGGGGGGGGATGTTATTTAACACTAAGTGGTTACAGGGGACCTGCCCAAATCTCTCTCTCTCTCTCTCTCTCTCTCTGTCTCTGTCTCTGTGTGTGTGTGTGTGTGTGTGTGTGTGTGTGTGTGTGTGTGTGTGTGTGTGTGTGTGTGTGTGTGTGTGTGTGTGTGTGTGTGTGTGTGTGTGTGTGTGTGTGTGTGTGTGTGACAGCGTTTCAGCACTGAGTGTGGGATCTGTTACTCCTATCGTCTTGAATCGGCCGTCCCTGATCAGGTGTGCAACGACCCCCGCTGTGGCCAGCCCTTCCATCAGGCCTGTCTGTACGAGGTACACACACACACGTCCTTGCAGTTGCTTCCCTTCATAGAGGAGGAAAATAGGAAGGAGTGACAATAAAGGACCTGTCTAGTCACCATAAACCTCCTAGTTGGAGCCCAATCACAGAGAGGCTGTTTGATTAGTTTCACCGGGGCACCCACAGGGGCGGGGGCGGTTGTTTCGGGGGATGATTACAAAGCTGAAATCGACTTAACACTCTGTGTTCGTTGGTTGTCTGTAGCCGAGCCGTCCCTGCGCTGATTAGCTTTGTGTTGCTAAGCGCTAACCGTAGCCTAGCTCTGGTGCTAACTGGCAGGTAGGAGCGAGGAGTGGTTGTTTCACCAAAGTAAAACAACCCTTTTTATTGAGGGATTTAATGAATACATTTGTGATTCTTTTGTATAGAGCGTATTCCTCTGTACCGTATCACCATGAATCACTGAAATCTGCCCAAATAATTCACTTAAAGGAGCCAATGACCCATTTAAGGTGTCAATGCTAATGAGCCAGCTACCCCCCCCCCCTCCCCACACTCCTCTGGGTTTGAAATGTATAAAAAAAGACAATCATCACTTAAATTTAAAACTTGTTTAATTTAATTTTTAAGAAAGGAAAAAAAAAACTGCCATTTGATAATCTCCCACAGGTAGAACATGTTGAACTAGTGTCCCGTCCCCCTCGTGCACTTTGCTCCATTGACGGCTGTGTTTTAAGTGCCAACAATGTCCGACATTTAGCAGGACGTTTTCAGAAGCACTGTCTTTTAGGGACATGTCCTCTGTTCAGTGCACCATCAGTCCTGAGGGTCCCTCCCTCTGCTCAGTCCTTGTTCATCTTCAGCCGCCGTCTCGCTCAGCATCTAACTGACTTAAGCTTGTGGCAGCTTCTGGGGTCAAGGGTCAACGCACTATAGTGTTACTATAGAATATATTAAATAAATATGTTAACTTTGAAAGGCATGTTAATGAGGTCATGTGTTGTTTCAAAGCTTTTTATATGCCCCCTCCTCCCCCCAGTGGCTGCGAGCGCTCCCCTCCAGCCGGCAGAGCTTCTACATGGTCTTCGGAGAGTGTCCTTACTGCAGCAAGGTGCGTGAGGGGCTCAGTGGGGGACAGCCACAGAGTCAAAGAGGAGTGTGGGGGGGGGGGGGGGGGTCCAGTCTAAGATGTTAAACAGCAGAAACAGGCTTGATGTCTCTGTATTTAAATGCATCTAATGTTCTTCTATCAGCCCATCACGGTGAAGATGGCCCCCCAGCAGTGCTGAGGACGCACAGCGCCACGAAGAGCAGGACACCCACGTACACCAGCCAGGTCAACGGGCCGGCTTCCTGTTCCCGACCCCCCCCGTTCACCGGATCCATGTCTGTGTTCCCAGCAGAGGCGGCTGTCATACCCCCATCCTCTGTGAGCTCTGGTGGTGGGGGCGCCTCTCCCCGAGTGTGTTTCCTGCCATCGGCCCTCTGTCAAAGACAGTAATCAGGTGTTGGCTCTGCTGGAACTAATGTGTACTGAATGGTGAGGGGGGGGGGGCAGCTTTGAAACAAGGGGTTGGACAACAGCTTTAGAAATTATTATTATTATTATTATTATTATTATTAACCAAAAGGACGACGACAACGAGGAGCTTGAGCAGTGAAGTTATTACACAGGAAATAAAAAGCTGCTGCTGCGGCGTCTCGTCCTCACACCTGTTTGGGCCGACCTCGGGGGCCAATCGGGGGGCCTCGCAGGTAGCATGCAGGGACAGGTTTGGGTCTGGCCTCTTCTTCTTCCTCGTCCGCCTCACTGTCATCTTCTCCATAAGCCACTACAGGTCTTGGTCTCAATGATCTGCCAGCTGCATCGTGTCTCTGAGTAAAACAGTTGATTCCCGATGTGTTAATGTGCAGAGCACGCTGTGTAGATGTTGGTCCACCACAGAATAAAGTCCTCCACTGGTTTAATCAAACCCTGGTGCAGGTAACTACTGCACAGTTCCTGTTGTCCTGATTTGATGCAGTCACTAATGCACCATGCAGCTTGTTATGTAACGATTACCTGTTTAGTGGGGAGGGGTCCAGCTGCCACAGCTTTGCTCTTCTCTTCTTCATCCTTGGAGGGCGGGGGGGCTGCTCCCCTCTGTGGGGACATGGGTTCCATGTGAATATCAACAGTATGCACGTCCAGTGCTACGGAGAGACGAGGTTACACTAAAATAGTTGTTTCTTGTTTAACTACTTGAATCCAACTTTCCTAAAGTGATGGTACATTTATGCAGCTCGAGTGCACGTGGCCTTTATGACATTTACTAAGCGCCCACTTGTCTTTACTGGGGATCAAACTGGCCCCCACTTTAGTGTGGAAATGAAATGACACGAGGAGCAGAGAGGAAATCAGCAGCATAATTGGAGACACCCAGAGTGTGTGTCATCAACTTGCTCAAATTGGGCCATTGAGAGGGGGCGCTCGCTGGGCCCGGGGGGGTCAAGAAGTGGACCTGGTGAATTTGAGGGGAATCTCAGTCCTCCTCCAGCTTCAGACCCGGTTGACATACTCACTGGGGGAGGGGTGAGGTGCAGGTTAACCCTCCCCTTTTACCGCCGTCAGGTTTCTCCACTCGGGGGGTCAACAGAGGAGGAGGCTGAGCATTGGCTGAGAAATACTCCCCAGGGACTCTCAATAAAAAGCTTCCAGTGCTCGAAAAGGAAAGAGACACATCAGCGTCACACCTCACCTTGCCCCTGGTGGGGGGGGCCCGTGGCACAGAGAAGCCCAGTGGTCCTGTCGTCCTGCCGCTGGCCAACAGCTGCTTGAGGTGTCCGTAGTTTGGCTTGTCCGTGTAGCCCAGAGTCTTCACATAGCTGAGGAACGAGGCCAGCTGCTCTGAGGACAGCAGCACAGTGGACATAGTGTCCTTCACCCGGTTCAGCTGCATCAACATGCTCAAAAATATGGGGGACGAAGAGAAACTCATCCGTCCAAAAGTGATAATTGTAAAACTATTATGAAGAATGTAAAAAAAGGAAAGCACGTACAAGTACAATAGGAGAATACACACCCCTTTTGTGTGTGTGTGTGTGGTAACAACAATGCTTCTCTGCAGGATTAGTAGGAGTCGAGTGAGTTGCACCTATGAAAGATCATCAACATGCGGACCTGCTGGGCTATGAGTCCAGATGGTGGAGAAGTCACAGAGGGCCCTTTGCTGGGTGCTCAGATGGAGTTACATATTTGAGGAGGAGATGACATTCTGCAACCAGTGGTCACCGCCAACCTTCATCAGAGATAATGGCCTTTTTGAAGAATGGGATGCCATCCCACAGAGTGGCTAGGGGGGGAGGGGGGGTCAGTTATGTGTGGTGTGGTTCGGTTTGTTCAATACATCTTTGTCATGTCATCCACCAAACCAGAGCCAATGGTAGAACAAGATGTTTGACCTCAGTTATGTTCTTACCCATGTGGCATCATTTCTAAGGGAATTAACCGGCTTTCCATCAGTACATTTATTTATGTCATACACATTGACATATACAACACTGTACTCTTGCGACTCGTGAAGGAAGCACATCTGTTAGCCACACGGCCTCATTGAAGCAGCAGGAGATCTCGCTCTGTCCTGGCTTACCTGTGCTGGCTCCTCCGACTGACAGATGCAGGACCGAGTCCGGCAGGTCATCCATGAGTCTGAGGGAAGGGCAAGTGGAGATGGACAGCTTATGAGAGCGGAGAACCCAGGGCCCTCAGAGACACTCAACAGCCTCCATTGCGCCACTGAACCAGGAACCCTTTGATTCATCCGAGACCCACCTGTGTTTGGCCTCCTGCACCTCAGCCGGCTTCTTGAGAAGTTGATCCCAAGGCAGAGACCCACACAACCAGTGGAGAAGACAAAAGCCCAAAATCTGGAGGTCGCCGCGTCTCGATGGAGCTGAGAAAAAAATAAAATAAATCCAATCTGGTGCTTTCTATTATCTGTCAAAGGTGTCTGTATCACGTTTAAAAGCTTTTCTAATCAAAGACAGAAGCGCTGTGCACAACACATTGGTAACAAGATGCAGAAGATCTCTTTACAACGTTCCCCTCCAGGCTCAAGGGATGGGACAACAGTACCTTTAGTTTGTCATTTTGGACAACACACAATAGATAGAAGGACAGCACCACTAGCAAACACCTCCAGACAAGGGGGGGGGGGTAGCTCAGTCCAGTTTGAGGCCCGTCCAGACACAATCAATCGATCAATCTTTGAATTATTTTATCCCCAATCGGGTTCTGTTCTGCTTCTCTTGCTAGTGACACATCCTCATTACCCAGTGGGACTGCTGCTGTCTTTAGGAACCGGTCCGCAGTGGGTTTGCATATGATTGCGGGGGGTCTACATCAATGCGCGAGGTCTATCAATACTTGTCGATCCTGGGGGGTGAGCCCGGGGACTTTAGCAGCTCGATACTGTAACGGCTGCCATGCATCTCCAGAGAAATGACCTATTGACCGGCTTCCCCCCTCAGAGGGGACAAATGTCCTCCCTGAGCCGCGGCAGCCATTGATCTGGTCCAAAGGAGGAGCGTGGTCACTTCAACACACAACCACATTACATCCTCGTGGTGGGGGCCTTCAGCACAGCGGCAGACAACGTGCTGACCAGGAAGGGGGCTGGACCATAGACATGGATCCACAGTGAAATACAAGGGACAAGAAATTGGTGACAATCAATGAGGAGGAGAATAGGAGAGGGGGTGAAGGCTGGATGCTTTGGGAGGGCGGGGCTTGTATGGACAGACGGACACGGCTCGCTGGTTGGAGCGTGTGTGTGTGTGTGTGTGTGCGCACCCCCTAATCAGGGCGCTGAGAGCAGTGGACAGTTGTACATGTAAAAGACATCTGGCAGACTTTTATATGAAATACAACGGTGAGGAAACACGGAGCTGAGTGGAACATGAGTTCCATCAAACCAGCGTGCTGCCTGTAAAGAAGACACGGACAAAGACTTGGTGGAGTCCACAGTCCACTTCCTGTTGATGTCCCACCTAATGCCAAACAGACCAAGATGTCTGATCCTGGTTTAATAACATCCACAATGGTTCATGAGCTGATGAGTCTTCAGGAGAACCTGAACCAACACACACACACACACGTGTCTGGTGCGTCCGATGAGGAACAACGCAGGACAGAGCTGGTGGGGGGGCGGGGGGTGCACGATGCATAAAGAGAGGAGGGAGGTGAGGAGCCGGTGTTGCTCTTAATTATCCTCCGCAGTGTTACACTCTTAAACCCCCCCCCCCCCTCCCCCCAGGAGACAGTCTCCTGTCCGCCGGACGCCCACCGAATGGCAGTAATTACACAGTTTAGCCATGGGGGGGGTCAGAGGCCCACCCGCCTGCTCGCCATCTGCGTCCTCACCATGGCAACCCGTCAACATCATGGCGGGATCGGCAGCACTGAGCCGGGGGGGCGGGGGGGCACAAAGGATATGTATTGGGACGCTTTCTGCTTCTCTGACTGAAAGCGTGATGGATTGGAAAGATGGAGGAGTCCAAGTCCACGTCTGATGGGTCAAATATTGTTTTACTTAAAGCAAATAACGACCACGTGTGAGTGGCTCAAATTTGTGAATTCTAATAAATGATGATGCAGTCAGTGAGTGATTTGGATTCCGTGGAACCACAATGCATTGTGGGTTATTGTATTGCTTACAGACACACGGTGCTCTTCCATGTAGACGAGCAGTTTCCTCAGCCTCCCACATGTGACGCCGTATGCTGCGGCCCCCTGTCACTCATCGATCGGCGCTGATAGAAACACGGCGGCGGCGATTAGCGAACTCCCGATATCGAACCGGTGGTTATCTGTGCCCGGCCCCCGTTTGCAGCCAACATCACAGCCCCTAATTAATGGCTGGATGAATACATGATGCAGGTTAGGACTCGGCTAATCGGGCCATTCTTAAATAGAGACAGTGCCGGGGGATTCCGGGGGGGGGGGGGAGGCGAACAATCGATCGCTCAATGAGGAGAGGGAGCACGTCGGCAATCTGACAGTTAATGTGTTCCCAATATCAGCGAAGGAGGTGGGGGGGGGGGGGCTGCTTCTTCTCTGCATGCTTCACCCGGTGGAAACGCTCACAGCTGACTTTACAATACGTATGTGCACCAAAGAGGGATGTTGTCCCTAATGTTCCTCTTATGGAGAAGAGAATTAATCACAGTCACTGAGACCCCTTCCAGTACAGATACTGTGTCAATTAAACCAGCCGGGTCACTGGCTACCTGCTCTGTGGATTCTACCACGATTGGTCCCCTGCACAGAGGTGAGGACGGAGAGCACGATCAATGACGGACTGGTCAATGAGAGCATGCTCACTATTGATTGGCGGGCGCTAACTTTAGCATCAGCATGCAAACTGTCAGCCGGATTTGACATTGGAAGATCAGTCAGACTAAAAGATGAAACAAGGTTCTGTATGGATTTCTTCTCTTTTTAGAAAAGGGTTATACCGGGTTAAAAAAAGACAAATGATATATACTTAAGTTAGCGCTACGTTATTACTGCGTTAACGCTGGATTTTGTTGTGCATTAACCAAGTTTTTTATAATTATTATTATTACTGCTCTGAATACTCTTACAGACACACCATGGATCACAGGAGGGAGGAACCAGTCATTCAGCTGCTATTGTGTAAAAGGGAATACTGCTGATAATAAGCATTTTATACAACAAGTCAGTGAGCAAATAATAAACACAACTTTTGAATTAACTATTGAGTTGAGATTAATCGCAGAAACGTATCATGATTCAACAATTCAATAGCTGCTCAGCACCAATACATGTATAGCAGTGTTTGTGCTCCCTCAGTGGGGATTGTAATGTGTCAAACATTGGTACAGGCCGTGCACGGTTTTGAGGAGACGCTTGGAAGGGTGGACTGACCTCTGGATGCTTACTCTGCATAGCGCTCACACTCTTCTCTGATTGGTCTGATTCGTTTTGTACACTTAGAAACGAGCAGCCGGTGCTCCAAGCGTCAAATGTGACTGAACAACCTTAGTAGAACTTTGAATTGTAAATAAATGGGCGAACTAAAGGAACATGAAGGCAGCGTGCTCCTGGTCTGACATGTGACACAGCTTACCAACTCCTCTGTGGGCATCCAGGCTGGTGTACTCAATGGTTCCATTGTGACCCTTCTTGGGGTTCTCCTTGTACTGCTTGTGCACCCCATCAGGACAGTATCTGTAGGACAGCCCATAGTCTGCAAGATAGACCTACAGGACACACACACACACACACAAGCAAAGCGTTATACATTAAGTGTGCACAATGCTGATTCCAAAATGGACACAACTCACCCCATAATGACAAAGGAAAAACGTTGGAGGACATTTTTGTGAATCTATTAAAGGACTTCCAGACCAAGAGAAACAAAACTCTCTGATCTGATGAAACACAGATTGAACTCTTTGGCCTGAAAGCCAAGCGTCCTGTCTGGAGGACAGCAGGGCCCCTCATCACCTCGCCAGTGCCGTCCCTACAGTGAAGCATGGTGGGGGCACCATCATGCTGCGGGGTTGTTCTTCAGCAGGAGGAAGTGGGACACCAGCCAGGGATGCACGTATCAGAGTGACACCGACTCACATTGCTGGATAGGATTAGCTTTGGCTTTGGGGGCCTGAGCCGAGTGGCTTGGGACAACTCAGTCAATGTCCTCTAGTGGTCCCCCAGAGCCGTGACCTGAACATCTCTGGAGGTCTGAAAGCGGCCCTTCCAACCTGATGGAACCTGAGAGGTTCTGCAGAGAAGACATGTGATGCTGCCAACGATGCTCCAGCAAAGTGTTGAGCAACGGCTGTGAATACATGTTATTTTCCCATTCTTTATTTTTGATACATTCAAACAAATGATCAAGCTTTTTCACTTTGTCATTATGGGATGTTGGGTGTGGACTCAAAATAATAGTTGTATATAGTTTTTTGGAATCGGGCTGTAAAAATCCAAAGTGTGGAGAAAGCGAAGCGCTGTGGATCCTTTGCAGACTGAATGTGTCACAGTGAAGCAGAACACTAGTCCTACAGGTTCCTGATCATCTTAGACTACTTTTCCAGGGACTAAAAGTTGGCCCCAAATGTCCCCACACCTCAGTGCGCCTTGTTCCTGCCCTGTTGAAAAGGGACTTTATATGCACATCAAGATAAAAAGTGGACTAACCTTTTCAGGGTCTCGACAGCAAAGCATGAGGTTGGCAGCTTTAATGTCTGCATGGACGTACTCGTTCTCATGAATGTACTCCAGTACATCCACCTTGCACGGGGAGGAAATGCAAAGCCAAAAGAGAGAATTGTGATGAGGCAAATGCAAGGATTTAGTGAGTGAGTCGTTTAGGTGATCATACCAGTCTTCGACCCAGCTGGAGAACGCTGGCCGCCTCCAGACAACCGCCCCCGATTTCAAAGATTTTCTGAAGGTCACTGCCCAGTCGGTCCATAGCCATGAAACGATACCTGAGGGAGAGTAAAAGATCACAGGGCCGTTCTCCTTTCCTGAATAACAAACCTCCTGCTTCCTGATATGTAGACGTTGGGCTGGGAAACACATTCATTCATTCATTGATGCCGAAAAGGACCGGCCACCTGAACAGCTGGTCACCGCTCGCTGGCCAACTGGCTGGTGAACAGCTGTCCGTGTGGCGTGTTTTCCGTGTACCCAAAGGCTCCAGTTACCCCCACGTCCTCCATGTGAACACTGATGCAATCATCATGTGTAAAGCAGAGAGCGTTTCAACACTCAAAGGGGTCGGACATGTTGAATACCTGAGGTCATTATGTTCAGCGAGTCCTGATCCCCAGTACGTCGGGATTCCCAGGAAATCCATTTTCCTGCTTTGCTTCCATTTTTGCACTGGAACCAGATTGGAAGAGAAATAATGATGTCAATGTGTGACGGAATGACAGGAGCCAACCAGCAGCTCCATTCAACACTAGACGGCCATATTGAGAGTGACCTTAGTGGTCAGTCTGTGGTGGATGAACATGTGGAGCTTTTTAATTTAATTTAGCCTGAAGGACCCTAAACATGTGAATCTCAATGTTACAGTACATACATCTGCAAACACACACACACACACAGCACCCAGCCTGACTGGCTCTTAAACAGCTTGGCAGGGGTTCAGGGGCTGAGCGGAGGCCCAGGCATCATTGCGCCTCTCCAAACAAAGAGCATAGACAAGCGGCAGAGAGGATGGGGGGGGGCCCTGCTACTCACTGTTCCCTGGTTTGGCTGCCCTCTGGTAGAACTTGAGCTCCGAGAACAGGGGGCCGTTCTCCTGGGACTCCTAAATGTTAAAGTGCACGTTATTAGCAGTGTATTTGTGATGGGTTAAAGAAGCACAAGTCCAGGTGAAAATGTCCAAAACATGAGGGGAGAAGGGTCGTGAAGGGAGGTGAAGAGAGGAGAGAAGGAGGAAAAAGGAGGGGAGGAGAAGAGAAGAGCACATCCCCTCACAGAGGTTAGTTAGAAAAGGACTGCGTATAAGAAACAGAAGGTACATGGATGCACGGTGTGTCACAAGGTGTAAACAGAGGCTTTAGCTGCAGACACAGTGACGTCATCTCCTCACGTGAATGACAGGACAGTTTGATTCCTGTAGTCTGGTTATTAAGTGTTCACTAAATAACACTATAATAAATAATACATCGTGTCACACGGTAGATAAATAGAAGCTCTCTTGGAACGTCAATCCAACATGAATCCCATGTTACATAATGCCAGCGTAACTATGGACTTCCTGTTTGCTATCGACAGGGAGAAAGGCACTGCAGGGGAAGCCTTATATTGGCTGAAGTGTATGATGTAACATTGGAAAAGGACTTGGTAGTCTGATCCTGAAGGGCGTCTGCCATTCCACTCTCAATTTATTCATTCAGCCACAGTTCACCAGAAGGCAGGAAGCGATCAGCTGCTGGTAAAGTGGTGTAGTGGTGAAGTGGACATCACGAAGAGGGCAGTGTGTGCTACAGAGAAGTGCACGTGCAAAGGCAGGAGCGACGCGCAAAGTAGTTTACACACACTTTTTTCTGCTTTGTTAATTTTGATCTTCATTATCTGTTGTAATTTTATTCATTCAACTTCGGTCAATACTCATTTTCACTGAATGGAGCCTTGACGCGTCACAATGTAACAAGACAGAACCTCGGCTCTCCTGCTATCACTTTAAATACGGCTTGATTATTTACGGTTTGAGGAAAAGGAAAAAACAAATGCCAAATCTCAGATCACATATTTTAGTCGTTAGTAAAACTTTCACATGTGATGTTGAACGTAAAACTTTGTAATTAATGTGCAGTTTCTGTGCATGCTGAACCATGAGGGGATCAAACGTGCGTTACACCACTAGACATATTTTAAAAATGCATTATCATCGTGCAGCCCAGATGTACTCACCACTTTTAAGACAAAGTCTGTGTCTGCAGTAACAGGTCTGTCCAGATCACGGGAGGCTTTGAGACAACACGAAAGATCAGACAACACAAGGTTAGGTTTCAACTCATTGTGTTTTTGGAATTGTTAGCAAAAGCAGGAAGAAATGAACAGTTTTGAGCACTAATGTATTTCTCAATGTAAAGGGATAGCTCATTGGACAGGTCTTAGATTTGAGGGTGACTGGAACACATTTAGACAGCAATCTAATCGGTGAGCAAAACGATTAAATAGGTATGCACACACAGCACGTGTGTGTGTGTGTCATGAAAGAGGGATTTAATCTTAGTGATGGGTATCATTAGGATTCTATTGATACTAGTAATACAAGTAGTCCTAGCGAAGGGGGGGGGGGGGGGGGGGGCACATCCCTAGTTATTCTGCTAGTATGCAGATACACTTTTAGTGTGTGTGTGTGTGTGTGTGTGTGTGTGTGTGTGTGTGTGTGTGGCAGGTGTCAGACACAGTGGCTTCATTACCGAGATAGATCAGCCCGCAGCCACCTTCACCGATCACTTTTCCCAGCCTCCACGTCTTCTTCTCGCTGTCCGTCAGTATGAAGCCCTCTGGCAGCGCTTTGGGTAACGCCCTCTTTTTTGGAGGTGCCATGACAACCACAACCTTTCAGAAAGTATCTGCAAGAGTATATTAGCTAACGTTAGCAATACATTCGTAGCCATGTTTGCTAACGTTAGCAACACATTCAGAGAGCTAACGTTAGATTAGCCTCATAAAAATGTTAGCTTACCAAGTAAAAGGATTTAACGTCTTGAGCTGTAAACTGAAATACCTACCGACCTCCAAAGACAATCAACCTGAAGTCACGTTACGGCGTCAGATAAGCCTTTGTGTAAAACTGTACCGACGCACCATGAATATTTAAACTTTACAACGAATGTTTTGCCGAAGAAGCAGCATTCGCTTCTCTTTCACAACAGCCCTGAGAGAAACAGAAACCAAACGTCATCACTTCCGGAAACTTATCCCTCCCCTACAACTCACTAGCCAATTGGAAAACAGCACAAGTGGACGTATGCAACATGAACTTTGTCCTGGTTGTAATGAAACCTCCAATCGAGTCACTGCTGAATGCGATTTATCATTTGAGGAGAAACCCGTTAACAATGTCTAAGAACATTTAAAATATACTTCCAGTTTTATTATTACCACTATCACTATTCACATGAATATCATTTTTTATCTTCAACAAGATACAATGCTGCTGGCGAAAGGCTTCATTTCATGGCAATTGCTTTGTTGGCTTTTGTACCGTCAGGGGGATTTAGTCACAGTGTATAACAATTACAAAATATATTTTGTAATATAGATGTGAAAATTCACTAAAGAAAATGAGAAATCCATGGGAATTATATTATAGTGTCTATTACAAGTATATACTTTTGCAGAAATGTGTAAATGATTGGGGTCACCGGGAGACTGTTTAGTGGGCTAAAGTTTTGGACTTGACGGAAGGAGCGAGTGTGGCTGGAGGTGGGGATGGTCTCAACGATGCAGTATAGAAGTGCACCATCATTGTCTTTTGCAGATTGCACTTCTCTAGATGTGCTTTTCTGATGATGAAGCACATGACCTGCTCCAACTTAAGTTGTTGGGTATATAAGCATTTGATGTTTCGCCGCATGGGTCACAACAAGCTTTTCATAGCTCACACCTGTATGGAAGTAAATCTGTGCCATCGGGGGTTGAAATAAAAAGTTGATTGAATTTCTAGCACTGAATATTTATGCATTGAAATTATGTACCTCAATGTTTTTCAACATTAAAACACCGCAAAAAAATTCAACCTAAAAAAAAAAAATGTTGAAATATTCGAAATGGAGGCTACAATATTCAACCGCAAAAAATTCAACCTTGGCACACCAATATGCGGAGGCTACAATATTCAACCCAAATAAATTCAACCTTGGCACACCAGCATCCGGGACACTAAGGTAGAGCAATCGATTCTAGATTCAAGATCAGTAGCGTGCGTCAAGCTAAAGGAGCGAGCACCCAAAACACCTTCGGCTTCGGATTGTATCCATGTCCAATAATAACGGGACTTTAACTCTTCTTCATGCCATCAGTGTGGCAACGTATGAAGAAATACAATAAAGAACATATAATGTTCACCCTAAACCAAAACGTTTGCTTGCCACTGACGATATACAACTCTATTAAAATATACAAATCAACTGAAATCGATTAAGCTCGGTTGGCCGAGTGGGTAGCACAGCCGCTCTGTGGCACTACGTTATTTTGCGCGACACGGTTCGAATCCCGGTTGTGGCGGACTTTTAATAAATGTTCTTTTATGTATTTCTTCATACGTGGCAGTGACGTAGTGCTCACTTATACAATCGTAATCGCTGCAATGGATATGGGATGCATTTTTGAACATTTTCAGAACAATATGTTTGCAAATGTGTGACGACTCAAGTGACGGAGGCAGACAACACCTGCCTGCCGGGGGGAAACAAACACGCACCCGTAGCCAAACCAGTAGGTTCAAAAACCAGTAGGCACGTAACACCGGGGGAAAACAAACACGCACCCGTAGCCAAACCAGTAGGTTCAAAAACCAGTAGGCACGTAACACCGGGGGAAAACAAACACGCACCCGTAGCCAAACCAGTAGTTCAAAAACCAGTAGGCACGTAACACCGTCACTGAAAAATGGGTTCTCGTTTCAGACTTTACGAGCAAATACAGGATCCCTTTGAGATAAATTCTAAAGCCTCGCATTAAGACGTACATCCCTTTATGTAAGACTCTGCGCTACTTGCAGGTCGCTGTGTTGTGCCAGATCCTCAATAAAGTTTACCCATGGTCATGAAGACTCATTTAACGTTACGTGGACTTTGAATGTCGCTTAATACCCAACTGAGATCGGCTTGTGCCGCTGTGAAAAAGGATCCTTCCACCGACGCTACTGCGGTTATTCCTGTATGTCCTGTCGGGTTTATGCGTCTGCGCGCTCCGTTAAAGCCGCTGCCGCTGCCCCCCCCCACTACGATACAGCGGCTCATCTGCCTCTTCAAGCGCGTTCCTGGTTTTCAAAACTCCGCCAATCACTCCTAACAGCTTGTCCAAGGATCTCAGCATCATTAAATGAATTCAAAACTAGAAGAAGAGGCGTTTTGTGAGCGGCTGTACGCTCTCGTTTAACTTCCGCTTAGTTCATGTCCAACACAGTCTGTTAATGTACAAATGTCAGCTGTCTATTACGGAATCTTACAGACACAAACCACACTGATGACATGAAGAAGAGTTAAAGTCCCGTTATTATTGGACATGGATACAATCCGAAGCCGAAGGTGTTTTGGGTGCTCGCTCCTTTAGCTTGACGCACGCTACTGATCTTGAATCTAGAATCGATTGCTCTTCCTTAGTGTCCCGGATGCTGGTGTGCCAAGGTTGAATTTATTGCGGTTGAATATTGTAGCCTCCGCATATTGGTGTGCCAAGGTTGAATTTTTTGCGGTTGAATATTGTAGCCTCCATTTCGAATATTTCAACATTTTTTTTTTTTAGGTTGAATTTTTTTGCGGTGTTTTAATGTTGAAAAACATTCAGGTACATAATTTCAATGCATAAATATTCAGTGCTAGAAATTCAATCAACTTTTTATTTCAACCCCCGATGGCACAGATTTACTTCCATACACCTGTTGCTTTTCACGTGAAGAGGGGTACCAAAAAAACCTGAGTCCTGAATGTGTTTTTGACACCAAGAAAGCTAATGAGAATAAGACGATTGCGAAGCTGTCAGTGGAATTTCAATGCCCAAATGTTTCAGCTTTGGCCGACCACCCTGCAGAAAACTATAATATTTCAGTCATATTGTTGTGAAACCTTTTCCCAAGCATCTTAAGGTGCATGCTCTTCAAAAACACTGTATGTTGTGTCAAATTCCTTTCAGTAAATGGTGTACATTTACTGATGTAATTTATTATCTGAGGCCAATAAACAGGCTGTGTCCTCTACTCTGCCTCTTCCTTGACACGTATTCATTAGTTTCTTTATTCAGTAATATTCCAAACACAATTTTCATTTAAAGACCTCGTTATTGCTGTGAGATCCCAGCCATTGACGTGGCGGGTTGCCCCCTTTCACAGAGCGGATCATTCCCGTGAAACAAACTCATTATTAGGTTATAACATGTTAAAATGGCCTACATACTTCAACCTACAAAGAGTGAAATTCGGGGTGTTTCTGGATTTGATGTTCTGATGTTCTCCGTACCTGCCTTGTATCGGCCTTGTACAAAGCGATCAGACAGCCACACAGGTGTCGCCCGTACCTTCCACCGTGCCAAAGGCAGCGTTGTCCAGTCGAAATGAAGCATCTGTTTGGGATTGGGCCCTCAAAGCAGCCTCTTGTATGCTACTTACTCACACAAATCAATAGCAGTTTGTTTTTTCGGAGATTGAGTCGTCGCCGTCGTAACCCAGCTTGATCTGCGCTTTGCTGTACAACGCGGTCAATACCGCGCCTGGCTAGTTAACACGGGCTGCGGGAACTCAAATGCAGCGTTGGAACCGGCGGTGGACACGAACCAGCGCATTTCTCTACACTCATTCGCTCCCAATCAAGCTTGTTTTATTCCGATGAAAGGAGAGGGGAAAATGCCCTTCTCTTGTTCTCCCTGTTCGCCGTGCACCTGCAGTGAGCCAATCGATCTCCAGGCACCCTGAGGGCCTCATTTGAGACTCAAGGATTCTGCGTCAAAGGGAAGAAAAATAAAAACATCACTGGTTGAACATCAGACAGAAAACTGAGGAAAGTAGGTCTGCTTTGGATTGAAGATGAGCTTTAAGTCATGTTTGTCTGAAGATCAGTGGAACAACCCTTACAATGAATGTGGCTTAATTATGGCACTATAGAGCCGATGGTGGCTGAATACCTGCTAATATCCCAGCTTATATCTAATTGGCAAACACTTAGAGGTGCCCAACAGCGATCCACACATGACAGTTGTATGTATCTTCCGTGGCCCCGAGCAAGACTGATGTCATCAGGGTTCACGACATGGAGCCTGTGTTGCAAACAGGATGTGTGGCGTATTACCAGGCAGGGAGGCTCTATTGCAAAGATGAGGTTTTGTTGCGTTCACCAATGGCTTTGGTGAGCAATGAATGCAGCCCGCTGGCAACAATGAGAACTAAATATGAAGTGCAAATGTTGTGACTGATGGACTCATTTACTTTACATGTCATTAAAGCCTATTAAATTAACTTAAAAGTTCAAAACCTTTCCAGTTTTTTGGTTTTCCTCAAGTTGGCAGGTTTAAATAAACTCAAGGATATGGATGATACATGATTTATATTTCTAGTTTTTATATTAATTGACAGGTGTATACATTCATTGTCATGTGCGTGCCTCTGTCCAGGCACAGCCCCCTCCCCTGGTTATACTGGCATGTGTGTTTCTTTTGGTTGTTTGAAGATAACTGGCTGAACAATTCCTCCAGTTCTGCAGTGAAAGAGACCCTTCACTTGGTTGTCCCTGTCCAGCAGGGACAAGGCTGCACAGACTCACACCCAATCACATCAAGTCCCTGATGTTAACCTCGTTGATGCTGTCACAACTCCCTCCATCTACCTCGCACTTTCTCCCTGTTGTCTTCTTTTTCCACTTGCCCTCTCTTTCCTCTGTCCCAGCCGCCGACCCCCCTCTGACTGGGCCGCCTCTCACCCAGGGTCATTTCCCCGTGAGGCCGCGGCGCTTTCCCCATTCTCGGCGCCTCTCGTCGGCCTCATCTCAGTGAGGGCGCCACACCATTTTGTGTAACTCGCCCTCATGATCTGGCATAATTGTCCTAAAAAGAGGGGCCACGGATTGGGTCACCCGCGACCATTGACCCTCACCGGCCAGTGTCCATATGGTGGAAGGCTGATAATGAGCCAGTTAATGTGCTGAGTCCATCAGCGTGGGACACTCCGTTTGGACAGTGTGCCTAAGAGATGGTGTTACTCTTTTAGCCCTATTTTCTCTATATCCACCAATTTGCCTTTGGCCTCCAATAAAAGAAAAACATTACAAATTCCACTCAAAGCACACTGAAATGTGCTTAATCACTTACGGTAGTCAAACATAAATGGCAGTCACATCTAGTCAGGAATCACAGACCCTCCCCCTGTCATAAACCACATTTTCAAACGATGTCATTTGTTCCCAGCCATGTCTCTCAGCTCCCATCATGCAGCTGTGTCACCACGTCATGTTGTGACTTTGTGCCATTTATGAATATGAGACGTATCGCCAGTACAAATGAAAGTAATACAAATCTAATGGCCAGTAATGAGATGCTGTTTTGCCATTATTGGACGTGGGCTGGGTCCGTGCCAGTGTGTGTGTGTGTGTGTGTGTGTTCTCAATGCTGTGTATGATTTGATGCTAATAAAACCATACTTTCTGCTCCAGGGAGCAAGCACTGACCAGGATTCAGATTAGGCCTTAATGGCTTTCAGGCCTGAGGCTAAAGCGAAATGTAAAACCTCAAACCAAACATCATTTGGTCCTTACGTTTTTTCATGTGGCCCATCGAGTGGAAATTGGAGACATGTTTAACTGTAATTTGCTTCGTTTCATGCAAGCATTGCATTATGGGGGCTGATTAACATGACCAAAGGGTGGGGGGGGGGGGTTGTTCATTGCGAAGCTACGACCGCTCACTTCTCTTAACCTGATTCCACTCACAAGGAGTTCAACTGTTTACATACTTGTGACTTTTCCTCTGGTCTGTCTAACCCGAGAATCCATATGAGATATTTGTTTGTATCTTGTTGAATCGTTAGTAGGAGAAATATGTGAAAAATCAATTAAAATGTTGCATTGGAGTCAATTTGGCTGGGGGCCTTGTCATAAATAACCCGGTATGGATCGATTCTGCAATAAGATTCTAATGCATCACATCCATCATGTGAGAGGTGGGCACCTCAGACTGGACCACATACCAGAACAATGTTATTGGGCCGACTGATCAACGGACGGGGGGCAACCAGTCAACCTCTAAAGGACTACTCCCATCAGTCAACAAGTCACCATTCGTTTCCATTTGTGTGCTGTCTAAACTACTTTGAATTCTTGAAGAGATGGTCGTTTTTCCTGCAGGCCTCCTCGCTGAACAATAGTTTTTGCTTTAATTTATAGTTATGAAGAAAATGTTGATTGAGCATTATGGGACACCATCAGTGTTTCCTACATAACCCTCTGCCATGCTGCCAGGAATGAGTTGCTCCTGAGAATGCCACAGCAACAAGAAGGGTGTCGACGAATGCTCCACTACAACAGGAAGAAGATTGCATTTCTTGCTTTCCCCAGTTGCAAAGAACATCCGAAGGAGCTTGGACCCCTTAATAGGCTACACACGGAGCTGTAATGCTTTCATACTTCTACAGTCAGCTGACCACTGCCTTTCTACGTTACCCGAATGCCTCCCGGATGCCACTAAGTCCTTCAGACGTGTTCTTTAAAAGGAACGAAGTTACTCCCCAACGGCTTCAGACGGAACACAGATTGTTTCTAGGATTCCCTTTAAACTTCTCCTGACAGTAGCCATTGCCCCCAATAATCAATAATCTTCTTTGGACAATGATTGGTACTAAAGCATCAACCCTCATCCTCCCAGCACACACAGAGAAGAAGTGAAAGGAGATGGCTGTTAAAGATCCATTGTTTCATCAGGTGCGCGGTTAGCGTGTGGAGCGCTGGCCTCGCTGCCTTTGTTGTTGCACAGAATGCTCAAGTACTCCTCACACTCACAGCGTGGCGCTTTCAGTGGATGACCTCGGCAACAGAATGTCAATCAGGTGAATAAGAGAAAGAAGGAAGTAAATAATAGGGAAAGAAGTGGACCCTGTCCCCGGTTGGTTGGACGTGGTTTCAAGCTGTGGATGGGCCGTGTCCTCCTTCACTCTTCACTCTTTCTCTCGCCGCTCATGGACTGCGTGCGTCCACTTCTGTGAGATCACTGTGACGTTTCGTCCATAATTATTTAGTTCCCTTTAAATTTGAAAAGTGAATTCGAACTCTTTTACTTTGACAGATTAGTGCACGCTGTATATATTAAAGACAGTATATATACACAGTATATGAATGTGTTTTGCACGCAGGACTTTCTTTGTTTATTGTTTCTCTAATGATTGTAATATTTTGCAGCATTTATTCGAGGGATCATTCTTATCATGATGTTTACCTTCTGCTGACTGCTGGCTCAATAACCTTTTAATAGACCTAACTCCTGACGTGGTGGTGTTCATTCATTTTGAACAATCATACGTTTTGTTTGATCATAAAACGTCATATGTTTGAAGCCCATTTTAACATGATCCTTGATTGGTCTCGAGGGGTTTAAGGAGCCCATAAATCAAGCCGTAAACCGCAAACAGCAAGGCCCATTTGGTCTAAAAGGGATTTTACCACGCATCATAGCCTGCGTGATAATTGCTCCCAAAGGGGGTCTCAGCGGAGGACATGATTCACATATGATGCAGCACACCGCAGGATAGGTCAAAGAAAAGGTGTAAGAGATGTAAGTCCTCATCCCAGCATGCAACCTGGTTAACCTGATAAGTGAGACCTGTTACATACAGATCATTGAAATGTTTTTCCAGTTTAAAATAACAGACATGTATGACATAAGCTGACCAATACACTCTTTTTGGCCTTTCGGCACCTCAAGTGTGTGACCCTTGGCCCCTTCAGGGCCCTATATGGGTGGGCCCCTTAATGATTGAATTGTGAGCCGACTACTGGAACCCCTAGGACCTCAGGGTGCTTAAAGTGTGAGCTGACCACTGGGGCCCCTTTTGGAGCCCCAAACTCACCCACAGTCAGGCAGAGGGCTACAAATGGAAGAAGCCTGTTTAAAATGAAAGGAAATCTACAGTTGAGGAAGTCCAATAAAAGCATGAGCTCCAACAGGGGCAACGACTGCGCAGCCCCCCCACCAGGCCCGGCAGGGACATTCATCACCGTTTGAATGGAGGCTCCATTCGCATAATGAGGTACACTTTGACAGTGTTCATGTGATTAACTACCGATAATGATCTACACAACTGTTAAAGACCCCACGAAATGTCATTCGAACTCCAAGAAGGGGAGGGTGGGGGAGTGCTGGCATCCCAGCCGAAAATGCATGACAGATATTGAATTAGGTTTTAGAAATGTTTCACTCAAGTATATGAAATGTGGGCAGAGCAGCGGATTTTAAAGCAAGCTGATCAATGATTCAATTGGTCATTGTGTTACATGGTCCCCGATGTATTGACGAAAACTGTTTGGATTATCACTTTGGCCATAATCAAACACTTGGAATAGACTTGAATTATTGCCATTTTAACTGAAATCAACAAGCTGTATTATGCACATTAGGATAGTCTAAAGACCAAAAGAAGATGACTGAAAAACTGAAAAAATCAAAAAGCTGACAAAAAGGCAGAGAAACACTCATTTTAGATCACTTGCTGCATCCACTTTGTAGTTCCATTCTTTTAGGACCGGTATCGTATGGTGGAAAACGTTGGCTCTCTATGCAAAATATGGTGGTTTGTAACTCTCTCTGTCCAGAGTTTCAGCTCATGCAAGGAAACACTGCAGAAAATGAGTTCATGCGTTTGTTACTTCTAGACTGGATTACTGTAATTCTTTGTTATCAGGCTGCTCTTGTAAATCGCTTAAACCTGTCCAGTTGATTCAGAATGCTGCAGCACGTGTATTAACAAGAACTAAAAAATGGGATCATATAACTCCTGTATTAACTTCTCTGCACTGGCTCCCTGTTAAATCCAGAATAGAATTTAAGGTTCTTCTCCTACAAGGCACTAGCTCTTAAAGAGCTTTTAACACCTACTAAAGAGCTGCTCTCCATAGATTCTGGGTTACTTCAGTTAGGACTTCAGTTATCAAGCTCCTCTTTTGTGGAACCAGCTTCCACTTTCAGTCCGGGGGGGCAGACTCGGTCAGTTCATTTAAGACAAAGCTTAAAACGTTCCTCTTAGACCAGCCAGTTTTTTCAGGATTTTTCAGGTGTCGGCGTGAGGGTTTCGGGTCAAAGGATGTCAAAATGGGGATTTGTGATTCTATACAAAACAAAATAAAATGAATTGAATAAAGATTAAAATGGTACTTGCAAAGAATGTGAACAACTGTGCTCTTGTTCTCTTGTTCACTTGTTCACGTGTTTACTGTCCCTGAGAAAGCCTGGAGTCGTATCGCATGCCTCACAGACAGGTAGGAGGTCACTGGCCTGCATGCCATCCAAACTACCAGTCTTTTTTACCTCTGCAACACCAAGCATCCAACACAAACATTTCTTCTGGAAAATAAAAAAAGGCAAAGAAACATCAATAAAGAAACATCACTGCCAGAGATACAGCTATTGATTCCTTCTTTATAAAAAAAAGAGTTTGTACTTTTCTTTTGTTTCATCCCAAGTCCCACCCCCTAATCACTCTGACCCAATAAACAATTTACTTTTGAAAATACAAAAGCATCTCTGATGTTGATCCCAAAGTTACTCTCCAATTTATGCAGGTGTGTGTGTGTGGACTAAGGGGGATGCAAAGATCCAGCCCCACTGTTCTCTCACCTGGGCCTCCTAACTAGCTGTGAGAATTCGGTCATATGGCTCGCGGGTACCGCAGGGCAATTACACAACGATCATTTGCTGCAGTCTGCCTTCGTCTTTGATGATGTTCCTCAAACAACAATGCCTTCCTTCTCTTTATCCCCCACCGGTACTCGCACAGTGTTAATTACCAAGGCGATTACCATCTGCATCCAAAACCACTGTTTCCCAAACGGTGGGCTAGAATCCTGATGTGGGTCGCATGCAGTTCTGAAAATGGCTTTTAATTACATAGAAAGTGATGATGAACTGGGTTTAACTTAAAGTGAAATTCCGTTTTGAATATTAAGAAAGTCATGATGTTATTTTCACGGTTTTCTAAGGCCTGAAACACTGTTGAGAGCCGTGATACAGTAAAGTAGCGGCAGGAAAAACCAAAATGGGGTAAACAATACACTTTTAACTCTAGTTTTAACAGACGGATCACGATTGTGCATCATAAGGTTTGTGTTGAAGTTTCAAGTCTGGCAGCAGCGTTTCGTATTAAATGTAGTCTTTTGAGTCTTCGGCTGCTGACACCAGAATCAACTCTAGATGAAAAGAATGACCTGGTTTTGAAAAGTGCTCTTAATCAAGCAAAACAAGGACCAGACCACTTTGGTCCGCTAAGTTTGAGATAGAAACACACACATATACATGTATCCAAATATATATATATATATAGTGCATTGAACGCTCCAACAGGCTCAGCAGCTAGATGCTAACTTGTGTGACTGCAGTTTGGTGCTGATAAGGTAGTGGACAGATAGTAATTCAATCAAAGTAGTATATTATCTTTTTATGAGTCCTTATTTATGACACATCATGAGCCTCAATGCATTAGCAACGTGGACTTTTTAAAAGAAAAATTCAATCAAGTCACGATAAATTAAATGCTGTTCACTATGAGGCCGAGACCACCGATATTATTTTCATAAAACGGCAGTTTGAGTGAAAGAAAAGGCTGTAATCCTTTCAATGAAACGGCGGGTAAACAGAGTTATGCTTGGTTTATCTTCCATTATAAGATCCACACAGAGACACAAATCCACACACATCACTTTGTCACCTCGATGCCAACAACAGATAGGTTTTTTTTTTCAGGCTGAGCACACTGGGAATGCATTATTCAAATAGATCTTTGTTACTCCGAGATGATTGTGGCACAATCAGCCATGAAATAAGTTTGCTGTTTTTAAAAGTGTTATTCTCCCTGCAGGTCTCTCAGGTGTAGCTTTGTATTCAGGTCGGCTTGCCAGCGCCAAAAATCAATCTCAATCAAAGGTGGCGAGGAGTTTATCATAAATTATCATGAAAAGGGTTCCCACTCAGTAGATGCTTAATTACAATCTCATTTGAATAAGTTTGCATATTAATGAGTTTGGAATGAAAATGGTTTGTGGGGTTTGTGGTGGGGGGCCGCGAGGGTAACCCACGGCGATAATGACAGCCCTTTCAAATGTATGCGATACTATTTTGCTGGTGGAGAGCAGCACACTCCCCCCACCAGCCGCCCCGCCCCCCCCTGCGCAAACATGCGCGTGCACGTACGCGCATGTTTGTGCAGGGGCGCACACATTCACCTACACACACACACACACACACACACACAGGCCGAACGCGTTTGTGCGAGCACACGCACACTCCGGGGCGTTATGATATGATTAATAGGGGAGTGTCTCTGACATTAATAAAGTGTAACCAAATTAAAGACTTCATTAGTCTCAACTGGGCTCAGTGTTTGGTCACACAGTGATTCAGCGCTGTGTGATATTTGCCTTGCATTACCTCGTCGCTTTTTGCAGCCTGCAAAAGTTTACTTGGAAATTGGATTATGTCCCTTTGTTTGAGCAGACACTGCTGTCTGCGAAGAGATGATTTTCACTTTTGTGAATTGTTACATAAAGTCTGGACGAGGTATGAATGTGTGAGAACTGAGACACTGATATCCAGTCTGTTTTTGCAAGGATGTGTTATGTGAAATCAATAAAGGGCATCTAAGACCTCACTTACTAGAAGGCCAAAGAAGCAGATGAAGGTTTATTTCGTCTCTGGCTCTTTTCCCTGGCTTTGTCACATAATAGCCTCAAATTCCAATTTGCCACATTCTTTGACAAGTTAAATCATTCAGAGATTTTTAACTCGCACAATTTCAGAAAATAGCGGTGGTGTTTAATTAACAAATGTATTGTTGTCATTTGGCTGATTTCTATTAGATTGAGCACATACTGAAGAGGTCAATGTTCTCATTTCTCCATCACTTAGAGCCAATCACCATGGGGACAATAATACGACAGGCAGCACACATGGCAGTGTTTCCACATGATGTTTTCGTCATGTCTGTGTACGTCCCATGAAACAGATTCAATCATTTCATTTCTCTTTGGACATTTTCAGGTTTTATTTTCATATGTATACAGGTATACACTACATTATTAAGCATGCAGTTACAGGTGATGCAAACTTTCTTTACCCCTCTTTGGTATGAGCTCCAAATAGTAATGAGGGCGATGCGCTGTGACATCCAAGTTGTAAACGCCATCTGCATGACACACTCTTGACAAACCCAGAAACCAGAGGAGTTTAATGATCCTTAAATCCCTACCTCGGCAGTGCCACTGAACGCTGGTATTCCTGAACATGCGCTCCTGTCATCACCCATATATGGAGACGTTTATCCCCGCTGCTAATCTGCGATGACCCATTTATCTGCTGCTCTGTCGGGAAATAACCCAACACAATGGGAAGAAGTCTCAGAGCATCCATCAGCAACGTCTGAGAAAACAATTCACATTTGAGGATTGGATGTCAGAGTCTATCATGACACGTGCATCACTCTAAGGCAATTGTGGATTAACCTAAGAAAACACAAAGAACACATAATATATTCTGATATATATTTTAGTGGAAAAGCATCTGATTGTACATATAGTTTGCATGTGGTTGTTACAGAGCGATACTGCTGTGTCCATAGAAACGGGCAGAGTGAATACTCCTGGCCTTTCTTGACTACTGGAACTGTAAAAGTATGAAATGTCTATGAGGGCTGAGTGGTAACACTTTACTTTAACCCATTGATGGCTATGAATGATTCCTAAGCAGCAATAAACATTTAGCACACTATAACATCCTGAAAAAGCAGATGTTTGGGGTTCTTGATTGGGTGTATCAATGGTTATAACTTCACTTGTGAAACATATCTAACTGGCGTGTTAGCAGTTACAGAATGTTGGATGACGTAGTAAAACTCTCATGAATAAATCCTTACAGTGTGTGATGAACCATCAGAGGAACACCGCTGTTCTTTGTTTTCTGCTCCAGATGCTTCACATTCATGTTGTAGACACCGTGTATACAGTACTTCTTCTTCCATGGTAGCTATTAGCATGTGTCCTAACCCTTCCATTATTGGTGCCTGCCTACATTGGATGCCTGGTGTTAAATGGTTGGATTATTACAGGCTCTCTCCGTACTGCTGCAATCTCCTGATTTGATGGACATTTCTTGGGGGGACAAACAAGCTGGTGTAAACATTACTGCATTTACTATCATGTGACAAAAATAGCATTCTCACTTGAATCATGAAGTCATGGTCGGTAATTTTTCCACTACCAATTCAAAAGATACTGATGGATAAAATCTTTTGTTTTAGCGAGGCTAAAAGAATGTGTGTAAACTGAGTGAAAGCTTGGGCCCAACATGGGAGCATGGAAACATTGTGCAACGCATTCGCTCCTTTTGTCCTCCAGTGGAAGCACCTTCATTGGAGCCCAACTGCAACGGAACGATGCGAGCTGTCAGCAGCACTGGATGGGTGTAGTTCCGACGGGAGTTGGACATCGCCTGCCGGACCTCGGGACAGAAAAAGGTGAGTGTACGGCGTCCAATCGGGCTGCAGGAGAGCATCATTCATCCTTGATGCAACAGCAGAGACTAGTGGCGAGAGAGGGGACGTGGAGAGGTTGTTTACCTCTCATCTTGAGACCCATTGTCACTCCTGTCTCCCCTTCCCTCTGCCATATTCACCTCTCAAACGTGACCTTTTCCTGTTTGCAACATTATTAATGCTACAATTATTATAGATTACACCAAAAGAAGCAGAGACTGTATGACACTCACACACACACACACGTTTTATTAGATCTGTACACCTGCACCTATTGACTTCTCATATCAACACCCAAGAAATAGGGGAATTATATTCCTACTGTTTTTTGCATGGAGAATGCATGTGGGAATTTCACCCCCGACCTTCTTCTTACCTGCTAATTTCAGATAACTTTTCCTTTAAGCTGTTAGGGTAAATCAATGATATTCCCATAGCTTGTCACTCGTCCTTTAAAGAAGCCTTTACTTCTCTCTCTAAATCAAGCATGCTCCCTGTGTTCTCTTTGTCAGTACTTTGTATTTCCTGACGCGCAGAAACATAAATTATCATATTTGACTGTGGGTTTCGCAGCACGTTGAGGAGCAGAAGCCAAAAAAAGACGGGAGGTGAAGAGTGTTCAGCTGTGTGGAAGAATCTGAGCTTAATCAGAGCTGAGGGCAAGCAGATTAATTACACCGCATCTTACACACACAACACATAAAAAGTACACACGCACCCACACACATGCGTGAGGAGAAGCTCACACCGGTGGCTTTGGCTAATAAACATGGTGTGCTAATAAGCAAATGAAGGGGAAAAAATGAAATAAAAGGAAACAATTCCTGGAGTCGAAGCGATCTGTGAGTAGAGATGACAAAAGGCATCACGCTACATCAACAGGACGGCAAAGGGAGCAAAGTAGGACCACGGTCGTTAAGGCCGCCGTGCTACATCCTCAGATGTGCTCGACATCGCCATCGCACTGTAACACAAAAGGAGAGGAGGGGGGAGAGAGGCAAAGACAATAATGAAAGATTAACAGGAGGCAGAACAAGAAGGGAGGGCTCCGGTAATAAATCAGAAAAACGCGGCGCTCGCCGATGGACTCCAGCTGAGCTTTTATGAGTGAGCTCGCAATCCTGCAGCATGCCGCAGGAATACGAAATCTTTGCAGTTAAATAGCCACACGCTTACCATGACAGTACTGAAGAGGGCTGCCTGCACTTATACCAAGGACGGACTGTCTGACCAAAGCTACAAATACTCACAGTCCCTCACTTCAGGATTTAGGGGCTTCTGTTGTTGAGGCTGCTGCTCATCCCCCTGTTTGTAAGCATGATAGAGAACTACGGTGACCTTCGACCTGGCCATCGCTCCCCCGCAGGTCGCTGTTCATTCCCCTCGGGAAACAAAAAGTCATCATTTAGGTTTTCGTCAATTAGTTACAGCAGCTCCGTCACCTGCAGGGATTTCTGAAGTTGCTCTGTTGTCTGAACGAAAGTTTAAGTTGAAACAGCCGTTTGCATTTCTTAGGAAAGGAAATGCAAAAGGAATTAAATATTCCCCTCAGAAGTTGACAAGAGCTGATTTTTGTATCCACATTCAAAGTATGTTTCCAGTACGTCCCGCAAAACCGTCCCTTTCTCCATTTCTTACAGTTATTTCAACCCCATCTGTGATGTTTTCACATATCTAACCTAACACAAGGCATTTCACCATTTCTTTCTTGAACCTAACCATTCTTTTATGTGAAAACGGTAGTTGCATTTTAAAAGAGTGTAGGTACACATGGCATAAGATAAGCGTGACGCGTCTTGCTAGACTTTCAGAGGTGGACACGTAGCCGTGTGAGGAAGTACTATCCTATTAAGGCCGGTAAAAAAAGCGTTTAAGCCAATTAAACGAGGAAAGAAATGTTTTCAAAGGGCATTCCATATATGAGTGTGAGTACAAAGCTAATTCAGAAGGTACAGCAGTTACACAAGACTATTTCTCCATCTTCAATCATGCACACACACACACACACACACACACACACACACACGGTGAATGAGAGCGATTGAGATTACCCTGGCAGAGGTCCAAACCTTGTTTTGGGCTTAGCCCATGCTGAGAGAGGAGAGCCCAAGCAGAGAGTGATATACTTCATCCTGGCTCTCATTAGACAACTCGGGGAACACGTCAAACTGCAATTTGTTTCCCTTGCATCCAATAAACAGCTCATTCACCGGTCAATCAGTCACCACAGCGGCTAGTCAGATTAAACCCAGCGGAGGTTGACAGAAAGAAAAGAAAGCCAGAGGAGAGAGAAGTTCAGAGGACGGCTGAGACAAAGAAAACACACGCAGTAGTAACAGACACGTGAGCTATTTGGTTCTGTTTATTTGATAAGTGATGAGAACACCACCTGGTGGGTTGGACACAGTAGTGTTTTATACAAACACTGTAGAATGGCACAATGATGTTTGTAATGACAGCTCACAACAATACACACACTGAGAAAACCTTTACCCTGAAAGCCAATCTTTTAAAATCATATGCTGTTAAATCCTTGAGTGTTTTCTACATCAATAGAAACCTCAGCAGGTTCTGCACATTCTTACAACATCTTATATTAAGGGAGAGCAGTAGGTGAAAGAACAGGGAAGCATCTTAAAGTGGCTGTTTACATTCCACACACATAGCACAGAGGGACACCATTATATTAACCAAATAATTACTCTCACATATGGATTAGGTTTTACCCACAATGCATTGGCAAACGTTTTAGAGGAGAAACGTATTTCTGTCTTTCTCTTATCTGTATGTCCCCCTTAGTTAGATTTACATTGTAAAGCGCTATAAAAACAAAAACAAAAGTATTATTAGTCTTTGGAGAAAGGGATAGTAGGGTTACGCTGGGGAAAAAGCTGGTTAATAGGGTTAGAGGGTGGTCAATATGTGATTCTAGCGTTAGTCTGGCGCTTGTGTTCTGTGTGTTTCTGTCTCTGTGGTTATTCCTCCATTTTTCCGTGTATCATCCATGTTTTATTAATCTTGTCTGGCTCACTCGGTTCCCTTTAGATCCTCTGACCAATCAGCTTTCAGAATGCCTCCATGTTTGCCCTCATTGCTTGATTACTTTGTTGGGTATTTATGGTCCTGTCGTTTGTCGGTTGGTGGTCGGTTTGTCTTCATTGTTGTTGAGTTCTGTTAAAGTTTGCCTCTGTTGTTGCCTGCTATTTACGGCCTGTTTTGTTGGACTCAGCTTTATGACTGTTTTATTTTCTATATCTGTATCTTCTTTGTATGTATTTTGGCCCCTATCTATATAAATGAGAATCACCACAAAAACAGTCCAATCCAGAAAGATCTACACCAACAGCAACACTGTAATATGATCACTGAAGCCTCTTAATAAGTGGTGGAATAACTTCAGCAAGTTCCAGTAAAATTTTCACTGGTCAGGAATCAACCAATCAAATGCTGGGTAACTAATTATGGATATAGTAGTGCTGCCCGCTACTTATATTGGAAATAATCAGTGTTCCTGAGCAGGATCGTTTCTAAATATCTGGCAAACCTCTTCTCCAAAGTTACCTGAACGCTTTAATGTGGAAGTAGTTTACATTCACTTGGTTGGCTCCTTTATTTCCACAAATGGATCCATCGAGATCCTATTTATTTATTCATTCAGTAATGTGTCCTTAGTCATTACCTATTAAAAGTAAGTAATGAACTTGTCATTTGTAAGCAGTTGTGTTGGACTTTGAATCCAGGGGTTCCTACTGACTTCATTAATTGGCAATTAATCATTTTCCCCTTTCTAGATCCAGCTTGGCCAGAAAGGGATTTTATGAAGTTAAGTTGAATCATCCAGTATAAGCACTGATGACTCTTGCTGAAGTTGAAAGCAATCGCTCTACTTTATCTTTTGAAGCAATTAGCAACGTGTTTACAATGCTGACGTTTGTGCCCCATGACTCTTCTTTATTATTACAACACGGGTAGATGAAATCAAGCGTTCTGATTGGTTGAGTTTGTCACGGGAGGTGCATTATTTAGCGATAATGTACAGTTCTGTTGCACATGATCTGAGCGTTCCATATTACTGCACACTCAAAGTAACAGTTAGACCATCTGGGAGTTTTTTGCAAGCGATAAAGGGAAGTTATTATATTTAGAATGTGGAGGAATATCCCGTATCCTGTATACAGCTTTGGTAGCAGCATCCACACGCCAATGACTTCTATACAAATAGACTTGTTTTAGCAACCAGAGAAGTCCACTCCTGCGGGTAAGTAGAAAGAATGCAAGTTTTAAGACACATTCTGTTTCACCCAACAGCACCTTTAAAGGAATGACTCAACCGTGTTTATAAGCTGTCGCGGTAAAAATAAAACTATTAAAAAGATATTTCTTGAGGCCAGGGGTTTAGAGGTCGAGGTTCCGGTTTAAACACTTTAGATAACACAGACTAAAACAAGGGGATCTGGACAGGACAAGGAGTTTACAAACACAAGGTTTTCTCAAACAGATATCTGTTTTTGCAGCAGACACTGCTCCCAGTTCATATATTTTTAGTCAGGTGGGCCATATTTTTGAAAACAAGATGTTTTGAGAGTAATTATGAAAATGTTAAACATTTGTGTGTAAGTGTGTGTACTGTGTGTTTGAATTATCACACTAGCCCAGTAGAGTGCATAAGGGATTCATTTCATTTAGTTTTACTCATATTTGTACGAGTATGTTCATGTCATGTGCACGGTTCTGTTGTAGTTTGTGTGTGCACGTGTGTGTGTGTGTTTGTGTGTAAGCGCGGGCTCGACGGCTGTTGTCCTTGTCAGAACACCTGCTGTCTCCTCCCCTCCTCTCTGTCCTTTCTTCCGACACCTCATCACTCACACACACACACACACACACTATAAAAAGATCTTTCTATGCACGGGGAATCACATATACATTGAATTCTGCATTCATGAACTCACACACACAAAGACACACCCACTCAAACACTCTCTCTAAAGGGGACTTCCCTTGTTGTAATACCACTAGTCTGTATAGTCAGCACACTCCTGCTCACCATACATTGTCACGTCCAAAACACACACACACACACAGCCAAACCTGCCCCTCCCTCCACCCTTTCATTTTCTATTCTTTTGCCAACTTCTTCGTCCCCTTTTCCCTTTTTTTCCATCTTACCCCTTTCTCCCACTCCCCCTCCGTCTCTCTGTTTTGCTCCTCCACTCCTCCATCCGTCCGTCCTTCCATCTTCCTCCCTCTCTCATTACCTTAATTAGATCCAGCAGATGAACATCGTCTAGTCTGTTGGGGAGGAGGCGAGGCCTCGCTGATGCAATAAGGCTCATTTGCATCGGCAAAGTTAATTGCGGGAGCGGAGCAGGTGTATGGCAATAATGATCATCACACATGACACTCACCTGTGACCGGCAGCGTATGTGACGCGCGCACACACACACACACACACACACACACACACACATTCAATTCAATTCATTTTATTTTGTATAGCACAAAATCGCAGATTACAAATTTGCCTCAGAGGGCTTTACAGTCTGTACACATGAGACATCCTCTGTCCCGAAACACTCACAAAAACTCTCCCAAAATGAAACCCCTTCCATGGGGAAAAAAGGGAAGAAACCTTAGGGAGAACGTCAGAGGAGGGATCCCTCTCCCGGGATGGACAGACTACAATGAATGTCATGTGTATAGAATGAACAATGTAAAAGATGTACAATACATTCAATTCCTCTAACAGAAATGATTCAAATAATTGCAAGAAGTAAGCCAGGTGTACAGCAGGACCACTGCATGGGCAACCCCCATCAGATAGAACCTCCATCAGGTAGAATCACCATCAGATAGCACCACCATCCACAGTAGCTTCTGTGGGAAGGGAAAGCACTATGCCTTTAGGAAAGGCTAATGTTGGTTTATGATAACAGTAATAGTAATATGATTCATATTTAAAATAGTAATAATGATAATGATAGCAGTAGCAGTTATCAGCAGGGCCACGGCAAGAGGAAGGAACAGGGTCCAGATTGAACCATAATCAATGGAAAACTGTGAGTACAAATTCTCCGTGGGAGAAACAAAGTTAGTGAAGCGCATTCATGTTTACAGTAATAGAAATATGTCAATGGTGTTAGAAGCGGTAGGTGTACGCTGGCCAGGCAGGAGTCAGGACCAGGGTCCAGATGGAACCACGATATACGGAGACCTGGCAAGAAAAAAGAACAAACTCTGGGGACAAAGCTGAATTACTGATTAGCCAGCCCTATCTATAAGAGGTACCAAAGAGGAAAGTTTTAAGCTTTATCTTAAATGAGCTGACTGTGTCTGCCCCGCGGACTGAAAGTGGATGCTGGTTCCACAAAAGATGAGCTTGATAACTGAAGGCTCTGGCTCCCAGTCTACTTTTTAAAACTCTAGGAACCACAAGTAACCCAGCATCTATGGAGGCAGATGCCTTGTAGGGTAATACAGCAATGTAGGCAGAAATGTCAAGTAAAAAATACTTTGTTACCTTACTTAAGTAGAAATTTGGGGTTTCTATACCTGGTTAGAAGTATAAACATTTACCATTCAGACACCCTGCAGATGACACAAATCAGAGTGACACCGGGTGCAAAAAGTGGTCGATGGTAGGTTCCTTTTTCATGGACCTCATGCAAATTCCATGTAACGTTAAATGAGTATCTTCATGACCATGAATTTGCAGTGCATGTGTTTTACATACATTATTGAGAATCTGGCACAACACAGCGACCTGCAAGTAGCGCAGCGTCTTAAATGAAGTGATGTATGTCTGAATGCGAGGCTTTAGATAAATGAATTCTGTATTTTTTTTGCCCATAAAGTCTGAAATGGGTTATTTGGCCAATGTTTTGATTTGACCGCTGCCAGTGTGTCACCATCATTATAACAGCGATGCACCCCCCCCCCCCCCCCCCCCACCATAAAATAGTAAACCTATAGGGGAGACACTGCAGTCTAAAGGGGTTCAAGTTCTATTTCAAGACTTGACGAACTTTGTTGGACAGAGGAAGGTCTCGCTGAACCACAAACAAGAACACAGGACACAGCAAAGGAAGCCGCAGGACTTAGCGAGGGCCTAGCTGGACCACAGTAAGGCATGGTGGGATTTCAACAGATCCCGAAGTAAAAGAGGGTCTGCTAGACCAAAGGACGGTATGGGTTGGAGTCCAGATTGACCCAGATTGACAAGGACAGGTTGTGTAAGCCCGCAGGGTCAAGGGAGACCACAGAATAGACCTAGTTGCTGAGGGCCCCTCACAGAACAACTTGACCAGGTTCGCTCAGACCGGGAAACAGATGGTCACATGGTGTCCCTGACTGATCCTGTAAACCCGCTGAACAGACCAACGTTGTTTGACCAGAACCAGGAAACAGACACGTTAAGCCAGGTAACGTTCACCTAGGAAATTAGATTTTCTAAGGGAGACTGTAAGGAACTACGGTGGTCCACTGCAAGGGGACGCTGACCTGACCTTCCAACATTGCCAGAAAGGAATACACCACCACCACCATTTTTATGCATGCTTACCTGCTCATTTTCAGCTTCCTGGATCTTGCTTTGCAAGTACAGCGCTATGATAAAGGCAGAGGACCATCACAGCCACCGACGACCATCACCGCCCTATCGGCTGTGAGCTTGTCACTGGGATGCTTGCAGCTCGAGCAGTTATTATCAGTATTGGGCTTGTGTAGGACTGCCTCTAGTAAAGCTTTGAATACGGGCCAGGTCCTGAGCCGCATGGGCAGCGATAGGACGTCTCGAGACATTTAGCAACCTGGCACTAGTTCACTAGAATGGTCGCGTTAGATTAAACCTAGCGGTGTTAGCTTGACTGTTAACATCAACTCACAAACCTAATTTGATCCCAGGTGGTGGGTCAACTGAAAGATTTACTTCTTATAACTGCAAACAGGTCATGTTAAACCAGGTTATTGGGAGAGATTACCATCTGGCATGCCAGGACTTCCAGGGACATGAGAGCAGAACCCTTTGCATAAAATGTGGGAACTATTTAGCGCTGAATCACACAGCATGGTAAATACTGCTACAACGGCCACCAGGCAAAAGATATGGGAAATATCCGAAGATACGTGACTGATGGCATCAGTAAATGAAAAACTTACCAGACCTTCTAAGGCTTTCCTGAGTCCAACTCACCATCCTGGATGTTGGTGAATGTAAGGGTTTCTGCCGTGAAACGTCTCCTTTGTGCCAGGGATGACGAGGAGATACCTTGGTTTATAGTTTAAGTAGTTGGCCCTAAACGAATGCCCTGCATACTGTTGGTGCTAACTTCCTTAAGCGGATGATCTAATATTTCAGCCGGCTAAGAAACCCTTAGTTGATATTAATGGCCGTGCTTGATTGTCACACTTTCAGAATCATCTGAAGAAAGGAGGCCATGTCTAGCCAGCCATGGCTTTGACCGAAATCCCCCCAAAACACAGATGCCCTGCATGTCTCAATGTTTCTGAATCAGAACCGCTGTTGTCGCTGTTACACTAAACCATTAAAACCATTGACATTCACGCTCCGTCCGCTCCTGTTCCCAGATTCGGTTGCGGCTAATGGGACAAATAAGACGGCATGTCCTGCAAGCAGCACAGGAATACACGTCCCCACGGCATAATGCGTATGGCAAAATAGTCTCTTTCACGCAATCTTTTGTCACCATGCGACGAGTGTAGATTAGCTTTACAATGGTTCCAGTCCCTGGTTCTGCAACGCGGCTGCATCTTAGGTGCAGTTAGGTCAATGGACTCGTTCCAATTCATGGTTCTAAAGGGGCCTGCACATGCTGCAAAGCAATTCACCGCCAGCACAGGTGGCGCAACGCCCCTTGTCAAAGACTAACCAGAAAACGACGTCTTGTGTGTGGAAGTTTTTGGTTTGTTCATATTCGTTTTTTTGCCCCGTGCATCGCCACTGCTGCTTTTCATTGGCTTTTTTTCACCGACATATTTATCCTGTAGTTTCCTCCAGAACTTTTACACCCCTTGATCAGCCAACTGAATTGGAGTCCATCTGCGCGTTCTTATAGTCAATGACGGGTTGTATAGGTAGTCATAGCTCCGTATTACTTACCGACAAAGCTCATCTCTCTTAAACATCTCCTTTTAAAATGCCGGTATTATGCTAAAAAGATGGATGGAAAGGATGTAGTTAGCCGACCAATCACAGCCTTGCGGGCTGCGTGAGGCTTGCGTAGCTTTTGACGCTAGTCTAGAAAATTTGATCAACACACGCAAGAAGGGGTAACCAAGCACGTGCTCCTGTGTCTCAAAACGCAGAACCATAAACTAGGCTTTTAGGACCTCATGCCGGCAGATCTCTTGCTGCCGCTATGACTGTTGCGTGCCTGATGCAGGTGGTTGAGGTGTCGCTGATGGGTATCTGAGCTGGGTGACCCAATGTGCCGCACGGATAAAAAGAGTGCAGTTGAATGTCTCTGGTGGCCCTGAGCAGTAATTCCATTCCCACCCGGACCTATTTTTCAGGGACTTCAGGGACACTAAGTTATTCTTACATTTCTTTAGCTTGAAAGCCTTGTACCTTGTAATGTGCGTGGGTCGTGCGGATAAAGGGACGCTCAGCCAGGATCACGTGCAACAAGTTTTATTGTTTTTCCCCGTCAAGTGTGCCGGCGTCGGGCTCGCTCGTGTTCCTCCCCCCTCGCTCACCCCCGCCTCACTGCTCAAATAGGGGGAAAAAGCACACACAATTATCCCCAGCTGGTTGTTATTGTCTCCAGCTGGCACCGTTCCCCGAGCCACTCCCCCGCTCTCCCACCTGCAGCCGGGCTGAAACCACGCCCGCCACCACATACCCCCACCGCCCGACTTAGGCCGGGGAGCCGTCCGGCCTAGCTTACTCCCCCCCCCCTCCCTCGAGAGGGCGGGAGAGGAAGTCCGCCACGACCATCTGCGTCCCCGGCCTATGGACCACCTTGAAGTTAAAGGGCTGCATGGCCAGATACCACCGAGTGATCCGGGCGTTAGTATCCTTCATGCGGTGGAGCCATTGGAGCGGGGCGTGGTCCGAACAGAGGGTGAATGAGCGTCCCAGGAGGTAGTAGCGCAGGGAGCCCACCGCCCACCGGATGGCCAGGCACTCCTTCTCCACCGTGCTGTACCTGGCCTCCCTCTCCGACAGTTTCCGGCTGATGTAGACCACCGGGCGGTCGACCCCCTCGACCTCCTGGGACAAAACGGCCCCCAGCCCTCTGTCCGACGCGTCGGTCTGCAGCACAAAAGGGAGAGAAAAGTTAGGTGTGTGGAGGAGCGGCTCCCCACAGAGAGTCTGTTTTACCTTCTCAAACGCCCGCTGGCACTGCTCCGACCACTGGACCGGATCTGACGCACCTTTCCGGGTCAGGTCGGTCAAGGGGCTGGTGAGGTCCGCAAACCCGGCGATGAACCGTCTGTAGTAACCCGCCAGCCCCAAAAACCGCCTCACCTCCTTTTTCGTCTTGGGACGCGGGCAGGCCGCAATAGCTGCTGTCTTGTCCACCTGAGGGCGCACCTGCCCACCCCCCAAGTGGTACCCCAGATACCGTACCTCCCTCCGTCCAACTGCACACTTCCCCGGGTTGGCGGTGAGCCCGGCCCGCCTCAGCGACTCCAGCACCGCGCCCACCCGCCGCACATGCTCCGCCCAGGTGGTGCTGTAGATAATGACATCATCCAGGTAGGCGGCTGCATATGCGGCGTGGGGGCGCAGCACCCTGTCCATGAGCCGCTGAAACGTGGCCGGGGCACCGAACAAGCCGAAGGGAAGCATGGTGAATTGGTACAAACCATACGGAGTGGAGAACGCTGTTTTCTCTTTGGACTCTGACGACAGGGGAATCTGCCAGTAGCCCTTAGTCAAATCCAGGGTCGTAAAAAAACGTGCAGTGCCCAGCCGGTCCAGGAGTTCGTCGACCCGGGGCATTGGGTAGGCGTCGAATCGTGACACGTCGTTTACCTTGCGGTAGTCCACGCAGAACCGCACAGTCCCATCCTTCTTGGCCACCAGAACGATGGGGCTGCACCAGGCACTGTTGGACTCTTCTATTATCCCCATCTCCAACATAGCCGCTAATTCCTCCCGAACCACTTTTCTTTTGTGTTCGGGTAGTCTATAGGGACGTGACCTTACCGTCACCCCCGGGGGAGTCTCGATCTGGTGCATTATCAGGTCCGTCCGGCCTGGCCGGGGGGAGAACACATCAGCAAACCGCTTTTGCAACTGGGCAATGTCTGCTCTCTGGTCCTCAGAGAGACGGGCCTCACACGGGAGCGGGGTGGGATTGGCCGCTTTTGGCACCTCCGGCCCCAGGTCCTCTCTTTCCGATACTGTGGAAATCAGAGAAACAGACTCCGCCTCCCTCCAGGGTTTCAGGAGGTTGAGGTGGTATATTTGTGTAGCCCCGCCCCTGTCAGACCGCACCACCTCATAATCAACATCCCCCACCCGGCGTGTGACCTCGAAGGGCCCTTGCCACTTAGCCAGGAGTTTTGAGTTGGAAGAAGGAAGTAATACAAGTACCTTTTCTCCCGGTGTGAATTCTCGCAGCTTGGCTCCTCTGTTGTACAGCCGCTGTTGTCGTTCCTGGGCCTGGAGCAAATTCTCTCGTGACATCCTCCCCAGTGTGTGGAGCTTTGCTCGCAGGTCCAGGACGTACTGGATCTCGTTTTTTCCGGGGCTCGGACCTTCCTTCCAGCTTTCTTTAATAAGGTCCAGCACCCCTCTTGGTGACCTGCCAAACAGAAGCACAAAGGGAGAAAATCCCGTGGAGGCCTGGGGGACCTCCCGGACTGCAAACAACAGAGGGTCAAGCCATTTATCCCAATTACGTTCATCGTCGCTTATAAATTTACGAATCATGGACTTCAGCGTTCTATTCATCCGCTCCACCAACCCGTCGGTCTGAGGGTGGTACACGCTGGTGCGAACGGACTTAATGCCCAGTAACCCGTAAAGTTCTCCCAGTGTGCGCGACATGAACGAGGTGCCCTGGTCTGTTAGAATCTCTTTCGGGATTCCAACCCGGGAGATGACCTGAAACAGAGCCTGCGCGACGCTCTTTGCAGAGATATTGCGCAATGGCACTGCCTCCGGATACCGGGTTGCGTAATCCATGAGAACTAACACAAAGCGGTATCCGCGTGCACTCCGGTGGAATGGCCCGATTATATCCATGCCGATGCGCTCGAACGGGACCTCCACCAGCGGTAGAGGCCGCAGCGGGGCCCGCGGGATGGCTGGTGCATTGACTAGCTGACACTCCGGGCAGGACGCACACCAGCGGCGCGCGTCCGCCCGGATGCCTGGCCAATAAAATCGGGCCATTATCCGGTCTAGTGTTTTCCCGTATCCCATGTGACCCGCCATCGGATTATAGTGAGCCGCCTGGAAAATCATTTCCCGGCGGATTTTCGGCACCAGCAACTGGGTGTTTTCCTGCCCCGTTCGAGTGTCACGACTCACTCTATACAGTCTGTCCCTAATCAATGAGAAGTGCGGGTACGACCGTGCTGCGTCAGGGCGCACCAAATGACCATCAATTCTTATCACTTGGTCGTAGGCTGAGCGTAGAGTATCGTCACGAGACTGCTCGAGTGGAAAATCTTCCATGGAGCGGAACTCGGGAACCGCCGGAGTCTCTACGGGAGGCTCCGCCGGTTCCCCCTCTCCCCCGGCGGCGTCGGACGACCTCGCGTCACCGCTGAGCACAGCACAAATACCGCATGTCCCTGTCGGTCGTGAACGCACCCCCGCAGCCTCTCCCATTAGCGTGTTAAATCCCTCCCAATCCGTTCCCAAGATTACTGGGTGCGTCAGGTGGGAGCTAACCGCGACCTTTATTCTATATTTTTTCCCCTTGAACCTAAGTTCGACGGACACTATAGGATACTCGTGAATGTCCCCATGCACACACCTAATTTTCACCCACGACGCTTCTACCAATGCCCCTGGCCGAACCAGGCTCTGGTGTATCATGGATTGCGAACAGCCCGAATCCACCATCGCCTGGCGTGTACCCCCCTGGATTCTTACCGGAACGCGGTACGTCGCTCCCGGGCCGGGGGAGGGTGATGGAGCGCCGGCGACCCGGATCACCTGGCCCACCTCCATCCGCGGGCACTCCCTCCGCAGGTGGCCGGGCCGCCCGCACTTCCAGCACTCCTGCCCTGGCGTTTGAGAACCTCCCGGTGGGTCAGGAAGGGTGCCGGAGTTTGCTGCGGTCGGGGGGTTCCGGGGCCCGGCTGCCGGTGTCCGACGTGGGGCCGGTGTGGGCCGCCCCGCGGTCCGCCGCGGGCTCCGTCCGGTTGGCGCTGCTGCCGGTTGCGTCGCAGGCGGTACGCCCTCCCGGCCGCCCTGCCCGCTGCGGTGCACCGCCAGGTGGTCCTCGGCTAGAGTGGTGGCCGCCTCCAGCGTCGGTGGCCGGTGGTATCGGACCCACGCCGCCGTCCGGGCCGGGAGCCCCTCCACGAACTGCTCCCGTACCACCGCCTCCAGGACTTCTGCCGCTGTCTCCACCCCCGTCGGCCGGAGCCACCTGGCGGCGGCGTCTCGGAGCCGCTGCCCGTAGGCGAACGGCCTGTCTTCCGTCCCCAGCTTGGCCCCCCGGAATCGCCGCCGGTGGTCCTCGGGCAGCAGCCCTAGCCTGTCGACCACGGCCTTTCGCACGGCCGCATAGTCTCTCCGGGCCGCCGGGGGGAGCCCCATGGCCGCCGTCTGCGCCTCCCCGTTTAGGAGGGGCACCAGCCTGACCGGCCATTCTTCCACCGGCCAGCCACATGCCTGTGCCGTCGCCTCGAAGGCCTCCAGGAAAGCCTGGGCGTCGTCCTCCGCCGTCATGCGGTGGAGGGTCAGGCTCGCCAGTGCTGTCGGGCCCGGTGGTGGTAGCGCGGGTCCCGACCGTGCCCCCAATAGCTCCAGCGCCTGGGCCTGCCTCCCCACCTGGGCCTGGAGAGCCCCCAGGAACTGCCGGTTAGCCTCGGCTTGGTCCCTTAGGATTGCCGCCAGGTCCCCAATCATCTGGCCCAGTGCTAGCGCAGGTTGGGCCGGCCTCGCCTGCTGTCCCTCGTCCGCCATTCCGCCGAGTTGGGCGCCACTGTAATGTGCGTGGGTCGTGCGGATAAAGGGACGCTCAGCCAGGATCACGTGCAACAAGTTTTATTGTTTTTCCCCGTCAAGTGTGCCGGCGTCGGGCTCGCTCGTGTTCCTCCGCCCTCGCTCACCCCCGCCTCACTGCTCAAATAGGGGGAAAAAGCACACACAATTATCCCCAGCTGGTTGTTATTGTCTCCAGCTGGCACCGTTCCCCGAGCCACTCCCCCGCTCTCCCACCTGCAGCCGGGCTGAAACCACGCCCGCCACCACATACCTGCATACAAACATACAATTATGATACTTAACCATTATTGCTAGTGGTCCTGTAGTTATTTACACTATACATTATTTATCCATATCATAGCCTATTTGAATAGGAAGTGATTGCTTGTAGTCAATTCTGTGGACCCGGCCTGAGTACCTTGAAAGCCGTACGGTACTGGTTGCAGAACTACTACTCCCATAGTTCGTGCTGAGATTGATACCCAGATCTGTAAGAGTCCAGCTCATGCCCCCTCTCAGGGTATACAGTATATTACAATGAGCAAACAACGTTTCGGTAGACGGCAGAACTACGTGCTCAATCATGGAGCAGTTACTTTAAACACCGTCATCTCGCAACGCTGCGCCAGCATCACATGAGGAGGGCCGGATAATGCTAACCGGGGAATATCTTGGATCGCGGAGCGTGTTGATACGTTTAGTATCTGCATGCCTACCCGGTGGACGATCTGGGACTGCGGGTGACAGTGAATGCCAAGCTGCTTCAATCTACAAGGATGTGGTTAGCCCTTTGAGGGGCTACTATGCTGCTTGCTGGACGGAATGCTCTGCGTTTCCCAGGCATTGGAGATGAAGGGGATTTCCGTCATCGATGGCCCGGAGTAGCTGGAGAGCCCGTCCGGGGTGTAGCGCTCTCCTGGTTAGCCAACATAGAGTGTGCTTGTCGCTCCCTCACTGAGAGCTAAGGTTAACACGTTAACAACAGCCCAACTTGCACTTAATAAAGCACTTGTAGTTTGGCTTCTTGAATTATTTGTACTCTCATGCTTCTTGTTCTGATTCCAGTTGGCGGAGAGGGATCGACTCGCTTTCTGCTAGCGGTGAGCCTTACCCACTCACACCTGGAAAGAGGGAAGCTCGGTGCTGGGACCACGGAGCGCTCTCCTGTTTAGCATAACTGGCTTCATGCTGCGCATCGTAGGCAAGTGCTGCTCGCCGGCTCAGATTGTTGATTTAGCTTCTCCGCAATCGATCAACGTCCAATCGGAGCTTCTGAGTTTACCGCAACATTGTTGTGTTGGACCCACCAATTGAATGCTTCGCCTCGCCTTTGGTGTTTTCTGAAATGACAACTGACAGCAAAAGAGAGAACAGTCTTTGTAAGTTTGCCGGCACTGATGCAATTGGTTTACGGTACCGTTACCCATGTCTGGTTGGGTTGTACTACGCGCCCCCGCCTCTAATGAGCTGGCCAGAGCTCCAGAGAACGGCACAGCCTGATAACAAAGAATTACAGTAATCCAGTCCAGAAGTAACAACACACGTACACACACATACACTCGCACCGCATGAAGCCACATACTCAGCACGGTGGATATTAGGGTTCTAAACTTGCACCAGGAAATGAGAGAAATCTCAACACACACATTCATGTGAACGCTCACACGCACTTACCCAATTAACTTGTGTCACAAAGTTATTTTTTATTTCTTAACTAATTCCCAAAATCCTTCTGGTAATATCTATTGGAAGATGGCTACAGCCCTTCAAGTTCCAACGACACCCAGTAGGCAATGAAATATCTGTGAAATATGAGGAGTGGTGAATATAAGTGCGGCAGGCTGTGTATGTGGTTAGATGAGGCAGTAGGGACACAAACAACGTGGCGCTGGACCCACACCAAAAACATGACACAGATTAAGTAGAGTACTGCTGAGGTGGTCCTGGGCCGATCCAAATGAAACCTTGTTCTGTCTCCTCTAGTATAAGATATTTGTTCTTGACCTGATACAGGAGGTTCTGGCAAACAGAATGAATCACAATATCACAAGGAGACGAGCAGCAAATTGTCTTCAATCGACTTCATAAAGTATACCACACAGAATACAGGAATAATAGTAAATCTGGTCATTGCTTTTTCTGAATTCATTCAAAGTACAGTATAGAAACAAACACTTCTGTGTCCCCCTAAAGAAGGTCGTCAGAACGCTAGCATTAGTCAGGGGTTGTTTTAGAGGCTGCTGTGAAAATGAACGTCTTTAAACTCCTTTATTCATCAAAAGCTTGATTTGCAAATCCATTTATTTTTGGGGAGTTATTTTGCCATCCGTACTTTTGACAAAGAACGCATATGTCGTGCTGAAAAGGAAGCTACATTTTCTGTACTTTTTTCTGAGGTCCACCAATCTGCAGAGTCTAAACCAAGATGGCAAACTATTATTCCTCTCAACATCGAGAGAGGCAGCAGAGACCAGAAACCAACTCTTACATTCTCAATCCCAATAAAAGCATGATATGACATAGTAATCAAATGCAAGTATTTCTCAGTTTTGTGTTGTTTATTAATCCAAACGCCAATGTGTCGAGGCCTGAATACATACACACTAAATTTTCAGTTCCTTCTTAAAATCAATATGTTGCTAGAGTCTGGTACACAACTAAAGTGCTGTCAGCAAAAGAGAGATTTATTATCAGACAGACTTTAATGGCGAGTTGTTGGGAAGATATTATGCATTCGTAATAGATAGGTTTTGATAAACTTTGCTCATTTGTCCACAGAAGCCAAAAAGGTGTTGATAAGTTGAGTGAGCGGTCAGCTCGCTTCACCATAACGCTGCTTTGTGTTTACCTGCAGTAACCGGTTGATCTTATCTTCTCACTTTATAGCTGCTGCTTACAGTTGATCACCATAAGTCACAAGGTTGAATTATAATTGGATGAAATGAACACTTGGCGCTGACACAGGAACAGCAATCTCCAACCTGTAAAAACATCACAGGCCCTGTGGAGAGTCGTCCGCGTCGCGTCGAGCATCGCTGTGAAGGAAACAAACTTGATGCATTCGTCATCACTGTCTGACCTGAATAATTTACAGACCTTGAAGAGAAGATCACACGTCTGCTTTGCCAGGTTGAGGGCTCGGCGATGTGGCTCACACTTGTGTGGTGCCTGGTTGGCTGGACAGGGTGGTGCTGGTGGTGGTGTTGGGGGTGGTTGCACCTACGCTAGCAGTGTAAGATGGATTTTGCTGTGCATATTTAACACTACTGGATTCCACACTGTTCTGAGGCCAGATTTAGATTCACTCAGATGTGGCATCACTCACACTTAAGAAGCAGAGTTTATACTATATTATAATATGGATACTTCCTCACTACAGTTTGCCGTGACTCACTGTTTTCACTAATATCTATCAAATGTAATTGACTGTAAATTGTACAAAACCCACATCAATGTGAGGCATGATGTGCAGGGTGGAACAAACGGTCAAAGTCAGAACAGGTGTGAATCCAAAAGTCAATGTCGACTTATCTTAATTCATTATATCAATGTAAACGACTTAGTAACATGTATCATACAAACAGATTTAAATGTAAACCACTAACTGTCTCAGTGACGTCCCTCATTGGTTTGTGAACTGTGGTTGTTATTTTGGCCGCCGCTGCATTGCTTTTTTAGCAACCAGAGGTGACAGAAGAAGGTGGAGCTTAGTATTACTGAAATCTGAACATGTCATTTTTAGATAACCAAAATATTACGTCTTGACCTGCTTATGTTTCATGAAAAGCCACTGTGAAAGTTCTAAGACTAGACAATGATGTGTCGGAAGGTGGCACCGCCCTGAAGCATACCCTGATATTACATTACATGTCATTTAGCTTTTATCCAAAGCGACTTACAATAAGTGCATTTTGACCATAGAGATACAATCTCAGAAGAACAAGTAACAAGAAAGTAATATGCCCATACCTTTACAGTGGCAATGTCACTCGTCCAAAAGGTTCCTCATATTTTGACTGCATAGTATTTGCATTTTCTGTCCCACCAGCCAGTGTATGATAGCAGCACCTCAAAGATCTGTAAAAAAAAACCAACCCATTTCTCATTTCCAGACGGATATTTTGTCCCGCCTGTGGATTAACTGTTCACATAACGAAGTGTTATATAAAAGCCAAGCTACATAATGTATAGCTGCAGCCCTGCGTTGTGCTCAGGCGGACATGGAGCAGAAGCGAGGCAGACTAGAGCTGCTTTAAGTCCGTTGGTTTGAGTGTGAGAATATGAGGATTGACAAAGTGAAGAAATGTGATGATTACGCCAGATGGCGAGTTTTCCGTCTCACTTCAAAGAGGCAGGGACGATGCTTTGTAGGCATTCTGCCGATTGCTTCTCTTTTCATGTGAGGGTCAGAGGATCAGCGAAGCTCTGTCTGAGCCCCGTCATTAGACTCCCGTTTCATTCATTATAGCCTGCGGTTTTAATTGTCCTGACGTACTGTACACAAATTGCATTGCTGGAGTTGCGTTTTGCTCACGAGACAAATGGTGGATTCTATTTGAAGAAGTCTTTGCACACCCAAGTGACTTTCCCACTCACTAGTACGGCATCTGGTGGGGTAAACAAACAGAGGAAATGTCCGCCTTTTTGAACTGACAGGCTGCTGATTGTTACGCTAATCATCCAGTACGACTGTGTGGGCATTTCTGTCACATTCTGCCCCTGCAATGTCACATTCAAACTGTATCAAAAAAGAAAAAACTACGATAAACCACTCATCATTGCTAGTATGAGAGTCTTTCTGCAGCCATCCTTTTACAATGCACCAATGCACATATGAAGTACACAGGTTTGCTGTCATTTCCCTTTTTGTCTTTGCAGCATGGCACACACAAGACCATGAAAAAATAGATAAATAAAATAAAATTGAAGCCTCCTCTTCGCCTTATGTTTACCCATCAGCCAAAGAGAGGAAAAGAATTTACCGGAGAAGAACTACACTAACCACACGTAAACAAGCTCTTCCTTCTTTGTATGCATTATTTATGAAAAACAGGAGCGGGAGGAGGTAACGGTGGTCGTATATAGAGAAAGGGGGGAACTATTGTCGATGATGTTCTTTGTGTATTATTCATGACTGTTGCAGCATCTCTGTCTGGTTGACACACTGCATCTCTGCTTGGTGACCACTCGGTGAGATTCCGGAAAAGAACCAATTCAGGTCTCAAATTCATCATCTGAAGGATGGACGATGCACGGATTGGACCAAGTTTTATTTTTGACAAAACTGAGGTTATTTTATCAAGCCCAGTTGTCTGGTCATATAGTTTCTTTGGATGGTATTGCTGTGGTATCCAGCCTCACCGTAAAGAATCTTGGAGTTATCTATGACCAGGGACTAACTTTAAGGACTAACTTTTTTCACCAACGTATATATTGAAAATCAGGAACTTCCTGTCTCAAAGTGATGCAGAAAAACTAGTTCATGCATTTTTTACTTCTATATTGAATTAAAGTAATTCTTTGTTATCAGGCTGCTCTTGTAAATCACTTAAACCTCTCCAGTTGATTCAGAATGCTGCAGCATGTGAATTAACAAGATCTAAGAAATGGGATCATATAACTCCTGTATTAACTTCTCTGCACTGGCTTCCTGTTAAATCAAGAATAGAATTTAAGGTACTTCTCCTCACCTACAAGGCACTTGCATGTGCATGTAAACAGCATTGGGTCTAACATCATCTCATTCATTCACGTCTACCTTAATTGTCCGGTTGTGACAGCTCACATTGCCTCAAAACGATCATTTGTGGGATTTCTGGGTGATTTCTGGGTGCTTTCTGGGTGATTTCTGGGTGATTTCAGGGTGATTTCAGGCAATCGCCACCGAGCTAAAAGCTAAAATGTCAACACAGTCGCAAAAAAATCGAACTCGTTATTCTGAGTGGAACACTCGGGTCGATGTGAACAGGTACTGTACATTATCGCTCTATAATGTACACCCTGTGACTCACTCTCAACCAATCATCTATTATAAAATTAATTAACACTGGCCATTTAAAAATCTAATCTGTGCTTATAGCATAACCTCAGAACTCGATCTGATGTTGGTATTTGCGTCCTGTTGCTTATCCTGATATCAGTCACCCAGCTGTGCGCAGAGTTCAACTCTCATTTTCAGGCCTATCTAATCCTCTCTGTTCTGCCTGTCATTGGGTGTGAGCTGGAGGAGGACATTCTTTTTGCTTTGCTTGTGTGGGCTCCTGTGTTAAAGTTACAGGGACTATGTGCTATGCTTAGCGGCGTTGAAGGCTGAGAGAGGCATTAGCTGTGTTTGCACAGCTGTTAAAGTAATGCTACCTCATTCCTCTGCGCCGGAGGCAGCTAAGGCCTGCAAGCTCTAAGGATGATAACATGTGGTCCTCTTGGGGCTCCTGTCATGATTAAGTATATTTTTCTCTGTCCCTGTGTATTCGGCTTATTTTAACTGTGGCATTTTCCCTCAATTTTCAATCCCTAAAGGAATATTTTTAGCATGTCGGTGGTGCATGACCTGCACATGACAAAAGTGCAAGTGTAAGCAAGTGAAGAATGTTTCTCAGGAGTTGGTGCAGACTAAAAGAGAGCAAGAAGAAGACTGCATGACCAAGGTATATATATATTTTAGCTATATCTTTGTTTTCTCAAACCTTTGACATCTGTAAAAAAGCCTTTGTTTATGTTGAAGCAGATTCATTTTTACAAAGTGTTTACAGTCAGTGAGTGATCTTCAAAGCCTCTTCTCTTTCATACAGGGAGACAGACATCTGCGGGTCTTGCCTTGACCTAACTGCGACCTATTCCCCAACAAGGACGCGCACACACAGAGCCCCTTGCTTCCTTTTCACCCCCTCGTGCTTGCGTGTGTCGACCCATTTTTCTATACTTGTGCTTTGCGAGCTCCCGCAGCCGAGGCTGTGATTGGTCTGCTAACTACATCCTTTCAGGAGTCTCACTATTCCTGTTTCATTGCATAATTCCGCCATTATTAAAACGAAGATTCTTTAAGAGAGAATGAATCAGTTTGAAGAGTTTTTGTCGGAGGAAATCCGTACCTGTGACCACTTATACAACCCGTCATTGGCGGACTATAAGGACGCGCAGATGGCCTCCAATTCATGGAGGAAGATCTCTACAAACGTTGGTCTGCAGGTCGAGGGGTGAACAAAGTTGTGTAGGAAAATCAGAGATGGGGACTCGAGTGCGACTCGAGTCGCACACACACAGTGACTTCTGACTCGACTTGCGACTCGTCCTCGAAAGACTTCAGACTCGACTCGGACTCGAGCTTTGGGACTGGTGAACAATGTTTAATTTTAGGAAACATCTGATGAGCTCGCTATACCCCTCCCTCTGTTACCTGCCTACGTAACACATACATTGACATACATGTATATTGCTGGCTGCGCACGCGCGGCCACACACGAGAAAGATGTCGAATGCACCGGCCGCTGTTGTGCCATTCGTCGTGAGCTTTGGTTACAAAACCTTTCAACAAGACGGCAACAGCGCTGGCGGTCCGACCGACGGTTCGCTGACGTCGGGACGTATGGCGGACTGATTACTCTGCGATCTCCTTAAACTGTCTCTGCTCTGCTCACTGAAGCAAAACAATACGTGGACAATAAATATCAGAGCCAAGAGCAGCGAGTGTAGTCAACTACTGCTGCTAACACATCCCGTCGGACCAGGATTATTTATTTATATCCGTTAATCAACTTTTCTCCTCTTGTTACCCTGGTAACCGCTGTCATTAGACGGTTGCGTCGATTCTTACTGTGAAAATCTACGAACTTCCAGTTTAGCGGCTACGCTTCGTATTTTCATTTTATGGGAAAAACTACAAAAAAATTAAGTAACAAAGTTGGTATGGTTTTTTACGGTAAAGGGGACGATGATAAGAGGGGGGACTCGAGTTTGAGACTCGGACTCGAGTGCGACTCGAGTCGCAGACAAGGTGACTTCAGACTTGACTTGAGACTCGTCCTGGAAAGACATCAGACTCGACTCGGACTCGAGCTTTGGGACTCGTGAGCATCAGCAGCACTGGCGATGCACGGGGCAAAAAAGTCTCTCATAAAATAAATAAATAAATAAACAAACGACTTGCACACACAAAGACGTTCCTCTCTAGATTGTCTTCAACAAAAAACGTTACTCCACCTGGTTTTCTGGAGGTGAAATGCTTTGCAACACGCGCAAACCTTTTAGAACCATGAATTGAAACGAGTCCGTCGACACAAAAAGCAGACGCATGTTCCAGGTAACTAAGGTTAGTAACCAGAAAGCATAAATTGCAGTTACTTTAATGTAATTAATTTCAGAATACATAGTTGTGCAACTTGTATATTTCTTGTTGTATAAACTGAATGGAAGCAAATTTTACTATATTAAACTACATTTAATCAAAGCAGCTGCACATTCAGATCAAGGAATTACTTCCATTGACTATTTCTCTTTAAGTGAAGTTATTACGTCCAAAAAACTTTAAAAAGAATTGACTGTTGACGCTCAACAGCAAATTATGAGATAGTTATATTGTTTAGTTTTCAGAAACTCTCTGGAATGTCTTCTTCTCTTTGCCAAGTGTATTGAGACTTGTGAAAATTGAAATAGTAAATTATGGAAAAACTATTACAGCAATAATGTTCAGTCCCTCACCCCTGACTCCCCTCCTCTTCTTATAATCTCTGCTGCTCTCTGCGTACATTCCATTTTAAAAGGAATATCCTCCACTCATTGGCTTTCTAACTGGCCCTCATGCTGATGTCTATGACAGGGAAGTTGGCGGGGTCTGACACCGTCTGTTTTAGCTAATCTGGCTCTGTACGACGCACTAATGAGAGATTGGGACATCTACACCGGGTTCAGAGTGTGCAATGACTCATAGAGAAAAATGGCCCGTCGTGAGAGTTGTTACGGCTCTCATTCCGCCCTTAGAGCCAGAGAGTTTAGTTTTTCTCATTAAACGAATAACATCACAGTATTACAGGGTTCCAAGGTGTTATAAAATATTATATTTCCCGAAGCGGCTGAAATAAAAAGGACTCGCTTTAAGATTTCCATCCACTGCTGCACTGTAACCAAGAGGGGTGCCGGAGATGAGCAGAAAAAACAGAAAAGGAGCAGATCGGTGTGCTAATGCTGATTTCCTTCGCGTTCTTCCCGTTGATTGGGGGATAAACAGGAAGCGTTGCGGTAAATTCCGCATGAAGTGTGTGATTGCTGACAGGCCTGACCTCTGCGCTCTCGCCATGTTTCCCCATAACTCACAATTAACGCTGACATTAGAGCATCCCCAGAGGCCCGTCCGGCTTTATTTCCCTGCCCGCCAGAAAACCGGGCAGCGCCAGCGGGGTCTCTGGACCCGCGCCCAGATTTAGGATTTAGCTGGAGAGAGGGCGATGTAGTGAGGAAAGAGGGGAGATGACGGGGGTAGAGGGGTACCCTGAGCACACTTTGGGGGTTTAGGGCTGTTATGGATATGGCTGTGGTAATTACTCAGCGCTTGTTATTGCTCATGCTACCGCACCTGCGCCCGGACGGAAATGCCGGTACAGCGCAGGAAAGCGTCCGTCCACAGCTGAAGAACACCGGGGATGGCATCCAGCAGGATACAGACACAAACATCAACGCTCCCAAACAACAAAAATGGTTTGACTTAGCGAACTGTGTACTCACAGAAACCTGCTGTAACAGTTGCATTGTCATTGTTGTTCTTTTGGAAGGGGCGAGTTTCAGCTCTGCCTTTTTATTTGGGGGAAATAAACGAGCACCTGTTCTTCGACGTGTCAAATTCAATCTCACGGCTCGTTAGCAGGGGGCCTCTGCCCAATAACCCAGCTTTAGGACTGCTTTGGCTCCTAATTCCCATCTCTGGGCTGTCACACAGTGTCATTGCCACAGTCATTCATGTTTTTATTCATTTCACATTTCATCATTTATGTATCGCCCAGCCTGGCAGGGCGCACTAACACGAGGACCCCGGACAGGAGGAAAAAGGAGTCGCTGACAGTAGACAACGTTATTTATGTGAAAAACTCATCGCCACTCACGACGGACGAAGCAAAAGCAACATAACTTTATTAGATTGTAAGTAGCCAGACGTCACTGAGGGACCATTCAGAGAATTCAGAGAATAGCACAAAGGTAAAAAGTGCATTATCAAGATCCATACACTGCAATGTAGAAATACATCAAATAACCAAATGTAAAAGTTATTCTCACCATGCAAAGATTAAGGGCAAATGCGTAGTTCAGCTTAATGGGATGTAAGTTCTTGTAGACTTGCTTACTGCCTACTTCATGATTCAACAGTTCTGAATGAAAACTTGTAATCAAAACTTGTTTTTCACAAAATAGTTTTATAAAACAATTGACATTATTAGAATTGTTTGCAAATTCCAACATATAAATTCATATACCAATTATTTATTATGGTCACAACATCCATTCCTGCTATACTGTGTCTAGTTTAGTCATAAAACCATTTTTAGAATTATCAACATGTATGAATGGTTTACATCTTTAGTACAAAGTATTGTTGCAGTAAAAAGTACAAACACCAGCAACATATTTCTATGTGTGTGTGTGGTGGTTTATGTTGGATGTCTGAGTGGTAGAAGGGAAGCAGATGCCCTTTACCCCCCCCCCCCCCCATCTTAACCACCTCCAACCCTGGTAACAGATCTGTCACCCTGCTCTTAACCAGATCTGAAAGCATTAACACCTTCGCCTTGTGTGCTCTCTCTCCCACGGGACACGGGACACGGGCCACAGCAGCGCTGCCCTCCAACCGCCGCGCCATCGAGGCCCAGTGCGGTGCGGCAGGGGCTGTGTGGCGCGGCATGTGTTGGCAGCCATTCCCAAAGTCACTCGGCAGGCCCTGGCGTGGAGCCAGTCAGTTGAGGCAAGGCCAAAAATAAAAAAGACGGCCAGAGAGGAGGGGAGGGAACCTGGGACGGACAAAGAGAGAGAAACGAAGAGGAGCGTTTTCTCTTTCAGTTAGCCGCCCAACTGTTTTCTCCCTCTTCCTCTAATTGACAGAATAAATGCACCTGCCATCATGGGGCGTTAGAGAAATAAGTTTTGGCGCCTGTAGAGACACCAGAGGGGGAAAGTTGGCAAGCTTTTCTCTATTTTTCCAGGACTCAACATTCTCAAAAGCCCAACAATGAGACATTTGTAACAGAGTCACACGTGACCACAGATATTAACTAAGAGCAGGACAGTACACAAAGCAATGTTTCACCCTGGAGACCGCGACCCTTCCCCGTGGGAGAAGAGAAGCCAACATCGATGTATTTGTCACGTAACATACGTACTTTATCAGGGGAATATCCTGGTTCTTCTACCCAACAATGCAATTTTGTTGCCTAAACGTTCTAAGTTGTTTTATGTAAATGCTGAAACTGACTTTTGTCAAATCTTTTCCTTGTGATTCAAAATGAAAGTTGTAACCAATCAACTTCAACAGCAATCGGCCTCATCTCATTCCCCCCCCTGAAGAGAGATTCTTCCAGTTGCTACAAGTCATGTTACAAGTTCATACAAGTTCTTACATAAACTAAACCGGTTTTCTGGCTTGTTGTTATGCTAAACATGACACACCAGTCTGTCCCCCAACATTCACTTGGTTTTACCCCACTGCAGAATTCTCATAAATTTGCCACTTCTGCTGAGATAAAAAAGCACCGCTGGTGCAAATTAACTCTTTATGTATGTGATTTTTACATTAAGAGGTGTGAGGAGGCCACAACCGAGTGACTCCTGGACTTAGTAGGAGGCAGACAAGCAAGACTTGGTTCCAGCATCAAAAAGCTTTTTTATTTGTAATAAAAGGAGGGTCTCAAATATCCGTGAACAGCTAAACAACTAAACAAAACAAAAAAACTAATTTGTTAACTTTAATGGAAATGAATAAACTCGACATAACTGCGTCTATCACATGCCCTCAGCTACACGGACGCACCACCATTTCCCCCCCACAGTCAATGTCCTCCACCTTTATAGTCCTGTCTATCAACCCGCCCCAGGTTGCCCGATGTGCCCATGTGACACCCATTATGACAGATTGACCCGATAATGTCACCGCTGACATCATCCCCTGCACTAGTCTCCAGCACACCAACATGGGGCAAAGGTGAGTTGTCACCCACTTTGTCACAAGAGGAAAACATTACACTTCATCTTTGTTGCAGACTGACTTTTTGAAGTTAGCTGATGTGTACATGCGTGCATGCACGCATGTACACACATGCAAGTGTGTGTCCGTGCATATCTTACTATATGCAGAGGTTTGCGTGACTGCGTGTGATAAGGTGGCTGTGTGTTGGTGGTGTATTTGGGGGATGGAGGACGGGAGGGGGAGGGTGTGGACTGGATAGATTCCGACGCATAATTTAAATTTAATTGGAGCGGGCCTGACTGTCTGGGGTCAAAATGAAGAGAAAATCAGTCACATTAATCAAGATAAAATTATCAGCTGATTAATCAGTGTTCTAATTATGGTGCTGGAGCTTCTCTTCTTTGTTCTGTTTTAATTACTCTGCCTCATTGTCTTTTCCATATGGCCAGCATGTTCCCCTCAAAATGCTCATTGAGCACACAGATATGTGTGCCGATTCGGACACACACACACACACACACACTTATACCACCACTACCAGCTAAAATAATTAGTGTGCTGAAATGAGAATCACAGTCCTTGATTTTCCACTGTCCTGCACATTTCTGTGTAAAACCTTTTCTAAGTCTTCCGTTGAGACCAGGAGTGTGCACACATTTGGGTCACTGTTCTATAATGTCCTCATGAAGGCAATCCATAGGAAACAGTGCTGACTAATGCAAAATGAATAGCTTTGATTATCCTATTCTCCAGAGAGTTTCTGAAAAAAAGGAACCGAATCCAAGAGAAAGATAATAACATTCCATATCGTCTTCTAAATTATGAATTATGGATGAAATGAACAGCATTTGTTTTTCATACCAATGAACCCTTAAATAGTGTAACATAAGGGGGAGTAGGCATCATATTGTTTAGTTGTAGCACACAGACAAAGATTCACAATTTTGTGATTAATACCAGACTATACAAATGATGTGATCTTTATCACTATAAAGAAGTTGGATAGAACGCATCATTGAGCCAATCTTTCAGTGCGAATTGAATTACTGCCGACCCGTTGAGATGATCCGTCTGTAATTGCATAACGGCTGTGTGCGGTTGAACATTTCCCTACCAGTGTAGTACGCTGTCCACGTTGAGATACGGTATACACAGCGTATATGTTCTAAAGTGGGCCCACTCACAGCGTGGGTTACACCACTGAAGTCTCAGGGGGCTTCATAAGCCAGAGGGGGATCCGGGTCAGGCGGTGCTGCTCATGTTGTTATGGCGTGCAGTGAGTACAAACCTCATGGACGACCCGCGTGGCTCCGAGGGATGGGAGAAAAAAACACAATGGGCTCAATAAGTATCTCGGATACACCTGGTTAAACAGAAAAACATCCTTCTCTTTTTAGAGAATTATGATAAAAATATAAAAAAGAGTAGGACGCATCCCCCCATACTTTACCTTGTCAAAGCAGCCTTTTAGCACAGACCAATGGATAGATACAGTATTTCTGTTATAGTATATCATATAAGAGTCTACAATTTGTCTGTGGAGCATGGTGCAGTTTACCTTGTTTTAACGATTTAAATAATAATGCATAATACTATTTATTTCAACACAAACTGTGTGTGAAGGCTAATGCAGGGTTCTCGTTCAGAAGTGCTAACGGCTAACTATGGCAGAGCGTGGACTGCGATGTAATAAGTTAGTGAATAAAACATGTTCTGTTGCCACAGGGGCTCCACATTAGGAGGGGCAAAGTGGTGATTAGCCGACCCATCAGACTCTGCACCGTAATTCCCATCACCACTTCCTCCTTCTTTCTTCTATTCTCTACCAATTTCCTGTCCTTCATTTCCTTTTTTTATTTTCATTATTTGTATAATTCCAGCTCAAGCAATTTTCTATTGAGTGTTGTGCATTTTCTTTACACTGCCATGAAATCCTCCCAGAGAGGCTTGCAGGGTCCATGACTTCACTGCAGTTTTATAACCTTCGGTTGAACCTGAAGACGACATGAATCCATGGGAAACTCCAGTGTAGATTTGACCCTTATGTCATGTGGGCCAACACAGGTGCTGCATAATGTCACTGATGTCACAGACAAAATGAGGCGCGTGAGCACAGACGTGCTGAAGCAGAGTTCATTTACTGCTGCTATAGAAATAACTTGCACCTGGTGTTAATGCTTCTAATTGAAAGCTTTCCAATGGTGGCCTTTATCAGGGTCATCACTGTTACCAACACTAGCACAGTTCCACCATGGCTCGATTGTGACCGTTCATGTCTGAGTTTTTTAATATGTATACAGCCAGTAGCTTCTCTTTCGGGTCCATACACAAATGACATCTGCAATGGTTGGAAAAATGGCCACTTACTGGTTTTATTGAGTTGTCAGTGTGTCGTGGTTGAATCAGACCACTCACACTAGCACCGGCGACCGAACCTCTCTGAATATGTAATTAGCTGCAGCAGTACAAGTGTCTTATGAATATTCATGTCCTTTTTAATTAGGCAGCTCTCTTCACAGCTAGCCGCCACAAAAAGTTACCTCCTCACTGCACACTGTGTGTATGTGTGTGTGTGTGTGTGTGTGTGTGTGTGTGTGTGTGTCTTATGCCTCCTTGAGTGCTCATGTGGGGAAAGGGGGATGGTAGAAGAAAAATGATGCAAATAAAGGGAAAATGTGACAGGAGGAAGAATAAAGAAAGGTGTTCAATAGATAGAATCCTGCTTTACCTTATTATTTATCCATCATCTGTGTGACTGTCTTTGTATCTGTCCATCATTTAATCAATCCGTCCATACACTGTTTTAATTTTCAATTACTGGAAATTTGTGGAAGGACATGGAGGTCTTAAAAAAATGATTGGGAGATTTGGTTTCTCTCTCTGTCTCTTCTATCTGAGTGAATGACAGTTGGGCTTCTTGTGTGTTTGTGTAGCCAGTCGTCTCCCCGGGTTTCATGGTGGACGTCTTTAAGGACATCTGGAAGCCACCGGACATCCTCCTGAAACCTTCTATTCCCATTTCCTTACATTCTATGTATTATTTGTTTCATTACTTTGGTGAATTCTGTGCTCACATTCTTTCTCCGCCTTGTGCGTCAAGTTCGATCAGTGTCTTTAAAGAATAAAGAAATCTGTGTTTAGAAGATACAAACATGTACGTTTCAGGTTAACTTGGTTTGGTTCAAGATAAGTTGGTGGTTTGAGTTGAAATAAAAAGTCTGGTATGCAAAATAACAAAGCTTGTTAGATAACTAACCTGAGCCTGGTAAGGAAAATGGGACCACGTTACTTAGTTAGTTAGTGAACACAAAGAGCAGTGGTGTCCAGGATCAACCTCTGTAATCAATGTAAAGGAATGAGATAATATCAGTCTTCACATTTCACTCAAAGGGAGTGAATCTGGTGAAACGGACATTTTGGGTGGTCAGAACTGAGACGGACATGGTCCGCGCAGGTAGCACGGACCATGTCCACTCCGTCCATGTTACGGCCTTGTTCCCCTGAGCAAGCCGACTGACCCGTCACAGAGTCGCAAAGCGGCCACATTGTAAACGATAGTTGAGGAGCAGGTGACATGACATAGTGCTCGAAGGGTTCCATCCATTTAAAGAGGTCACACTTTATAAAATGGATCTGTATGGTTTGCTTATTTACTAAAGTGGCCAGCTACCATCACATTAAGCCCCAACTGACACGTTTATGACTGTCACATGTCCTATTAGACACAACCAACGCTCAATCTCATAAGTGATCCGTAGAGGTGAGAATGATATCAGCATAGTGTTTGGAAAAGTGACTTTTTATAGGCAGAGTTGGCGATGTATAAAAAGCAAGTTGAGTGACACTCAACGTGCACACAAAGTAAGTAGTGGAGCTTTATGGAGAATTTGTTATCCATACACCAAATGCTATTGGCTCAATTGAGTGCTAAATTATTCTTCTCTCGTGACTTTTATATGGAAAAATCAGGTGGAGCCTTTTGCTACTGTCAAGATATTTCATCTCAGATTTGATCATTTTAGAATGTAGAAGTTTATGGATTGGATATTTTTTATTGGCAAAGGTTCATTTATTACACAGCTGAGTCTGGCTCTGCTCAAGTTAATTGTTTATTGATCATCATAATGGGTCAATTATAAAGTGATTGCTTCTTTGAATTGTCCAATTGTATTTTCTTCTACAATCTTCAATGTGATTCCAAACAGTGAGAGTCCAATTGAAGTTCCTTTGGCGGGTGTAGCTAAACCAGGCAATTAGACAGCGACAGAGGTCTGGGGTTATTGGTAGTCCTGTCGCTCCACCCTTTGTTTGTCTCTCTCTTCTTCTTACCTCTGACATCAAAGCCTCGGTTACCCAGCTCCACAGGCCCAAATGCAGAGCGAGAGCGTCCTCATCTGGTCGTTCGCTGTCAATACAGCCATCTTCAAGGGGCGGAGAAGCGGACTCCGGAGCGGGTGTATCTTACAGAATATACAGATGTTGGTATAAATATAGTTTTAGGATGGAACACTACTTTCTACTACTGTCTTATATATTTTTGCATGATTTTATTTCCACGATTGCATGGGGAAAAAAAATTCAAATTGATTCGACTACATTGTCTGTTTACTTTAGATTTCTTTGACCTAAAGTAAGCATTCAATAATGCTTTATTTTTAACTGATGGCGATAACCATTGGTACATTTTCATACTCCCTTTACTTAGTGCCACTCTCTACCCGTGTCAGCGCCATTGCGGATCATCTTGGGTTCATATTGTCCTCTCTACACAAAGGGTTGTCTTCTGTCATACTGTCTGTGCCATTTCAAAACATCAACTTCACAACTGTAAGTGTGTCTTCAGTAGACTACAACCCCTTCTACTGCATCAGTATACTTCCCCCAATCGTCCCCTTCCTTCCCTAATCATCGGGCCTCATTAGGCCCCGTATCCTCCGTTAGGGGCCTGTGGATTGGCACCAAATGGCCACCCTCAGGCCCCCCCGCTGCTTGGCGAGGAGCAATGAAACTGTGAAAGTGCCTTGTGATGTCTCCGCCACCCCGGCAGATCTATCCATCACCTCAGCGTTTATCACCATGGTCCACTGGCAGGCTGATCCATCAGAGACTAAAGTGTCAGCGCAGGCTGGAAAACTCCAGTAGCTCCTGTAGTAAATAAGGAAGAAACGCAGCGGGACCACAGAGGAGGGGGGGACCAGAGGAAAGGATCAGGGGACAACCAGGGAGGGAAAACTCTTCTTGCCTGACTTGATGGAGGAGGTGAAGGTGATGAGGAGGGACAGTGATGTTAGCCTCCTCTCAGTAATCAATGTTAACTATGAACACATAATAAGTAGTATTGTACAGTTTTGTTTTACTTGGTGCTATTTCCCTTTAACATTAATCAATAAGCCAAATGTGGTACTCACATTCAACAACGCCATGCAGGAGCCCATATACAACCCAAAGAAAACATGATGAACACAAACAGTAGCACATTCCTCCAGTGCCTTTTTGAAATGATAAAAGTGATGAGAAGGACAGCAACCAGAATACTGATGGATCCTCTGATCAGAGAATATTGCCACTATCTTCACATTAACAATTCAACACGAGGTCTATGAGCTGTGTGTGAGCACCAAGCGTGATGATGTGAACTCAGAGTCCACCATCAGTAGTCTCAACCATCTCATTGTTGTACCACTGGGCGTCAGACAGACGCCATGCCGGGTAGTGTAGCAGCCTCTGGGCCTAGCTGGGTTAGCTTAGCTTTCATTTCGGCTCTCCACTCGAAAAATAAAGATTTTTATTGTACCTTTCTTCACCCATGTTGCAGGAGCAAAACAATTTTAGTCTTCAGTCATTTGTTTCATTCTTTTTTCTCATCAAATGGATTGTGCATAAAGCCTCCCAGCGCTATCATTTAAAGTATCATTTATAGTACCTTTAAGGCAGTGGTTCCCTAACCAGGACGACACGAGCCGCGGCCCCCAAGTCAAGCAACGGCCGTGGGGTGACAGAGCCTTCTCCATAGCTGCCCCCTACCTCTGGAACCCCCCCTCAACCCCCCCCCCCCCCGAGACTACACCGACCTCTCCACATTCAAAACATGAATCGAAGCCACCTCTTCAGAACTGCTTTTAATGCATGACTGTGTATTCTGTTGGCTTGGCTTTTAGGAAATTTTCAAATGTTTTATGTAAAGTGACTTTGAGCATGTAGAAAAGCGTGATATAAATGAAATGCATTATTATTGCTATTCTTTGATCCTGGAGACGCCCGTGTCTTGAAGCCTGTTTGCCATCACCATCTTAGATTACATGTTGTATTTCATATTGTTGCCATTTTGTCCACATCTCTGGTAGTGGCAGCAACCTGTCAATCACAGTGCGCACAGACTGCAGACCGCAAATGGACCATAATTTACAAATGAACAGCTGTATTGAAGAGCACTTGAAGCTAGAGGTTAGAGGTGTGAAAGTGCATTTTCCTTCATCCTTCCCTATGTTGATGAATGTTCGATTCTCTTGTCGGTGGTTTCGAGGCGCTTCCCTGTCAGCAGTAACTCGAAGCTTTAATCCCAAACACCTTTTTTTAATCCTTTGTTCATTTACTATGTCTTATCATTACATTCTGTTTTGTTGTGTAGTAGTAATTTTTGTGGAATTTGATATGCATACATGTCAACCCTCCCAATTTTTCCGGGAGACTCCCGAATTTCAAAGCCCCTCCCGAAAATCTCCTGGGCCGACCTTTCTCCCTAATTTCCACCCGGACAACAATATTGCAGCACCATCCGTCACTGGGCGCGCCGTTTCAGACCGAACAATAATAAAGTTTACACCTTGAAGTCAAGCGCGGCAATTACAACGGAAAAAGATGAGACTGGCGCTGCAAAGAAAACCGCTAGCACCCCCCCCCCGTTGACCGCTAGAATATCTCCCGAATTCTGAGGTCTCAAGGTTGGCAAGTATGTTGATATGGTTATGGTGTAGCAGGCCTCTAGACATCATCTCGCGGATACTCCCACACACGCGCACACACACAATTTCAATGTCCAGCAAATGGTCACATTTTATCAAATGCAAGAGTGTAATTTACTGTTTCTTATTAACACTCTAAGTTATTTTTTTCCACTCACCTGTCTTTCTTTTAACAGGCTGTGTCCTCTTTTGTCACAGAGGGTCACAGGGGCTTTCCTATTGGTCTACTCAGTCACACCAGCTAAGGTGCCCTCTCCCCCAGTGGATTTGCTTTCCAGAGTAGCGCAGATGGGCTGAGCGACTCTGATTCAGTGCTCCCCCTTCCTCCCGCCCCACTTTCTTCAGGCCAGTCTCCATCCCGGTGTACCCTGGGGGTCAAAGTGTCTGACCTCGTGCTGACAGGACAGCAATGCCGACCTTTACCGGCGATGACGGCAGAGTCCTTGCGAAATGTCAAGCTGAATGTCAAAGCATGACCTCGGGACAAGGGTTGGACACTTCATCCCCCAAAGCACTGCATTGAGTGTAAAAAAAGCTGGTGTTGACATTCGTCAGCCTGGACGGGTGTCCTCTTCGCTGCTTTATAACAGACTACTTAGTGTTTCCCATCGACAGCTAAAAAGGTACAATGTGGAGGAGACTGTGATCTCATGGAGAAGACCACTAGATCCTGCTACAGTAGACTCAGCTTTGTGAAAGACTGGAATCAAGAAGGAGCAGCTAGAAGGCTCTGTGCAAGGTTTAAAACAAGTACAACCACTCCTTAGGAAGTGCCTTTTGATGTTTTGTGAACGTGATATGCTCATTAGTCCGTTTTTTCAGCAGAGCAGTCTTTATGCTGAGCTTAATAATTAGAGTAAAGTCATCAGTAATGTTGCTCTCAAGCAAGTGAATGAGTTCATTGTATTATACGCATCCCAAATCACTCAATTTGCACCCCAGCATTTAATCTGCACTCTCCACAGTTCCTTCTATTGTCATTTTATTTATGGTTGTGCCCGTTTGAATTTGTTTTCACATATCATCTGTTTTTTTATTGCTCTACTTTGCTGTGTGGGAATTTTTCATGCTGCCCGATATCACAATTTTTCTTTAGAATGGAATTAAAAAACTTGACAACAACACTTTGCTATCCTTACTCAGGCTATCATTTCCGGTTTGAACCATCATTGATGTATACTTTTGTCCTCACTCAGTTAAACAATATATCGATTTTTATCAGACTATGAATAACCCATCATTAAATATCCAATAGCACATGGGAATGATAAGATAAATGGTCAGGAATTACAACATTCATCTTGTTTTGGGGGATTTTATTCCAAAAATCTAAAAGCAAGCATAAAACATAATCATGATTTGTTTATTATTTCGTTTCCATCAATTAATTTGTTTTAATTCTCTCTTTCAAGACAGAAAACACTCAAGGTGCTTCTCAAGGTCTCCTCCCTTCAGATCCCCTTCTTTCTCCAGGGTGAATAAAGAGGACGACACAGAGAAGCGAGTAAAGTCCTGAGTAAGCGTCGCCTGCTGAGAGAAGTTTTTCGCCGCCATCAATCCTCTGTCGGGGCCTGGCTCCCTCGCCTCGTTAGCTAATTGAATAAATGAAAGATTGCTCTCTGCTCCTTGGGTATTGTGTGTCCCTTTGGCTTTGAGTTGTTCTTTCTTTTCTTGTGTCTTTTCTGTCCTCCCCCGCCTATTTTCATGTGGAATTCGCATAAAAATAACATTATAGTAATGACACCAGATGTAATGGGTGTCCATGCTGATGGTGTGTGTGTGTGTGTCAGGTCCTAAAGGGATGGGTGTTTCAAATGACACCTCCAGATGTGCTGGATATTAGGAGGAAAAAGACGAGGTGGGAATTTATTTTAGGGGAGAAAAATAAATGAAGGGAACAGGGGAGAGGTAAGGAGGAGAAGAGATGATGAGCAGAGCATACGAAAGCAGTGCATGCAAAATGATGGTTAAGGGTAAAGATAAGACAATTTCAGAATAATATTCAGATTCAACCCCCGGGATGATGGTTGAGAAAAAGACGATAACTTGAAGTGTGTGTTGCTGTAATGACGCAGAGAAGGCTGTCCGTCTCCCAGCCGCGTCCCACTGGCATTAAACGTTGACGTGCAGATGGCGGCGGCCCGTTAAAACGCTCTTACCTCAGTCTTCCACAGCAAAGTGTTTATGACCAGCCACCATAATGCATTGCCGGCTATTAATTATAATCAGTCTCTGCTCTCCTACCGCAACGACTACTGCTGTACCTTGTCTTTATTTTACCTGGGCCGTGATTACTCCTTGTTCAAGTTTTATTCCATTATGAAGAGATATAGTAGTATAAAAACTTGTGTCTGTGTCTGTCTATTCCTCAGCAGGAAGCCACTTAATGACAGGATGTTTTATTAATCTGGTACTTGTGAGTCGAAAGAATCAGAAGTCTGTAGAAATGCTCAGTTGATATTTGCTCATTATATAAAATGGATTACCCCAAATTCCAAAAGAATGGTAACATTTTAGATATCGATATTCAATCATTCATAAATGACCATTGGAGTCAAATAAAATGTTTCTTACAATGGAAGTTTTATTTTATTTCGGCTCCTCCAAATGTTTCGTATCAAGCGTTGGATCTGTAGCAGATCACAGCACAATGACTACGGCCACTTCTTACTCACAAACTAGGGCTCAAACAGGGCCAAATGTAAAAAGTACTGAAAGAGGACACAGTGTTAGAGTTTGTAGTCTGTCTGGCTACTGTCACACTATTGAAACCCCATGATGGAATATACTTTTGGGGATCTTAAAAAACATCTTGTGGACAAATATAATTTTCCGCATTCGAGATTTTATTAAGCCTCAAGTCTCACCGTTAATATGCAGCTATGCCACCAACACAGAGAGCTCAATACTTGCATGATATTGCAATGCCCCCTGCAGGAGAGAAAGGAGAACCTCCTCCTTACGTCAAACTAAACTGTGTGCTCGGACAACGTCTCAGTCTTTGACATTCGACGTGAATTAGTACAGCCACACAGCCTTTCCGTGTCCAGCACGGTCAGGAAGTTTAACTCAATCCTGTTTACACACTTAGTTTTTCAGACAACTCACTTGGTCATCAAATTACCAAATCACTACAAGCACAGTAAGTGATGGATAGCAATTGAACCTGCACACTTTTAAAGCACTTTCTGCTGGCTGTTATTTATCGTGATGCGATATCACCGCGATGAGCGACCCCACTTCAGTTCCCTCCTGCGTTTATTGCCGAGGTAATTTCGGCTCGACTCTTTCCAGATGCAGACAGACATCTTAACCCGAGACAAGACTTATTAAGACAGATGAGACATCGTTTGCCTCAAGGCTTTTACCTTGAGGAATGAAAATATATTTTCAAAATAACGCTTGAGTTTCTCCCTGCTAAGTAGTGGCAAAATGTAAGACCTTTAGGCCGATCTGGAGATGGAAATGATTTGCTTAACACGTGCTGCTTTTCTACATTCAAATGATGTACTTGAAGGTGTGCAGGGCCCTTAATGGTTTTCAGGGAAAAGGCACTTTTGTGTTGGAGTGCTTTGAAATCTGCGTGTGCCGTCTTGTTAGAGGATAACCTTCTCTCCTCGCCGCCCCCCTCCTGTGCATTAGAGGAAAAGTGTGTGTGGCCTATAGGTGGTGTCTGAGGGGGGGTGGAATGTGTGTGACCGTGCTCTGATGGCGTGTCAGAGTGAATTAGCCTCCGCGTGGCGTCCGCCTGGCACACGCCGCGGCCTGCCCTCTGTCCACCTCCCTGCATATGTGCCCAAGATTAGAATTAATAACCGGTGCTGCCAATCATGCTTTAATCACAATAACTCTGCATTTAGGGGGCACAAGGAGGTCACAGGCATCTGGGCCTCGGGATGGCCAATCTGGAGCAGCTAATAAGGCAGGTTTGCACAAGCACTGTGTGTGTGTGTGTGTGTGTGTGTTACTGATGGACTCATTTACAGGTTTTGTGGTGGCAGCTGCTCAGGTGAGCCACAGTGAGACTGACAGTAGTAGTACGGGATGATGAAAATGACACATAGCCGTGTCCCGATGGCCAGATACTTTTTGTGTGCCTGTGTACTATTGGTCAATGTAGCAGATGTTTCTGGGCCAGCTGTACCTTCAATACGAGCTCCCCGATCCCTCGACCAGCCAGAGCAGTCAGGAGACAGCTGTTTGTTTCCAGTGTTGAAGTCAACGCTGACTCATTTGAACATAGCGGTTCACTGACACCTTTGCGTAACAAACATACAGCTTCTTTTTTTTGTTTGGAGTCTCTGTATGTATATGATGAGGGCACATTTGACTTTTCCTGTAAACATGGAAGTCCCTATTGTGCTAGGAATTTTAAACAATTTCGAAAAAATAAAAGGCTGAACACAATAGGTGTGTTATCTAGCAATGTAAATGATTACTTACTATTCTTGTTTAATAATTTATGCACTTTTGAAAAACTTGGCCATACAACACCCCTCAGACCCCTCAAACAATTGGATGTTCCCAGAATGTAAAGTTAAATTTGGTCAGTGTGCACGTGTGCAGCAACCTATTCAAAAAAGCAGTGTCCTCGAAGAGACTAAAGAGCTTTCACTACTTGCAGTGGAAAGAAGAACTTTGTCTTTTCAGCCTCGATTTCCCAAACATCCTACATCCCCATGTTGATAAAGTTAACCTCCTCCTCTTTTACAGAGGTGGAGATGGAGAAGCAGAGAAATTTCTGCAGAAAAGGTTGTGTGTAAATAGAGTACTTATTCACAGTTCTTCTGCTTTAATGCAACATCTTGTTTCACTTTACTATCTGTGTTCTAACTTTGGTGTTTTAAACCATTCTGGTAGCAGCAGGGATGCTGAGATTGGTCCCGACTGAAATATGAGGGAGATCTAAAATTGTTTTGCAGCAGTTGCAGTAAGAAGTGGAATAAGTGCAAATAACAATAAACAGATAAAACCTACGATCCAACATCCCTGAGTGTATGAATAAGGATAAGCGTACAGATCACAAGCACAGGTAGTATTATTATTGACATTATACACAATATCCCATTATTGCCGATTATGTCCTATTATATTATATGTCAGAAAATATTCTAAAAATGTTACATTTATTTATGTATTCTTTGATTTTAGCCTTATGCAGTTGGGGTTATTTGGCCTTTCTCATGTTATTTTAAGGTTGAATTTAAAAAAATAATAATTATGATTTAGTGCATTCTTCTTTGTGTACAATTCCAACAAACCTCCTTTCCGCCATGGGAAACATGCTGCAGGATCCCGCTTTCTCCTCCAGTAGCACTAAGGTGTTGCCATATTGCAGTGGTCACGTTCCACTGCTTCCTTAATACGCAGACACATTCCCTAATCGCAATTCAAATAACAAAACAACATATGTCAGGCCCCTCGGAGACTGGCAGACGCGTGTCCTGCGGGCTCCACAAATGATGAGTGATGCTTGACAAATGAGCACTAAGATTGGCTACATAAATTAGTCCCACCTGGTACATCGCAACCAGATAACAACCGCAGCCACAACAGTCCCAACATCGATCAGAGCTGTGATTAAAGGAGCAGGTCGATGGTGGAGATGAAAGGAAAAAAAAAGAATAGATGATGAATGTATTTCAGAGTAAAAAGATAATTAGGCAATGCATGGACGAAAACATGGAGTGGTGTTTAATATGGGGAATCAACTAACTGTCCATTCATTGAAAAGGTCTTTAATCAGCTTAAGGGTCAATTCACCCAGATAAAATAATTCAATTATCCATTCCAGTGGTATTGATAATTAGCAGCACTGGATACATTTGGTGGGTAATACTTTATTTATTTGCTACGGGAACAGCACACTGCAAAAAGCCAGCTTAAAAAAACAAGAAAAAAGTACCAAAATTAGGTGAATATTACTTAAAATTAGCAAATTTGAGAGAGACGAAATGAGACGAAAACGGATCTTAAAAAATAAAAATGACTAAATCTATGCTAACTTTTGTTGACGAGAAAAAAATGTTGGTTTTTTAAATTCGCCTGCACCTAACAGACATGGGCAACGTACGGCCCCCCGTACGTCGGTAATTAAAGTGTCATGATGACATCATCCACGGACCCAGACCGCTCTGTCACTGTGGGGGCAGCGGTGATTCTTGTGCACCGATACGGATCGCGACGACTATTTTACACTTACATAGTGAGTGTGAGTGTGGCTTCCTTGGTTTAGCTCAGCTGTCTCAGTTTAGCTAACTGTTAGCAGGCTAAAGCCGTGGAACTCCAGAGACCAATGTGTGTGGAGATGAAGACCCGTTTAACAGCTCGGGGCTGGTCGGCCAGCAGAGATGTTCTGCTCCGTTTTCTGGCGACGGTGCCAGCGTTGAGACATGCTGCAAATATTAATGCTGTTAGAATGCACTACACACAGGCTTGAAATATACACCATGCTCATATTTAATCACAAGAATAATATCGCTGGTAAAAACTGGTACAATGGAATTGAACCTGCATACTGTAGCTTTACTAAAATTTTCTCGACATCACCAATGTGTAAAACTCAAGGCCTTAATTCACATATGTCAAACTCTCAAATCCGGCCCACCGCCGATGTCCAGCTGCCCATCCAATGCGGCTCGCTGCCGGAGTGTGTACGGCCCGCCGGGTGATCGCTGCGCCGTCAGCGCGCACCGTCACCCCACCCCCGTCAGCGTGCACACAATGTAGCCTCATTCAAAGAAGCCATTCCCTCTGCTCTAAGTTCAGTGTGCTGTCTCAAGATAGAAGACTCCTGTGAAAACTTCAGTCCGTCCCAAATTGACCATCTTGTTAATACTGCCACAGGCTCTTTGAGACTGGCGTTAGACGCTATTGCTCCAAGAGGAAGTTCGCTCCTTGGTACAACCATCAAACCCGGTACTTGAAGCAAACTGTGCGGAAACTTGAACAGTTATGGTGTTCTACCAAATCAGAAGGATCTAGGCTAGTTTTGGCAAGACAGCGTTAAAACATATAAAGAAGGCTCTACGTAACACAAGAGCACCTTATTACTCATCATTAATAGAGAAAAAAACAACAACTACGGGTCTCTCTTCAGCACTGTAGCCATACTGATAGAGTCACAGCGCTGTCGAGCAGTCTATTCCTGTGGACCTCAGTAACGGCCTCATGAACTTCTTCAATAAGAATATTCTGACTATCAAAGAGAAAATTGATGGTCTCCTGCCCCCAAACGGAGCTGACCCGTCCTCTGGTGTAGGAACCTTGGATGCAGCAGTGGGCCCTGATACCTACTTGAATGGCTTCTCCTCCATCAACCTTGATCAACTGGCTTCTACAATTTCAAAATCTAACTCTTCTACTTGTGTCTTGGATCAGATTCCAACTAAGCTGCTTAAGGAAGTTTTTCCGTTAATTAGCACATCCCTACTGGATATTATGAATCTGTCTTTGTTGACACGACATGTACCAGTTTTCCAAGGTAGCTGTAATTAAACCTCTTAAGAAACTTACTTTAGCTCCAGAGGTGTTGGTTAACTACAGACTTATCTCTAATCTTCTCTTCCTCGCTAAGATCCTAGAGAAATCGATCTCAAATCAATTATGTGACTTTCTACAAAACAATGCTTTGTTCGAGGATTTCCAGTCAGGTTTTCGAGTGCATCATAGCACAGAAACAGCACTGGTGAAAATTACGAATGATCTTCTACTCGCATCCGACCAAGGACTCGTCTCTTGTCTTGCTGGACCTCAGTAACGCATTTGACACCATCGATCAATGTATCCTGCTGCAGAGACTAGAACATTTGATTGGTATCAAAGGAACTGCACTCAGCTGGTCTAATCATATTTATCAGATCAATCCCAGTTTGTGCTTGTAAAAGATAAATCCTCGAAGACCACGTATGTTGGTCACGGAGTCCCACAAGGTTCTGTGCTTTTATTCACCCTGTATTTGCTTCCTTTGGGCTACGTTATCAGAAAACACAGCATGAACTTCCATTGTTATGCAGACGATACTCAACTGTATCTGTCGATCAAGTCAGAAGAGACTTACCAGCTGTTTAGAGTTCAAGAATGTCTTGGAGACCACAAAACTTCCTGTTGCTAAACTCGGAAATCATGATAGGCCCAGAGTGCCTTCGAAGTCAGCCGTCACGTGATACAGTCTATCGATGGAATTGCTCTGGTATCCAGCAAAACGGGAAAAGAACTCAACTCAAAGTAATGCAGAAGAACTAGTTCATGGATTCGTTACTTCTAGACTGGATTACTGTAATTCTTTGTTATCAAGCTGCTCTTGTAAATCTCTAAAACTCTCCAGTTGATTCAGAATGCTGCAGCATGTGTATTACCAAGACCTAAGAAAATGGATCATATAACTCCTATATTAACTTCTCTGCACCGGCTCCCTGTTAAATCAAGAACAGAATTTAAGGTACTTCAATTACTGGTGAGGCACCGTCTTATCTTAAAAAGCTTGTAACACCATATTGCCCTACAAGACAGCTACCCTCTGGGTGGGTTATGCTGGGTTACTAGTTTTAAAAAGTAGGATGGGGGCCAGAGCCTTCAGTTATCAAGCTCCTCTTTAGTGCAAACAGCTTCCACTTTCAGTCCGGGGTAGAGATCTGTCGTTCGTGAACGATTCGTTCGCTTTGAACAAATCTATACAAGGACTCGGAAATGACGAGTCCGCTCAAAGATGATTGAACTACAATAATCCATATTTTATTAATGCACCTCACTAATTCAGCTTCTTTCAGAGAGTTTTTTGTGTTTTCTCGCCTAGCATGTCTCCGTAGATTATAGTTCCGTCTGGACCCTGGTCCTGACTCCTGCCGTGGCCCTCCTGACACCTACTGCTGCCATCATCATCATTATTTTAAATATGATTCATATATTAGTGTCACTGTGCAACAAACTGGACAAACTTCAGCTGCTGGTGAGGAGAGACAGGGACTTCATCCTCCATTTTGTGCTTCACGGAGACCTGGCTCTGTGGATCGATACCGGACTGCACGCTCCAGCTGGCAGGCTTCAAGCTGCTCAGAGCGGACCGCGTCACATAGCTCTCAGGCAAGACGAAGAGCAGAAGAATCTGCTTCTACTTCAACAACAGTTGGTGCAACAACATAACAGTGATCCAACAACACAGTTCTCCTGCTCTGGAATCTTTCATCAACTGTAAACCCTTTTACTCTCCCGTGAATTTGCTTCATTCATCCGGATACATCCTGACACATCCAGATATGGCATGTGGAGCGGACCAACCCAGACTCCTTGGTTATTGCCCTTAGGGACTTTAACAAAGGAAACCTGCACTGGCTCCCTGTTAAATAACCGCCTGGCAGACAAGCTGAATGTTCTATTGCAGATTCGAAAGACAATGTCCTGACTCCATTCCCAACAGCCCCACCACCTCTCCCTCCCCCAGCCCAACAGGGGCACACACCGCTGTATCACACTCCCCTCCTGCACCCCCCTCACCAGCATCAACCCTCTCTATTCTTGAGAGACGTTAACCGGCTTTTTAAAAGACAGAATCCTCATAAAGCAGTCGGTCCGGACTCCGTCTCGCCCCGCACCCTGAAGCATTGTGCTGACCAGCTGTCTCCGGTGTTCACTGCCATCTTCAACACCTCGTTTGTGACATGTCACGTACCTGCCACGTACAGCCTTCACCATCATCCCTGTTCCCAAGAAGCCCAGGATCACTGCCCTGACCGCTGTAGTCATGAAGTCCTTTGAACGGCTAGTCCTGTCCCACCTGAAGACTCTCAGCGACCCCCTCCTGCCCACCCTGCAGTTCGCCTACAGAGCAAACAGGTCTGTAGACAATGCTGTCAACATGGCCCTCCGCTTCATCCTCCAGCATCTGGACTTCCTAGGAACCAACAGCAGGATCCTGTTGACAATGGAAGTGGTTGTGGGCTTCTGGAAGTACGCAGCCCCACCTTCCCAACTCACCCAGTGTGACTCCCCTGTCACCACTGTGGATTCCTTCCGTTTCCGGAACCTCAAGTGGGAGCTGAACATCAGCTCCATCACCAAAAAGGCTCAGCAGAGGATGTTCTTCCTGAGGCAGCTGAAGAAATTCAACCTGCCAAAGACAATGATGGTGCACTTCTACACAACCATAGTCGAGTCCATCCTCTGCTCCTCCATCACCGCGTGGTCGAAATGCACTTTTTGTAAGTCTCTTTGGATAAAAGCGTCAGCTAAATGACATGTAATGTGTGGTACGCTGCAGCCTGCCATTGTCCTTTGCTGTGGCTGCAGCGTACCACACATTACATGGTGTCATCCGCTCTGCAGAGAGGGTGATTGGCTGCAATCTGCCGTCTCTCCAGGACTTGATCGCTTCCAGGACTCTGAGGCGAGCTAGAAAGATTGTTGCAGCGACCTCTCACCCCGAACAACTGTTTGTGCCCTTCCATCCGGCAGAAGGCTGAAGTCCATCAGGACCAAGACCTCCCGCCACACTAACAGTCTTGTCCATTGTCGTACTGTCTGCTTTCATGTACCAACCGCCAAGTCAAATTCCTTCTGTGTCTGACATTTAAGGCAATGTTTCCTGATAATGTTACTCAATATTCTCTACCGATGTTTAACATCCTGTAAGCTAAAACCACTTCATCAACAGGATCGTCCAGAAAAGGACATGCTGTGTTCCAGAAAACACTTTAACGTAACAGGATCTTATTTTGTTCATATGTGTAAACTGCGCTAAAACCCGCCTTATTCAGAGTATGAATGAATGAGGAAATGAAGGAGTGCTGTCTCATAGGTGAGCTGCTGTCAGAGGGAGGAGCCTGTGAAAGAAGAAAACCTGCTCCCGACCAGGTTAAGCTCACAGGTTCAGTTACCATAGCGACGGACCATGAGGTTTAGTTACCTCCCTTTCGGAAACAGAGTTTACCTCATCTCAGGGTGAACAAACGGAGTATCCACTAAACCCGCTTCTTGAAACGGACCCCAGATCACACACCCAATAGCCAAAAATTAAGCCTTCAGTTGGGCTGTCTGCAAAACACGAAAAGACAAATATACACAGGCCACCAACAATGGTCAGGGACATAACACGTTTTTCTCAAGTTGAACTAAAAGGGTGAATCTTCAGTCTTTTCATGCTGTGAGTACCCAAATATGTATTTATCTAAGATATTCAAATAGAGTAGGAAATTGTAAATAATATTCTGTAACCTTGGCTGAATGCATCCGGTGGAATGGTTGCAGTGGAGTCCCACCTGGTGATACACTACATCAGGGGTCTTCAACTAAATTGTGAAGAGGTCCAGTTAGAGAAAATTTCTAGAAGCGAAGGTCTGATCATGTGACTACTTAGTGTGATTAAATAGAGGAATAGTTATATCAACATCTGCATGTAATCACTACACGAATTACAAATCAAATGAATTCAGTACGATTCTAAAACAGTATTTGTCACGTAGCAAAGAACTGAACAAACAATGTTCCCTCAATTAACTAAAAATAAATAAAAAGTAGGGCTGCATTTAAAAAAATAAAATGTGAAAATCCCTGAATGTTCAAATAAAGTGCTTCAATTCAGAAACATTTTTTAAAAAGGAAAGATGAGCTTGAATATCCCCTTTTCTGCTTCAGATTTGGACAGTCTCAGCAAATTATAAATAATGAATTTAAAACATTTAATAGAACATATATATTTTCCAGTACCTGAATGGATCAGGTACCGTAAAGACGAGAAAATCTGCGCAGTCGAAAAGTGCTCCGTCATGGTCCAAGTTTCGGATGGAACAGCTTCTGGGTCCGAACTGCCAGTTAGTGCTCTCTGCACTACATGCACCTGTACTTGATCCTTGTGCTTTTTGTGGAACTACTAGCACACAAACAAGTCCGTACATAAATACTCTGGAAGAATGACTTGACAGCATCTTTTGACCCTCAAAGTTGCATTAATTGAAATGTATATTTTGAATGTACTACAGATAAGGTGCATTTTGTTGCTTCAGCTAAAATTGAACTTGCACGCACAAACATGAGTCCATGCCTATATATGACTTATTTGTCATAGGAAATGAACGTATTGTACATCAAATACACAGGTATTCGGATTTGGCAACAACTGCTGCTGCTGCTCCCCCCCAAACCACCAAGCGTTACGATTCTAAATCTAAGGCTGTAATTAGTACCACGTAAAAAAAATTCAGCCACTTTTTTCTACAAATTTATTAACATTTTTCATATTACTTACATTTTTTTTTTTTTAAAACATGTATTTTGCGTCATACCCGGAAGTTAAACAAAAATATCCAAGATTACAGAGTCTTGAAAGACTGATGAGTCATAATAGATAATATGACACACTTATACAGTTGGCATAAAAACATTCAATGAAAAAAAACTATAACTATAATGCAGAGTATTAAAATAGTTTTCAAGGTTATTCCTTGATGACCAACTATATTCTTTGATCAGGTTTGACCTGATCAAAGAATATATTCTGTTCATGCAGGTGGACAACACATCACAATTCAACGCACAACATTAAGCTGCAACGTCACTGTTTACAGCGGTATTCAGTTGGATGCGAGCTTCCCGCAGCCTTTGCTTTTGGACACTATTACGAACCCCGTAGCTAAAATAGATGATCAGACCTGAGGAAATAGTGGAGGCTTTTAAAAGGGATTTACATCATCATCACCATCAAATGATAACGAAAACTTGAAAAATATCAAACATGCCACATTGAGCTGGTTACTTAGGGGGCCATCGAGAGCAGTGTACTTACCTAATGCCATCCAGATAGCATAGCTGATCCAAGTTTCTCCTCCCAGCTGAACCATCAGGTAGGTATTCATTAGGATACTTAAAACTGGAATTATGGGTACACCGGGGACCTAAATTAACAAAAGAAATCATTAACAGTTTGGCATGATAAAAAGTTAGTTTAAATATTTGAGGGGGAGCTGTATGACTTAAGAGTTCCTGCCTCCACTACTTTGCATCCTTTCGAGAACAACCCTCGCCTTCGATTGCCACGACAATCCAATCCCAAAAAACAGCTTCTTCCAGCATAAAAACATTGCGCATGTAAGATGAAAGAGGTGCCAGTGAAACTAACCAGCTGGTGTCACTGGTGATAAATGCAAAACACAAGACATTTGGACAGATGGGAGGGGTCAAAAAAAACATCTGGTTAAAGCGATTTGGGTTTAGCTTCGATGCAGCTGCCTGTCGTTGAAGACACGCCACTTCTCCCAAAACAGACAAACAAGCAATAACTGTGGAAAGTTCTTCAAAACCAAAAAATATAGTATTTCAAATAGTCTTCAATAGCTGTGAGTTTATCCTTTGTTGGCCTCTGCCATAAACTTGGCATGGCAGAGGAACCTCAGTAAGCCTGTTAACTGACCAACCGAACATGCAATATAACCGCATTGGAACGGTAAAAGGGTGCAAATCCTCAGCATGCAGGAAAATTGGTACACCACCAACATCAACCCTCCCACTTTACCATGAAAGCAGCTTTGGTTGTGCTCTGTGGCTGTCTCCAGATGATAATGACGGCGAGGACCAGTGTCAACGCGAGGACAGCGACGAGCAGGATGCTCCACAACTCTCGTCTGCGAAGGGACTGCACAGCCTCGGACAGCAGCACGCTTATAGCGATCACCAGAAACACTGAGGAGGGATCACAGCTGTGAGGCACAACGTTCCACATTGAGTGTTGTCTTGTGGGTATATTTTGTCGATTACTGTTCCAGTAACTCTGGAAAGTGACACTGTTGACATACTACTAAAATGGAAAGTATGTTCTAGTCGGCAACATGTGCATGAAAGCGTTGATCATGCTATTAGATACATTTTCAGCAGATATAGTATGAATGGGGGAGCCTTGCATACATTATGACCCTGAAAGTCTATGATTATCATTGACGTTAGGGTTGGTATTTGGTTTTAAACAAAATCACTGATAGGGTTAGAAAAAAATAATACAATTATGCTTAGAACAACACTGCCACCATGTCTGATGGTGTGAAGACACAGGGGGTCGCCAAGAGTTGACGTCCACTCAGCAGAAGATTGAGAGCATACTTACAAATGATGATGATGACTACATTGACATTTTTAGAGGTGCGGTGGGTGGGTTGAGATGGAGGTCTCAACAGACCCATCAAACTAAATGGTTCCTGCCTACGAACAAGACCAGGGCATTCTTTGTACCTGGGGTAAAAAAAAAAGGCATGCGTCATGCAAAACAGATTAATACTTCATTAATCAGTTAAAAAGGCTTGGACAGCAAAATCCGTTTTAGAAATCGGAATTGCAGCGTATTAACCAACTGAATAAGTGTACATTAGGTACCTCAAGTGAACATACCTTAGTACGAGAATACACACTGCCACAAGGGTGTAGGCAAAGATGGTCCCAATTGAACTCATGTCAACAAGCGCCTTCAAGTCAAATAACAGGACCATGACAGCTGCAAAGAGAACCAGAATGCATACTTAGTTGGATAACAACTTTAGATCTTACCACAAAATAAATATTCTCTTTAATCAGGTTATTTTTACATTATATTTATCCACATTACTATCTTTTGGTGAGGTGAGGAATTGAATATTTCTCATGCCAAATTGAAATGTTATCATCCACACAGGAGCTACCAAACACATACCACTTGCTCATGGGTAACTAATATACACTCACCTAAAGGATTATTAGGAACACCTGTTCAATTTCTTATTAATGCAATTATCTCATCAACCAAACACATCGCAGTTTCTTCAACGCATTTAGGGGGGTTTTCCTGGTCAAGACATCTCCTGAACTCCAAACTGAATGTCAGAATGAGAAAGAAAGGTGATTTGGGCAATTTTGAGTGTGGCATGGTTGTTGGTGCCAGACGGGCCGGTCTGAGTATTTCCCAATCTGCTCAGTTACTGGGATTTTCACACCCAACCATTTCTAGGGTTTACAAAGAATGGTGTGAAAAGGGAAAAACATCCAGTATGCGGCAGTCCTGTGGGCGAAAATGCCTTGTTGATGCTAGAGGTCAGAGGAGAATGGGCAGACTGATTCAAGCTGATAGAAGAGCAACTTTGACTGAAATAACCACTCATTACAACAGAGGTATGCCGCAAAGCATTTGTGAAGCCACAACACGCAAAACCTTGAGGCGGATGGGCTACAACAGCAGAAGACCCCACCGGGTACCACTCATCTCCACTACAAAATCTCCACAAAAAAAAAGGCTACAATTTGCAAGAGCTCACCAAAATTGAAGACAGTTGAAGACTGGAAAAATGTTGCCTGGTCTGATGAGTCTGAATTTCTGTTGAGACGTTCAAATGGTAGAGTCAGATATTGGCGTAAACAGAATGAGAATGTGGATCCATCATGCCTCGTTACCAATGTGCAGGCTGGTGGTGGAATGGTGTGGGGGATGTTTTCTTGGCCCACTTTAGGCCCGTTAGTGCCAATTGGGCATTGTTTAAATGCCACGGCCTACCTGAGTATTGTTTCTGACCATGTCCATCCCTTTATGGCCACCATGTACCCATCCTCTGATGGCTACTTCCAGCAGGATAATGCACCATGTCACAAAGCTCAAATCATTTCAAATTGGTTTCTTGAACATGACAATGAGTTCACTGTACTAAAATGGCCCCCACAGTCACCAGATCTCAACCCAATAGAGCATCTTTGGGATGTGGTAGAAGAAGAGCTTCGTGCCCTGGATGTGCATCCCACAAATCTCCATCAACTGCAAGATGCTATCCTATCAATATGGACCAACATTTCTAAAGAATGCTTTCAGCACCTTGTTGAATCAATGCCACGTAGAATTAAGGCAGTTCTGAAGATGAACGGGGGTCAAACAGTATTAGTATGGTGTTCCTAATAATCCTTTAGGTGAGTGTACATACAACGTAGACAAAAGCTGCAAGAGCTGTGAGCTTATTGCACTTTCTTCGCCTGACAACCTATTGCACTCCGCCGTACTTTAGTTGCCAACTGTGTGCACACACACTTAATAAACAACGAAAATCAAAAATTGTAATTACAACTAGATTACCGGCCACAGCTCCTGAAGACAGTGTGGCAACGACGGGACTTTGCCTGGAGCTCATGTAACAAAGTGGCTTGAAGAGCAAGCCGTCTCTTGCCATGGCAAAGAGCACCCGCGGCATTGGAAACATCACTCCCAAGAGACTGTGGAAACATGACAGCACCGCTTCACTGACCGGGTGTAGAGCTCGCCAACGTCAAGAGAGTTAGACATTTATTCCATGTGCACTACTATAACCGAACAAAAATGTCATGTGATGAAAGCATCCGAAGAACGGCTAAAAAAAATCCTTTAACATGATGCAGAAATAGAGACCAGTACCTTGTTGAGAGTGCACAGAGGGATCCCACTGCCACAACGTATTTTGCAGGCTCCCAGCCAATATATTCAAAGGCCACAGGTAGAGGGCTGTGGCCATCGAGCAGATAGTAGGGCATCATAAGTGTGAGAGCGGCAGACACGCCGAAATAGGCCAAGAAACAGATGAGCAGTGACGATACGATCGCAAGAGGAATGGCTTTTTGTGGGTTCTCCACCTCCTCCCCTAGAAAGGGCCCTTGCATCAGCCAGATCCTCTGTTGAAGTCAATTCCCCAAAATGTGCTCTGCACTCACTACTCAACAATACCTGTTGTGGCGATGCAGTCAAATCCCACGAATGCATAGAAACAGGTTGCCGCTCCTTCTAATGTTCCGTCAAAGCCGAAGGGGAAGAAGCCACCAACACCCAAGTCTATTGTTTCGTTTTGTGCGGTTGTAAAGTTCCTGAAACGAAATTAAAGTGTAAAACAAGTAATTCGTTCGTGTCTCGCCCCCCCCCCCCCCCCATTGACAAGGCAGTACTAAAGAGGTTTAAAGAGCAATTTTTTGCCTCTTATTATCGGATGATTAAAGATCAACACTTCTAATTGATAGAATCTGAAATGTTTCAAAAAGAGACCGTAAAATGCAAAAATAATTGATTATTAATCAAAAACTGTAAATACATTTAAATTCTATAAGACAAAGCTAGTAATGTCAGAATTGTTGGGAAGAGCACAAAATTGGGTTTTAAGAACAACTAAAAAGGTGATAATAATTCCTGGCTGAATGGGCAAAAGGAGAATATTAGTGAAACATAAAAACAAAAATATACTTGTTGACCTAGTTGTTACCATTGTTCCTCATCTTTTTTCTATGATACTCATGCTCTTTGTTTTGGAACTATAATTCCCATAATTTGTATATGGTAAATAGGAAATAGTATTATACAGTAAAATAGCGTTTGAAGTTTACTTTTTGGGGAAGCACTAACTACCAATTTGCCATTTGTGATTCTTGTTAGTACCAAGTTGTGGAGAAGGATTTCACTGGATTACTTTGATACTGAAGAAAAATCTGAATTCTGAGCATAGTTCTTCAGTTATTATTTAAGGTCAAGTGCTGATTTGTGTTTTTTTTTTTTTTACAAAAAAGTGCAAAAAGAAAAATATCTTACTCCATGAGAAGAGTTGCATCGAGGATGGCCTCCCGACTGCTGCGCCAGTTGTTGAGATCTCCTTTTATAAAGCCAGCGATGATGATAAAAATTAAAACCATTACATTGATCGCAGTAAAAACTGTGTTGATAACAGCTGACTCCTTCACACCATGAGCAAGAACCCCTGGAATTAAAAAGAAAAAGTTAAATTCATTTTGTGCAGAAATTTCAGCTCTTGCAGCATTGCATCTTCTGTTCTTAACTTTCACATGAAATGACAATGGAGATATCACCAGCAAGCAACATAATCAGCCCAGCAGCAAAGAAGTCTGGGTATGAAGCCAGGCCAAGCGACTCCATTGGTGTATAGTCTTCTAGAGTTTGAGCAATAATGTTGTCAATAAGGTCATCAAAAGTTCCCGTCCAGGCTTTGGCCACACTAGATGTTCCTGAGAACCACAAGAGTACAGAAACATTTAGATATTCTTTTTTAGAAATTAAAAAAAAGCTATATCTGGACTATATCATAACATTTATGAGGGGACCTCTGTAGCCTCATAGACCTTTGTCCCCTGATAAATATCATAAAGTGATAAATTGGCCGTGTGATGTGTGATTAGATAGATGGTAATAAATACTCCCATGGCAAACATTTAAATACGGTTGTTGAATAAAAGATCAAACATGTTATATTTGTTAGTCTTTTAAATTTCAGGCAGTAATGGTTCCACACTAAGCCGGGACGTCTTTCAGGGACACAGTGGTGGTACTATGCAGGGTAGATGTTGAGATGGAAGTAGCCTAGCAGCTAGCTTAGCTTACCAGCAGGTTCCAGTCCTAGTCCTGAAGTTGTCAATTTGACATGTGGAGGAATTTCTCTGCACAGTTCTTCGGTTTTACTTCCAATGCAAAAAGCTCCATCTTCAACTTAGACTCCCTCAACTAACTGACTACAGCAAGCGATTACATGTCAACGCACAGCAGAAGTAAACAAAGCTGTGTTAAGCCATCTAGTTGAATGTACATTCACATTATCAAACAAAAAAGTCTTTCTGATGATCACATTGCATCACCTGGATGTGATTTGATCTAGTTATTGAATACAAATCAAACCAAGAGTGATCCATTAATTAAACCAATATGTTAATGTCCTCTATTTCTTTTACTGGCCGGTGATCAGTAAAGCCATTGCAAAAGTGTCAGTCTCTCGGCTGGCCATTGAATTTTATCAAATTCAAATTTGGTTATTTCAGTTCACTAGTGGCAAAAACGCCAAAGAAAATAACTGCCCAAGCAGAAAAGTTAAGGCGTCAAAATGGCTGCCCACAAACCGATGGATGACGTCACGGTGACTATGACAACTTTTTATTTTCAGTGTATGCTTTTTAATCCATAGAGGACTATCAGTGGAACTTCGTACTTGGGCCCCCAAGGTCAAAAAGGTCGAGAACACCGGCACCAGACAAAACTCCCAACGTTTCCGATTAGCTTCCTGCCCATCCACCTTCATTGTGCACTTTGACTTACCAATGACATAGGACAGCAGCAGGTTCCAGCCAGCCACAAAGGCCCACACCTCCCCCACAGTCACATAGCTATAGAGGTAAGCGGAGCCAGTCTTGGGGACCCGGGCTCCAAACTCAGAGTAACATAACCCGGCAAAGATGGAGGCCACCGCCGCAACCAGGAAGGAGATGATGATGCTGGGGCCGGCCACTTCCCTGGCCACCTCTCCCGACAGTACGTAGACACCGGCCCCGAGTGTGCTGCCGACGCCCAAACCCACCAGGTCTAAGGTGGTCAAGCAACGGCAGAAGTTGGACACCTCACCCTCGGGCTTCAGAGGCTTCTTTCGGGTCAGGCTCCGAAAAAAGCGCGACACTTTTGAGCAAGTGATTCTTGGAATTAGAACGTAGCCATGTAAAGAAAAAAAAGAAAAAATTACATTTTGCATGTTGCTTGGCTTTAGTTTAAAAACTCTTCACCTGACTGGTAAAGTTCTATCTCCACAACTGAGAACCACAAGCAATTCACACCCAAATCACGTATGGTAAACATGTCTATTTACATATTACCATTGAAATTCCCCAGGTGACCATTCTTTTAGGGACTCACTGGTTATAATAAATTGCATGATGAAATATGCAAAATATTTTAACAAATGTTCTTATTGGGAAACTGAACTTTTCCTTATATTCATTTGACTTAAGGTCTTTAAAAGCAGTGTTTTGAGATATCAATATGTATATTACATGTCACTTGGCTGAGGCTTTTATCCAAAGCGACTTACAATAAGTGCATTTAAACCATGAGGATACAAACTCAGAAGAACAACAACAAAGTGAAATTTCTCAAATAAGCCGACGTGTTATAGATAAGAGCCTTTATAAGTACAATCTAAATGCTACAGTTTGTTAGTGTCTTTAGTCGAGGTATAGTCTGAAGAGCTGTGTCTTTAGTTTGAAGATGTAAAGGCTCTCTGCGGTCTACTGCGGGAGATGCCCGAAACTAATGCTAAGGAGTGATCCGTGATTACCTTACGGACACATTTAATTTAATTGCAAAGTAACCCAGGCCAAGTCCAGTAAAGTAACAACCAAGAATGCACGGGAAGATAGATAGATAGATAGATAGATAGATGAGGAAAGGAAGAAGGTAACGAGCAACAGATTGTAAAATATGTTATGGAATGGGGCCAAGGTGGCAGATGGTCGGACAGCAGGTTACTAAGGTAATTGTCTTTTATATAAATAGGAGTCAGCAGCCTTTACAAAATATATACGAGTTAATTTATATTGAAATAAATGTTTCTATCGACAAGGCTATGAAAGATTAAAAAATAGAATGATAAAAACCATCAGAATATAAATAGGAATGTTTGAGGATATGTGGATGCAAGAGCTACTCATATGGTGATTTCTGGCTAACAAACTCGTTCTTATAAAATGGCTCAGACAATCATTGAACTACTTACATATTGAAGACACAGCAGGTGAATACATTTGCAATTGGAGTGGAAATTATCCATTGGTAAGTTTTGAAAATGGACGCTAATAGACAAAGTGGTAAAACTCTGACCTATGGGTGAATTTTAGATGTGAAGGCAGGAAAATAACTTTCATTCTCAAGTGTCAGATTTTAAGGAGACCTTCAAGATCTAGAGAACCCACAGCACAGTGTTAACCAAAGCACTATAATGTCACATGTGAACAAGCATTACCTGCGAGCCATTCCCAAGCCAGTGTGTTCAGATGCCCGTCAACATTGGGACGAGCAGCTCATGCCCACTGCTGCCGATGGACCATGGAAGGTCCTTTTTCCCTCCAGCAAGCAGAAGCACACCAGTCCTGAAGCGTAGTATGGCTCCACACCTGAAATCAATCCAGGCAATCAGCACCCTGTAGAAGAGGCCTCCCGAGTAAAGCTGATTGCTTCTTCTTCTTCTTCTTCTTCTTTTTTTTGGTGTTTTACGGCGGTTGGCACCCATCTTATAGGTGCATTACCGCCACCTTCTGCTCCGGAATATGGATCAGACAAAACCCTACTCTTCTTTACCCCACAATAAAACAAAACAAACAAAACCATAAAACAAATTATATTAAAAAAATACAACTAAGTAACCCCTGTACCCCATCCCTACATTTTACTCATATCCTATAAAAAAAACCCTGTGCTCTTCAAGAATGCCAACAGTACCCTAAACTGTGCTCTCTCACCTATGGCCAGTACTCCTTTCAGAGAACAATCATAAATCCCTACCTCCCTCAAACTATTCCTCATAACTTCTTTGTGTCTCATACTCCCTACACCTCAACACTACGTGCTCTACTGACTCTCCACACCCGTCACACAACCCTGTCTGGTGTTTCCCTATCATTTTTAGTGTTTTATTTAGTGCACAATGACCCAGCCGTAACCTTGTCAGAACAGTTTGTTCTCTCCTATTCCCACCTCCGACCCTATTAACTTTGATGCTCTTTTGAATGTGATTGTAATGTCTCCCTTTCCCTTCTCTATCCCACCTATCTTGCCACATTTTATTGATATTTCCCCAGTTAATACTCTTGACCTCTGCCTTGCTAATACTAACCTTCATCTCTATGTCCCCTTTCTTTAAAGCCCTTTTTGCCAACTCATCCGCCCTCTCATTCCCGCTCAACCCAGCATGTGCTGGAACCCACAGGAATTTGACCTGACCTCCCTGACTGGTTATTCTTGTGGCTGACTGAAGGACTTCGAACAGTATGTCCTGTCGACTGGGCGACTAAAAGGACTTTATACTTGCTAGCACTGAAGATGCATCTGAGCAAATCAATGCCTTTTCCAGTCTTGCCTCTTCCACCCATCGTAGAGCAACCAGCACTGCCACCATCTCCATTACATTACATTACATGTCATTTAGCTGACGCTTTTATCCAAAGCGACGTACAATAAGTGCATTTCCACATAGATACAAACTCAGAAAACAAGTAACAAGAAAGTACATTTTTCATCAAATAAGCAGTTACAAAACATGTTATAGAAAAGTGCCATTATAAGTACAATTTAAGTGCTATCATTTGTTAGTACTACGGTTTGCTAGTGTTTTAGTCAAGGTAGAGTCTAAAAAGGTGTGTCTTGAGTTTTCGACGGAAGATGTAGAGGCTCTCTGCAGTCCTAATGTCATCGGAGAGCTCATTCCACCATCTGGGAGCCAGGACAGCAAAGAGTCGCGATCTCGTCGAGTGCTTTTCTCTCAGTGAGGGAGGAACAAGCCGCTTGGCAGATGCAGATCGAAGTGTGCGAGTTGGGATGTAGGGTTTCACCATGTCCTGGATGTAGACTGGTCCCGGTCCATTCACAGCATGGTACGTCAGTACCAATGTTTTGAACTGGATGCGGGCAGCTACTGGTAACCAATGAAGTGAACGGAGAAGCGGTGTGGTGTGGGGGTATTTCGGAAGGTTGAAGACCAGTCGAGCTGCTGCATTCTGGATGAGCTGCAGTGGTCGTATGGCGGTACCTGGGAGACCCGCCAGCAGAGAGTTGCAGTAGTCAAGGCGGGAGATGACAAGCGCCTGAATCAGTACCTGTGCCGCCTTCTGAGTGAGAAGGGGTCGTATTCTCCTGATGTTGTAGAGCGTGTATCTACAGGATCGGGTCGTCGCTGCGATGTTGGCAGTTAGGGAGAGTTGGGAGTCAAGTGTCACGCCGAGGTTCCTGGCACTCTGAGTGGGCGTTAACACGGAGTTGCCGAAGTTAACGGTCAGGTCCTGGGTGGGCGAGGTTTTTCCAGGGAAGAAAAGTAGTTTGGTCTTGTCGGGGTTGATCTTCAGGTGATGAGCGGACATCCACTGGGAGATGTCAGTCAGACATGCAGAGATCCGTGCCGCCACCTGAGTGTCCGAGTCGGGGAAGGAGAGAATTAGTTGGGTGTCGTCGGCATAGCTGTGATAGGAAAAACCGTGCGAGCGAATGACGGAGCCAAGGGAGATGGTGTAAATTGAGAAGAGGAGGGGACCCAGGACGGAGCCCTGAGGAACTCCAGTTGTAAGGGGACAAAGTTCCGACACTTATGTTACTCTGAGTTACCCGGTAGGTGCGACCGTCAAGGTAGGATGAGAGAAGAGACAGCGCTGATCCTGTGACACCAAGTTCCTGAAGGGCGGCGATAAGGATCTGGTGGTTTACTGTGTCGAATGCTGCAGAAAGGTCCAGTAGGATGAGCAGGGAGGAGAGCGAGGCGCCTCTAGCAGCGTGGAGTTGTTCCGTGACAGCGAGGAGAGCAGTCTCTGTGGAATGGCCCGCCTTGAAGCCTGACTGGTGGGGGTCTAGGAGGTTGTTACTATGGAGGTAGGAGGAGAGTTGGTTGAAAATGGCTCGTTCAATTGTTTTGGACAGGAAGGGACCCCTAGATTATCAGATGTTCTCCTGTTAATTCCTATTCCTTTATCTGGTACTGCCACCCCAAACCCTGCCACTCCTGTTTCAGGTTTCTTAGCACCATCCGTATATACCTGTGTGTAATCCCTATATACTTCCCTTACATGGCACTCAAACGCAGCTACCAAATCAACCTAATTTTTTCTGTTTCTTTTGACATCTAATTAATGCCAGTCTATATCCGGCCACGCAAGTGTCCACGGGGCCACCATCGGGTAAACCACAGAGGGGCCTAAACTCGAACCAAACACTTTCAGTTCCCTAGCAATGTTGTTGCCCACCCGACCAAAGTACCCTTTCTGGCTCCCCCCACTCTCCCAGACCACCTGCAGCACTCCTTTTGCTGGATGAGAATCATTGTACCCCTGTAAGTTTGCCCAGTAGTTTGCCATTAATTGCTTCCTTCGTAAATCCATTTCTACCTGCAATGCAGGTATTGGAGATGTCTTCAAAGCTCTACATACTCTTAATGCTTGTGCCTGAACCACATAATTTACAGATTAGAGACTTGGCTGCTGACCCGTATGCTATACTGCCGTAATCCAACACTGATCTAATCAAAGTGACATACATAGTTTTTAATGACAAACAGCTGGCTCCCCATTCCCTCCCAGTCACACATCTCATCACATTAATTACTTATTTACATTTTTCCTCGACTCTCCTGATATGGTCTGCCCATGTCAACCGTGCATCAAAAAGAACACCCAGAAATTTAAATGTGCAAACCCTTACTAAATCTTTCCAATGCATTGTTAGCTTCTTTACATTACATACATACATTGCTATCCTTGATTATTTTCCTTGTGAAAAAGACTATTTGTGTTTTCTCCACTGAGAACCTAAACCCCCACTCACACCCCCACTCTACCACCTCATCAATTGCTTCTTTCCTTTCTGACTGCATGGTCCATGTTCCTTCCCCTTTTCCATAATGGCCCATCATCAGTAAACAGAGATCTGGCGATATCTACTGGTACCTTTGTGAACACGTCATTTATCATAATGATGAAGAGTAGTGGGCTAATCACACGTCCTTGAGGTGTACCATTATCCACTATGTATTGGTTTGACAAGTCTGACCCAATCCGTAAAAATATTTTATCTAGTTATATATTCTCCCACCAATTCCCATTTGGTGCATCTTAATTAGCAGACCTTCCTTCCACATAAGCTTTGTGGAAGGTCATAAGCTTTTTCTATGTCAAAAAACACTGCAATGACTGCCTCGTTATTTGCCTGGGACTTTCTTATTTCCGTTTCCAGCCTTATCACTGGGTCCATGGTGTTCTTTCCCTTCCTAAAACCACTCTGAAAAAGCAGCCAGCACTCCTTTCTTTTCAAGCGTATATGATAGTCTTTCTTTTATCATCCTTTTCATTATCTTACACATAATAGATGTTAGAGCTATTGCCTAACATCTGTAGCTGGTGGGTTTAGACGGATCTTTGCCAGGTTTTCTTATCGGAATCACTACTGCCTCCTTCCAAGTGCTCGGTAACTTTCCTTCCTCCTATACCATGTTATGAAGACACAGCAGCTTCAAGAGTCCCCCTTTTCCCACGTGCCTTAGCATGACGTAGCATACCTGATCGTTCCCTGGAGACGAGGGTCTTGATCCATTTTATCGCTCTCACCATTTCTGCCAAAGTAAAAGGATCATCCATATCCTCATGAGTGTCCTCCCTCCTCTCTAGCGCATCTGGGTGCTGACTCATTTTTGTCCCCCTCCTCCTCCTTTCTTCTTCAGACAGTTTATTTGAGCCATGAATCTTCACAAATGCCTTCACCATTATCTCTGCTTTTTTCCCTATTAGAGATTGCCGTTTCCTTACCAGAAATATAGTATAGTCCCACTCCCTTCTATCTCCTGCCATCCTCTTTCTCATCTCTCATCCATCATTCCCCATACATCTCCCACAGGAGTAGTTCTTCCCATTTTATTGCAAAAATTCCTCCAACTGTGTCTCTTAGGTTGTCTTACTGTTCTTCTCACTATGGCTTGTGCTTTCTTATATTGTATCAAATACTGCATGTTATGGGAGCGTCTCACTTGTTTGAATGCTTTGTTTCTGTTTTTAACAGCCCAACACTCCTCTGTCCACCAAGGAATTAGCTTCCTATTTAACTTATTTTTCCTCCTGGGTATGGATCCATTGGCTGCCATGATTATTGCTGAAGTTACCTCCTTATTTATGTAATCTATATCTCCAGCAATGCTGATCTTAGACATTGTTCTCTCACTTAGCTGTTGAAACTCACCCCAGTCTGCTTTTTGAAAGGTCCATCTCCTCTGGCAATTAAAGCACCTCAGTGGCTTTGGCACATATTCTCTTAATGGGTAACTCAGAAAACCAAGGAATACCTTCTTTGGCACATTCCTTTCTACAAACTTGATTAGTACTGACTCGCTGTCCATGTGAACTCCATCTCTTGTCATTTTCATTCTTTGAGCATTCACTACTTTTCCTCCCTAAACGTTCTTCTTTAGCTCCTCCATACCAACACTCACTGGCACCCCTGGGATAACTCCTTTACTTCCAGCATTTTGTGCGCCCACCCTCCCTGTGTTCAACACATTTCAACAACAATGCAATTCAAAGTGCTTTACGTAAAACCATTAAAAATATCCAAACGTAAAGCAAGGAGATTTACAAACAGTTAATAACATGTATTGAAACATAAGTCAGTCATTAAAAGGATAAAAATTGAACGCCTTTAAAAAACAGTCAAATAAAAGCAAACAGAAAAGTCTTTCATCTGGATTTAAAGGAGCTCAGGGACTCAGCAGACCTGCAGCTTTCTGGGACTTTGTTCCTTCTCCATGTTTAGTTTTAACTTTGGGAACACAAAGTAGACCAGTCACAGACAAGCTAAGGGTTCATGGCGGTTCAGCAGATCAGAAATGTACTTTGGCACTAAACCATTCAGTGCTTTATAAACCAACAGCAGGATTTTGAAGTTAATTCTTTGTTTTACGCCCTCCTCTAAAGCGAGAATACCATAACACCGCGTCACACGTGAGCAAGCCACAAGGAGGGTGAGGTGAAAAAAAAAGTGGGCGCACAAGCAGGACAAACAAAACACAGTACCGTTCAAACAAGGTTTATTTTACCTATAATACATTAGTGGGGGGAAAGGGGCTGAGCAGAACCAAAGCAAAGAAATGAACCAATGAAAAAGACCCCTGACCTATCTTGTCTAAACACAATCTGCTAAACTCTATGAAAAATACAGGGGGTGGTCCGCCCAGATCTTACCTAGTGTATATAGACAGAGGTTTATCTACGGGTAGTATGTAAACCCCAGGGTCTCTTACCTACACACTCCCATTGTGCGGTCCCCTTTTCCCTGGAACAACTGAAGAAACAAAAACTGAATAGTACAAACAACGTGATAACAACAGACAGAATAACAAAAATAACTTAACCTTCACCAGTTCAAATGACCAAATCCATACGTACACAAAACAAAAGTCACTTGACCACAGCTCTGCTCAAAACAATAGATCGTTCCAAAAGTTATTTTTCACAACAGTCCTTCCGCTCTCTCTCCAACAGCTCTGACTCTTGTTTCTCCCGACCTCCTTTTAAGCCACGGCATCCTGCAGTTGATTGGCTGTGGGTGAGGGTGATTAGTGGCTGCAGGTGGGAGCTGGCAGTGGAGATTATTGCATGGTGGGTGTGTCAGAACACCTGTAGGAACACAAATCAAAACATACACACACACACCCCCTCCCACAAACAAGCCGAGGCACGCAACACTTTGTTCTCTTTGAGAACAAACTCTTTGACAGGAATCTATTCTTCATTTGTATTTCTGAATTATCTTTGAATCCTCATCTTGACCATTGTTATGCTCAGTCACTTTCAGCACACATGAGAAAATAGGGTTGAACGACTAAAGTCCCAGACATTCTGACCTGGGAGAAAATAGGCAGCTTGATTCTCCATCCAAAGAAAGTGGATTAGTGCGTGTCTACCAAACAATTCCCTCAGCGCATGATGATATTGCCTGTAATGCAAATATAATATCACAAGAGGGCAGCAGGAGTGCGAGGAATAAATGCTCGGCTTTGTCTTCGGGGCCTGGTCTCAGCCGGTGACATGATGCCTGTGCCAATTAAAAGGAAGGAAATCAAGCAATCTGTCTGATCTGATTGCTTATGAGGCACAGGAGAACCCTGTCTCACTTTCTCACTTTGTAAATATTAATTATGCTGATCATGTGAAATAGAAAAAGATACTCTCTGGTTCCTATATTTAAAGATAGCACAGCATTCGTATGATTAAAGATTGTGGAAAATAACTTTCTACACATTGCAATTCCTAATAAAAGATTCGCAATATTGGTATCAGAACCCTCACTTTGGAGCTTTGACAATAATTTAGATTCTGTTGCTTTAAGATGTCAACACACCGTCTCTTAACACCAACTCTAGTTCTGCACCTGAAGATGCTAATCTGACAGTAAACGACACGTGCACAGACATAGGAACTCTTAGCCCCATTATATGCTCACCAACACCAATATAGCCCATTTGTCCCTGCTCGGCTGCATATGTACTTGTAATTTAAGTTTGACAAACTGCAAATTGAGGCCGGTTACCATGGAAACCTTCACACCACACGCTCTTGCATTTTTCACTTCATTTACTGGCCAGTGACCAGTGAAGCCATTGCAAAAGTGTTATTCTATCTGCTGGCTATTGAGGTTGAGGGCTGATTGACGGGTCTATCCTTCCAGAGTTGTATTAAGTGTCGATAGTATACATTACTCCTCCATAGTCCAAATTTGGTTACAAAAACACCAAAGAAAACATGGCAGCAAAATGGCAGCCCACAAACCAAAATAACTGAGGGCATTTCCCAGACTTTGTAAGCAACCATTGACGTTAAAAGGGTTTGGCACGAAGCGGTTCTATATTTTAAAATACTGTACTGCTCAGTATCACTGTATAGAGTTTTCTTAGATCAGAACACCATATCCTAGTGATAAGATATTCCTTAATAGCTGACAAACCAACTGCAACATATCCAACATACAACAAATTTGTGGGGGGGACACTGTGAGGGTGAGATGTTATGTTATTAGCGTCGTCAACATAGGCCAATTAGCCACTGTGTCTCCGTTTGGATGTGGGCACAGCTGACAACTGGGGAGAAAGGCAGGAGGAGATTAGCGACTGGAATCAAACAAAGCCAGAGAGAGAAGATTATCCGAGTGCTGCTTGTTCATTTGAATTGCATTTTCCATTGCATTAAGGATATGACTCAAAGGAATATAATGGGATGATCTTTATTAACCCAATCCAGTTCATGGATTATTATCAACACACTTAAATTCAATGTAATGCAATCCAAACAATATTTTGTCCACTCTTTACTATGAGCAAGAATCAAGTGTAATGAATGAATACACATTCAGTGTCTACAAGTGAGCACCCATGATCTATGAGCTCTGCCCGACTATCAAATCCTCATTGTGTGCTGGTCCTTCACCAGGTAGATATACATGTGTTCAGGTGGTCATGCGTCATTGGCTAAGGCACCACATTAACGGATTAACGGAAAAAAGTCCCTGCAAGGTATAAATCTAGTTAACAGTTGTCACAACTCCCATTTTATCATTTGTTGTTGAAAACACGTTTGTAGCCCCTAAATCAAATGGTCTCGGCTGCTTTGCTTCACGCTGAGAGATGCCCACATCAGTTGTGATTTGTTTCACACAAACCCAACACCTACGTATGCAAAATGTAAAGGGTTCAAAGGCTGATGCAAGATGCCCTTTGAACATCTCTAATTTTTACATTGTGCAGTGAATAGAGGGCTTGTTCATACCTTTGTTCGAGTGAATGCAGCAGCCATTTTTTCCGGCAAGAAGGTTTTGGGCGACAAACCAGTTCATGGCCAGCCTCTTTTAAAATGTTTCTTGCACGAGGATCTGGTGGGAATAACACAAAAAGGATAAGGACAGGAGACACTGTTGTATTTTGTCAAAAATGTCCAAAAACTAAACAAACATAACTGTGGTGGCGGGCGTGGTTTTGGCTCGACTGCAGAGGGGAGAGAGGGGGAGCGGCTCAGGGAACGGGGCCAGGTGAGAGCAATCATGATCAGGCAGAGGCTGACTGTGGGCTGTGCTTAAAAAGCCCAGTAGGAGAGACATCGCGGGAGCGACGGCACCGAGGGAGATATCGGGCAGAACAGAAAACAATAAAAACTTCCATCACCTGTGCGGACCTCTTCATTCCCAGAACCCACACTTGTTACAATAACTTAAGGAGCATGATGAGACATGGAAATTACTTAGACAGATCTAAATGCATAACTTTTACTTGCAACAGTGTTTTCTTTTGATCAACTGAAGTAATGCATTAACTCTATGTATGTATTAATCAATGTCAATAATCATTAGATTTCTCATTGTGCCTCCCTGTGTACTTTGTAAAATAAAAACAGTAAATGAACGTTACACTACATTTCCAGTAGCACCGAAGTGGATCATGTTCAAACGCTGTTCACTCCTACGTCAGCGTGTGTGATGTATCATTTTTCCCTTTCTGTGCACGAAAAAACCCTAGCAAATGTACACCATATGACACTCAAAGCAAACAGAAATGCATCCTCGCATAGGATCATTTCAGCTGTCAGACGATAGAAATGGAAAACACCGTCATCAACTCAATCACAGCTGCATCAATACCTTTACTATTACCCATAAGGCTATGCCCTACTCTCTCCCGGGTTCCACTTTGTAACTAGGCTATAATGAGACAGTGGATGCGAGACAGGTTAAAAATATCTGACTCAATCTGGGTCACAACAGTCATTTTACCAAAAGATCCAAAACTGCTGGTTTTCCACCATCAGTGTGTGCCTTCTGAAGTCCAAATTCGTTACAGCCCTCAAGGAGACACTTCTTGTTTGACTGAGAGTTAGTGCTGGTTTTACTGGGATAAAAAAATAAAATAAACACAAAGACAAATTGAGACATACTACTTCAACTTTTCTCAGGATTTCATTCTTTTTTTAGTTTGTCTTTTCTATTTCTGTATGCATTTGGCTGTCTCCTCTAATCTTTACAGTACAAACTGTAAAATGAGTGGTGATGGGTTTCTCATCAAGATTTCTGAGAAGGATGCTTGTTTACATTGTTTAATGAATTTGATCATTCAATGAAATCAGCTATAAGTCATCATCATGATTATGTGGCAAGTGCTGAAAAAAGACTAATTCCCAAAGATATGGTACAAGTTGCAATATTCTAAAAGTATAGCTCAGGACAGGACAGTGCTTGTATTTATCTTTTCTAGTCTTCAAACCACTCAAGCTCTTTAACCATACATGTCATCATTCACACTCATTCATACACTGATGAAAGGAGCCTACAAAGTTGATCGTGCTGACTTTCTGTGATCATTTAAACTCCAATACTTTTCTTTTTTTACCATGACCATGCTGTTGGTAACTGACACACCAGTTTTAGATAACTGGATGTAATTTCATTGGTGAAATATAATTCTGCAGCACCGAGCTAAATCACGTATTTTTACTAAGGGAAGTACACGAAACAGTAGTGGTGACATACCACGGACAACAACAACAATCGACCAAGGCCCGGTTGGTGGTTAACTGAGTTAGCCGGATCATTTTCAGGATGAGATGACGTAAATCAGGCTTTTCGGTTCCCCAAAGTGGGTTTGACTGAATCACCACAGCAACACATCGAAAAACTTGAACCTGCGTTGCCACAGGTTAATTTGAGCTGCTGGATTAGTTCACCACTCCCCCGGAAAAAAGGGCAGATCACTTCCTCATTGATGAAGGAGTGATATCAGTTAGATTAATGTTTTACAGGGAGACAGTTCTACGAAATCACAAAGATTTGTTTTTACATTGTGAAGACGTCCTGTACGAACACTATAGATGATGAAGACAGGAATCATTTATTTACAAGAAGAATTTCTCGAGCCGTAACATTACGTGATGAAGACCACACGCAGCAGCCAAGCATCCACTGTCTCATATACTGTGTCTATACGGTATAACACCCACCGACGGTCTCTATACGGTCTCACACACTGTCTCCTACTGTCTCTCAACATTTTACAGTGTTGCGATGCAGAGAACATCTGGAAAGCCGCTGCATGTCGTACTCTTAAAGTTCTGTTGGTTTATTTATCGCTTAATAAACTTCTGGATGTCCCACGTTTCACTGCTTCAATTGATCAAATGTCTGATTATGAACAATAGATACAGCAGCCCTAACCCTCTAATTGCCACGGGGTAAAGTAACATCAGACAGTGGACAGGCAGGGTAGCAGGGGTCCAGGAGGGGGGGGGGGCTGCGGCCTCTGTGGCAACTCTGTGGCCTCTGTGGCGTCACAACAGGAATACTCGTTCTTCACTCGACCTACCAACTCAAGCCTCCAATTTAAATAAAACGTTTTTCTTTAAAAGCAGCTCAAGAGAAGACAGCAAAAACATAAGAGAGAAAGTTGACATTCTGCGAAGCACTTTCAGTGAGTTGGAGGAGGAGTAATCAAGATTTACAGAGCTTCAGATCTTCATATATTAGATGACATTCTTAAAACTCCAAGATCATTTGGCAAAACAGTCTTACAGTTCTGAACAACAATAATGCTCACTTGCAAAAGCACATAACTTTCCCAAAACAGTTCACTCATGTGTCAAAACTACATTTCTTTCTTGTTTAAACAGTCAGTGCCCCCAAAATGCTTTGTCCCTTTGGCATTGTGTAAGCACTGCAAGTCAAAATGTTTAGTTGTTTTGTCACTATGGCAGAGGACCATTGAAATCCCTCATGTCCACCAGTCTTAGCCCAGTTCTTCATTGACAATGGTTACTGTACTGTTTTTTTTGTCTAGCTAACAGAATACAATTGTGTATAAAAAAGTTTTAGGGTAAGAGTAGCCTCCAAAGTTTGACATCACTCATTGCACTTTTACTACCGGAAATTGTAATTTATTGTAATTGGAATTATCATTCATAAACAGAAAATGACTTAAGACTTAACTTACAGTTTTTCTCCATTGCTTTGGCTCAATTCTTGAGACAGAAATTACATTCTCAAAGGTCTTAATGCATTTGGTAAAATAGCCTATATGGTTCAGCACAACTACATAGATCACCTTCAAAAGGTCATATCTCACCCAAAACAGTTAACTCACGAAGCAGCACCCTGTTTGACCTACGAGTATGGTGATATTTTAACAAATGTATTAGAGGGAGACTTAAAAAAAGTCTCTGAGGACTATGCTGTAAAACAAACAAGAAGTCAGTTATAATATTTTTAGTGTGAATATTCCCTGTATTTTTTGCAAAGAGGCAAAAAAGCTATTTGACTGACATTTTGATTTCAAATTTGCAAGTGAGCCCCTAGCCTACAGGCTTTGCTCCAAGTCTACCCTGTGGGGAACCTGGGATTGATTGCCATTAGGATCATAGCATTTTTTGTCTTTTTATCCATGTGTCAGGCTGATACAACAAACAAATGGATCCAGATTACTCTCCTTGGTGAGGTTATTGACTTTACACTTTAGAGCAGGGGTGTCAAACTCGTTTCAGGTTCGGGCCAGATATTGCCGTGGGGCACAGACGATCTATGCGAACAGCTGACGAGGGGAGGAAGGGGGGGGGGGGGCGCTGGCGGTACGTAGTTCAATATAATTGGACTGATCTCTATTCATTAATTAATTAAGCAAAGCTCTCTTCAGAAAGACAGCCACGTGGTCATCCAGTGTGTGTAGTTAAAGGTTAATATTTCTTGATGGAGCAAAAGTGGTGTGATTAGCTGTCGTCCTTTGCCTTGACTGAACCAAGGTGATCCTACAAGACACCCCCACACACACAGAACACGCCGACCCCTCCGAGACGCTCGCTTCGGACTTGCCACTGACGTGCCACTGCGTGCCACAAGGTGCCACTCAGTTATCATTGCTTGCCAGTGCCTCAAGGAGGATCTCGGCCCTGCACGGTAACTGGTCATGCTAATACTTATTATGACACCTCTGGTAGAGGTGACTAGTTGTAAACCTAGTTCTCATGCATTTGCCACATGGCCACTGGTCATTCTAATACTTATTTTCTCACTGCAAAACTACTGTCTTCCTCTCTTGCAGCTTATTTGAAAAAGAGCTTTTATCCAATCAGATTCATTCCCTTTGTCTCTACATAAAAGGCCCAAGGTTCTCTCGGACTGCACATTAAAGTCTATGGGAACGATATTGTTGATTGTCAGAGTCTTCAACCAATCAGATCTTTAGTTTGAAATGTTGGGTGTATTCTTTGATTACCAGTAGTACCGAGGTAACACCATCAGTATGTCTGCATCAATGTACTACGTTAACATTCGGTTCAGGTTCATGGAACAGCGCTAAGGTACAGCTCGGCATTAACATCCAGGTCAGCATTAACATTGACACGCATTTGACCAAATCATCGTTTATGTTTCCTTGCTCACAGGGAGAGCTAGGTATTAGGGGACTGCCGAATGGGGTAAGCAGTCTTCTATCTGCTCCTCAGTCCTACTCCATTGAATTCCGCACCATGGAAGCGATAACATACAGCTCAGCATTAACATACAGCGGTATCGTACAGCACGGCATTAAGTTACGCTCTGATTGGTCCGTGGGCCAGCATAACTAAATACGCTGTCCGTAATAGTTAACAGCCTATGGAAAAGTGAACTGCTTTCGTGATTTTACATCTGCAGTATTGTCTTTTTTATAGGGCTGTCAAAATGAATGCGTTGACCTATGCAAATTTTGTCAGAGATTAATAAGATAAAATATTTTAATGCATCTTTGTTTACTTCCGGTGTGCATTGTAAGTCAAATGGAGAGTTGAGAGCAAAGTGCACAGGACAGCAGGAAGAGTTGCTAGTTCCACCCAGTGGGATTCTGCATTGGAGATTGTTGTGTTCAAATAATTACATTACATTACATGTTATTTAGCTGACGCTTTTATCCAAAGCGACTTACATTGCATTGCATTATAATCCATGCATTACATTTTTGCCTGGGGAGCAATTAGGGGTAAGGTGTCTTGCTCAAGGACACTTCGACATGGCACATGGGGCAGCCGGGATTCAAACCACCAGTCTTGCGGCCCCCAGCGCACTACTCCATGCGCCACCATCACCCTTAATAATAATGAAGAAACACCAGACGGACGGGAGACATCTTGGAATGAAGAGTTAAAATAAAAAGTATTTAATAAATGAAAGGGTGTTGTGCTAAAAAGGACATCTCAGCTGAGGAGCCGCTGATCTCCGCAATCAATAGGCCACAGGACAGTCTCTCACGACCATCCCTAGACCATGCTGTTGTCTATTGCCGTTTCTCAATACCTAAGACGGCGAGAACGGACTCGCGTTCCCGCGAGAATAGACTCGGGAGACAGACTCGGGAGTCCTGACTCGCAGGTTCGGGAGAACGGAGAACGGTCATTTCCGCAGTTGGAACAGCAGCTGACTTGATGACGTCACCACGTCAGCTGGTCTTGCTAATACGTTTTTTTTTTAGTTTTTGACTTAAACATTTTACTATTCAGTCAGAAAATTACATTACGTTACTTAAAAAAAGTAGTATTTATAAACTTCGACATAAAGTTGTGTTTAATTTCCTCTGTCGTTGTTGCCTGTTGCTGAGGTGAAATGCATTCTGGGATATATGTCTCTCACAAGAACAGACGAGCCTGCTTCGATGCATGCCCGGTAAAATGGGCGGGGCGAGCCACATCCGGGTATTATGACCGTTCTCGGCCAGATGCGGACTTGAGAATTGGAACAGTACTCGGGCTGAGACTGATGACGTTTCACGAGTCCACGAGAACAAAAGTCCACACAAGAACGCATATTGAGAAACGGCCTGAGACTAGCGAACTCGAGAACAATGGCTGCCTACAAGTATTTATACCGATCAGTAAAGGTGTGAAAGTCTGTGACCACGCCCCCTGGGAGTGGGCTCCTGGTGAGTTCGATCTAGCTCGGATTTTGAAGGCCTCTAAGTCATGATCAAATGTTTGTAGTTTCATGTTTAAAGAATGTACAATTAAATAAATCGTGATTAATGCATTTCAAAATTTGAGATTCATTTGTCTTCGTTTTTTTATCTATTGACAGCCCTAGTTCATTTGTGTTTATTTTTTATTATATAGTTAATATTGTGCACTGTTGTAGTTTATCAGTTTTGATGGATTGTTCTGTCATGCTTTGTTGTAAATAAATGTGATTGGTTCTCATAAGTTTGCTTTTGTCATTGACATAATTACATTGATTTGATTATATGCATTGTATGTTAATTATGCAGCACCCCTGACATATTAATGTATCTGTCAATAATGTATTTGTAGATGTTTACTTTTATTTCACTTTTAACATTACACTGTTATGTGAATATCAGGTGTTTAGACAAAACAAATAACCTTATAATGAGGTTATTAGGTCAGTAAGACAACACAAAAGGCGCCACTGATGCACACACAGGTAGAGGACTTGCAATAATGAACCCTGTATGCGTTTGCTGGTTTAAAGAAATTAGGATTACTGGGTTGAACCCAGAGGATTAGAATACTGAAATGATTAGATTGTTTTCATACCAATGAGACTACAAATTATTTGAGTGTTGAACGCGGGGCGTGGTGTGAATCAGCTGCAGAGGGGACAGAGTGGGGGGTTGGTTGAGGGAACAGTGCCAGGAGGGGGTGTAATTGGCCTCAGCGGCATCTTGTTGAATTAATTGTGTCTCTTCCTTTTTAAAAGCAGATTTCGCAGCGGGGGAAAACAAAGAACAGACGGAGGGTCCAGATGACTAAATCTTTTTTACTCCCATGACCAATAATTCAAACGAGTAATCGAATGTCTGAAAGAGTTTGTGTCCGCCTCATTGGTACACAGAAGCATCCCACGGGTATCTCGAGAAGATACAATCAAGTTATTTACGAGTAACGCACACTGACAACCAGCAAAAGGCACCATTGGAAGTCAGAAAGGGAATTAAAAGCCAACAAATATGGAACGTTTCGGAACAAATGAAACGACAGAAAAAAGAATGTATTGAACAATGAGGTGTTGCAGTGCATGCATTTTCAAAGGTTAACTAGCGCAGTGCCATTCCAGCCATGCCATTAGAAAAGGGTATGAAGAACGTGGCCATGCACCACGTTATACTAGACCGCAACTGAAGGCATATGAAAATAAGTCATGCCCCTCGCTGTGTGCCTTATGGGATAACACAATTTTTAATTCAGCACAAAAACATGGCCAGTGTAAATTAGGATCCTTATACTTGGTAGCATCATACATTTAATGCATCCACATGACTATATCTCTTTTATGACCATTTTATAGTCTTCAGAATTGTCTTTGTGGTGTTAGGGATTTAAGAAGTGCACACCCAGCGGTGAGAAGTATATTACATGTAGTAGTTTGTGTGATGTAAGAGAGTAGTTATTACATTTGTATGTTAGATGAAGTGAATGCATTATAGTCAATAATAATTTCTAGTCATGTAAATCATAACTACTGTACACATTATCATCCTCTCATGATGGATTGTTAAAACCTGGGGACGGAAGCTAATTGCCGTCCTTTATGGATTTCTCCCAACTTTCCCCAAAGAAGGTTTTTTTGGGAGTTTCTTTCTCCTGTCAGGTATTAGATAAGCAAATTGATGCAAGACAAGTGGGGCAAAGTACTGTACCACATAAACTGTGTTAAACCATGAAGAACTGTGATCTTATATGTTTTGATGTAATTGAAGTGTACTAGTTATGAGATGAAGACAAACTGTAGGGGAAGAATTTGTTGAGCGCATGTGTGTCACATTAGATCTGAAGGACGTGGAGTGACCCTTCTTGGGTCACCTTGACCTGTCCGAGTTTATGATAGCCTCTGGGCTAAATAGAGAGACCAACAGATGCCTTGAGTGATCCATATCATGTGTGTTATTTGTTTTTTGGGTTGATGATTGACGGGGCGCCATCAAGGACCTGACTTACTCTTGACTTATGACCTTTTGGAATTTTCCTCTAAGTCTGTCCTGAGGGTAAAGAGGGAGGGGCTGGCAGGGGTCCCTTTTGAGCAAGGTATAAACACTCTCTGTTTTCCTCTGTTTCTTTGTCAGATCTTTGAACAATCTTTCCCTTTTCAGCTGAATTGTAGTCATTTGGCTTCTGTCTGTACTTACGGCTTGTGTTGATGATTTCTGTAATCTTTATCGTTTTTCTATATTCTAGTTAGTAATAAATATTTAATCATAAAGCGAGTTCAAGATAATTTTGATTTCTCACAAGGCTTCAATCCACAAATTTCCACCACACAAACTATGTATGCTATGTTATATTCACTCATGGAGGCATGAAGCCAAATGTTTCTACATAGTGTATTGGAACGTGAGGGAGAGAGGTTTCAGGTTACTGCAGCAGTTTCACACCTGGATGTGAAGAGGATGAACCAGGAGGAGACACTTTAAAGAAGAAGCCAATGACATTTGAATGCAACAAAAGACAGCACCCCGGGAGTTTTTTAAAAGACCAAACTGAGAGAAGAACGTCTCCGGTTACGTATGTAACCTTAGTTCCCTGAAGGGAACGAGACGCTGCGTGGAAACGCTGTGGCGACCTGGTACGTCATAGGCGGGCGACCCCCGAAACATAAGTCCATTCATCTCTGAACGGCCGTATCAAGTGCCACGGCCATGGCGGGAGTATGGCATAGACACGCAGCGTCTCGTTCCCTTCAGGGAACTAAGGTTACATACGTAACCGGAGACGTTCCCACTCCGCCATATGAGCCAGTGACCGTAGTGTGAAGTCAGGGGGCACACTCAGACGAGAGCACCTGCGCTCCAGGCGTGGAGTTAAGGTCAAGACGATAACACCTCACGAACGTGTGGGGAGAGGACCAGCCTGCCGCAATACAAACATCGTGCAGCGACACTTTACCCGACAAGAGGGCTTTAGAAGCTGCCATACCTCTGGTAGAATGGGTGAGATTTTCTCATCCTCTGTTTAGACACCGGGCCCCACGTATTGGGTGGTCCGAAACACACAAACAGCTGTTGGGAACGTCTACACAAGGCAGTTCTGTGGACATAAGAGTCTAGACCCCTAACTGGGCGGAGGAGGTTCAGCTTCGCTTGGTCCGACGGAAAGGAGGAGGACAGAATGCCTGCAAACCAAACTGGACGGCGCCTAAGGAGTATAGTCGGGGGAAGGACGTTGAAACGCCTTCATCATCCCGGGTGCAAACTCCAAGCACGAAGGGGCCATCGAGAGGGCTTGCATATCTCCAATTCTCTTGAGGGAAGAAGCTCTTAAGAGCCACATACATCACTGCGACCTCTGCGATGGGCTCGAACGGAGCACCGGAGAGACCTTCTAGCACGATGGCCAGGTCCCGGTACTCTTGTGCAGGCTGCTGGCCTCAGCCACAGAGTGCCACGAAGGAAGCGAGATACTAGTGGGTGTCTCCCCAGACAACGCCTATCCAGTGGGGCATGAGTCGCCGACGCGGCCGCCATGTATACTGTGATCGTAGACGGGGATAAACCTGTGGAGGATCGTTCCTGCAGGAACTCCAGTACTGAAAGCACCAGGCAGTTAACTGGGTCTAGCTTCCGTTCCCCACACCAAGTGGCAAAGAGCCCCTACCGGCGTACGCCTTCCTTGTAGCTGGGGCTCTGGAGTGGTGGATGGTCTCAACGACCTCGGTCGAGAGACCTCAGGGGTCACGCCCATAGATTCCATAGCTCCGTGCGGGGGTGAAAGATGGACCCCGACGCCCGCGACAGCAACTCCGTCTTGATAGGAATCTCCAAGGAAGGACCTACGAGGAGCGATATCAGGTCCGCAAACCATACTCGGGCCGGCCACCACGGGGCTACTAACAAGAGACTGACACCAACCTGACGGACCCTCTCCAGAACCCCTGGCAGCAGAGCAACCGGGGAAAAGGCATAAGGGCGTGACCTCGGCCACGCCTGCACCATTGCATCCACCCCAGTCGGGCGGGATGCGTCAGGGAGTACCACAGAGGACAGTGTGTCGTCTCTCTGGAGCAAACAGGTCTACCTCGGCACAACGACAAGTGTCTCCACAGGAGCTCCACCACCTCGGGGTGGAGTCTCCGGGCCTCGGCCCCTGTCTCGACAGGGCGTATGCCCCCTGGTTTAGGTACCCTGGGGAATTTACTGCTCTCACTGAGCGGAGTTTCCCGAGGGACCATAGGAGGATCTGGCGGGCTAGCTTGCATAGCTGCCGTAAGCACAGGCCCCCCTGATGATTGATGTACGAGACCACCGATGTGAACGGACAAGAACATGCTGGTACATCAAGACTGGGCGGAAGTGTTTCACTGAAACACTGCCAACATCTCTAGACAATTTATATGACAGGGCCGGTGATGATGTTGCCACAGCCCCCAGGCTGGGTGACCACTCATGATCGCTCCCCAGCCCGTGAGGGAAGGGTCTGTCGTGAGTGTGACTCGGCGACAGATCGCTCCTAACACAGGCCCTTGGGGTAAAAACCAAGGGTCCCTCCATATAGCCAGATCCCGCAGGCGCCGTCGAATGACCTTGATCGGACGGCGCTGGTTTCCCCTCGAGAATCCTTTGGCTCTGAGCCACCACTGCAATGGTCTCAAATGCAACAGGTCGCACGGGTTCACGTTGGATGACGATGCCAGCAGACCCAACAGTCTCTGAAACTGTTTCACAGTGAGTAGCTGGCCTAGCTTGGCCTCCTTGACCGCAGAGAGGATTGAAGCTACTCGAGCGGGAGACAGATGTGCCCGCGTCATCCCAAGGATTGAATCCCAGGTCACGCCCAGAAAGGTGATCCTTTGCAGCGGGGACAGTACACTCTTCCTGAGTTGAGTCTCAGCCCCAGACGGTTGATGTGAGCCAGCACAACATCTCGATGTTGGACCGCCAATCGCTCGGATGGAGCTAAAATCATCCAGTCGTTGATGTAGTTTAGAATGTGGGTGCCCTGGGCGCCAGAGCTGCATCCACGCATTTGGTAAACATACGGGGCGAGAGAGAGCTAGGCCGAACGGAAGGACCCGATAATGGTAAGCTTTGTCACCAAAAGCGAACCTCAGGAACTCCCTGTGTTGTGGAAGGATGGGTACATGAAAGTAAGCGTCCTTCAGATCTAATGTGATACAAATGTACATGAAATACAAATGTGATGAAAATTCGACTGTGACTCTTTTGATTCATCGTAGTGTGATCTCCCTCGAGGGGCCATCAGAACGGTGTCTTCCTGGCTGTAAGGTCGCTGTTTTTTGCGTGGGATATCTACGGATTATGGCACATTATCAATGTACTGTAACGTAAAACTGTAGCAGTAATTTGTAGCCCAACAAGCATGTTTTCCTAGATCTTTCCGGTGTGTTGCCTTAACTGAATTTTTTCTCAGAAAAGGAGTATTGCAAAAGATTTGCGTCCTTTTGGCATTTATGTGTGCTGCATGTGGTTGTCTTTGCTTGAGGTAATATTCTGATACCAAGTAAAGCATGGCAATGAGTGACTTGAAAAAAGGTAATGATGACAAACAGTGCAATTCAACTGCTGTGTCAGCTTATGGGTCAGTCATGCAATAAGGATGAAAAATGCCTGATATTTAGCAGAGATGACGGGTCTTTAAATTACAATCTGCCATGGATAATTTAGAATGGCTCCATTTACAGCTGCATTAATGTGGTGTCGTTCACATCCAGTTTAGTCCATTTATCAACCTGCAATGTCATCCATCTACCAATCTATACCTGGCTATACGATCCTTTAATTTCATCACTGTGCTTTCTGTGACTCTTTCCCACTCATCATCAAAAGAGCAGAGAACTGCAGGATCAGATCAGGCCCATGGCACTTTGTTCCCATGCTCTTACTCAGTCCCACGTGTCCTCCTTTCATCGCTGTCAGATGAGGGAGAAAAGGCTATAAAAGTCATCTTTAAAATGAATGAGACCACTGGGATGTGGACGCTGACATTTTCTTTCAATGCTAAAACAATACAAGCTCTTCTGTTGATGATTGCGTCCCAGAAAGGGCTGCTACACACTTGTCCTCCAATCACAATGTGAAGTCATTGATTGGTATATGATTGATGTGCCATGACTTTTGTCTCTAGTTCGGGAGTCAGTTTTGAGATTCTGGGAACTTTATGTGCACACACACCAGGTTGCCTAATTAAACTACCCGCAGCTATACTCACCTTTTAATTGACTTCCTTTTTTTTGTTATGGGGACACATTAGACACCTCAGACAAGGTGTGGGATTCTATGTAAATGATACCGGGATTCTTGATAAAATTCAGGCCTGGCCTCTATTTTAAAAACTGCCACCATAAGTAATGCTGGGTAAAGTGCAGAGTGTAAAAACACATTCAGATTGTGTTGGGCCGTTTCTTGTTCGCTTTCTTTCTTCCTTGTACACACTCATCGTTGTCATTGAAAAGGCAGATGAAATGAGGGAGGAACAAGCAGCTTGGCAGATGCAGATCGGAGTGTGCGGGTTGGGATGTAGGGTTTCACCATATCCTGGATGTAGACTGGTCCCGATCCATTCACAGCATGGTACGTCAGTACCAATGTTTTGAACTGAATGCGGGCAGCCACTGGTAACCAATGAAGAGAACGGAGAAGTTGTGTGGTGTGGGAGTATTTCGGAAGGTGAAGACCAGTCGAGCTGCTGCATTCTGGATAAGCTGCAGTGGTCATATGGCGGTACCTGGGAGACCTGCCAGCAGAGAGTTACAGTAGTCAAGGCGGGAGATTGACAAGAGCCTGAATCAGTACCTGTGCTATGGAAGTAAATCTGTGCCATCGGGGGTTGAAATAAAAAGTTGATTGAATTTCTAGCACTAAATATTTATGCATTGAAGTTATGTACCTGAATGTTTTTCAACATTAAAACACCGCAAAAAAATTCAACCTAAAAAAAAAAAGGTTGAGATGCCAAGGTTGAATTTTTGGGGGTTGAATATTGTAGCCTCCATTTCGAATATTTCAACATTTTGTTACCTCTGCCTAAACTTATCTTAAAAATATGTTCTATATACATGAGTTTTGATATCATTTTTAAATATATAAATGCAAGTGTGATTAAAATATAATGGCAACAGAAAAAAATTTAATTTCAGACGCAGCTCACAGGTGCTATTTTTAGAACAGGCCTGTGGGCGACTCATGTGGTCCTTGGGGGCGACCTGGTGCCCAATGGATCCATGTAAAAAATACTAAGTAGAAAAGGTTTGAGAGAAAACTATGGAAGTAAATCTGTGCCATCGGGGGTTGAAATAAAAAGTTGATTGAATTTCTAGCACTGAATATTTATGCATTGAAATTATGTACCTGAATGTTTTTCAACATTAAAACACCGCAAAAAAATTCAACCTAAAAAAAAAAAATGTTGAAATATTCGAAATGGAGGCTACAATATTCAACCGCAAAAAATTCAACCTTGGCACACCAACATCCGGGACACTAAGGAGGAGCAATCGATTCTAGATTCAAGATCAGTAGCGTGCGTCAAGCAAAAGGAGCGAGCACCCAAAACACCTTCGGCTTCGGATTGTATCCATGTCCAATAATAACGGGACTTTAACTCTTCTTCATGTCATCAGTGTGGTTTGTGTCTGTAAGATTCCGTAATAGACAGCTGACATTTGTACATTAACAGACTGTGTTGGACATGAACTAAGCGGAAGTTAAACGAGAGCGTACAGCCGCTCACAATACGCCTCTTCTTCTAGTTTTGAATTCATTTAATGATGCTGAGATCCTTCGACAAGCTGTTAGGAGTGATTGGCGGAGTTTTGAAAACCAGGAACGCGCTTGAAGAGGCAGATGAGCCGCTGTATCGTAGTGGGGGGGGGAGGGGGCAGCGGCTTTAACGGAGCGCGCAGACGCATAAACCCGACAGGACATGCAGGAATAACCGCAGTAGCGTCGGTGGAAGGATCCTTTTTCACAGCGGCACAAGCCGATCTCAGTTGGGTATTAAGCGACATTCAAAGTCCACGTAACGTTAAATGAGTCTTCATGACCATGGGTAAACTTTATTGAGGATCTGGCACAACACAGCGACCTGCAAGTAGCGCAGAGTCTTACATAAAGGGATGTACGTCTTAATGCGAGGCTTTAGAATTTATCTCAAAGGGATCCTGTATTTGCTCGTAAAGTCTGAAACGAGAACCCATTTTTCAGTGACGGTGTTACGTGCCTACTGGTTTTTGAACCTACTGGTTTGGCTACGGGTGCGTGTTTGTTTCCCCCCGGCAGGCAGGTGTTGTCTGCCTCCGTCACTTGAGTCGTCACACATTTGCAAACATATTGTTCTGAAAATGTTCAAAAATGCATCCCATATCCATTGCAGCGATTACGATTGTATAAGTGAGCACTACGTCACTGCCACGTATGAAGAAATACATAAAAGAACATTTATTAAAAGTCCGCCACAACCGGGATTCGAACCGTGTCGCGCAAAATAACGTAGTGCCACAGAGCGGCTGTGCTACCCACTCGGCCAACCGAGCTTAATCGATTTCAGTTGATTTGTATATTTTAATAGAGTTGTATATCGTCAGTGGCAAGCAAACGTTTTGGTTTAGGGTGAACATTATATGTTCTTTTATGTATTTCTTCATACGTTGCCACACTGATGGCATGAAGAAGAGTTAAAGTCCCGTTATTATTGGACATGGATACAATCCGAAGCCGAAGGTGTTTTGGGTGCTCGCTCCTTTAGCTTGACGCACGCTACTGATCTTGAATCTAGAATCGATTGCTCTACCTTAGTGTCCCGGATGTTGGTGTGCCAAGGTTGAATTTATTTGGGTTGAATATTGTAGCCTCCGCATATTGGTGTGCCAAGGTTGAATTTTTTGCGGTTGAATATTGTAGCCTCCATTTCGAATATTTCAACATTTTTTTTTTTTAGGTTGAATTTTTTTGCGGTGTTTTAATGTTGAAAAACATTCAGGTACATAATTTCAATGCATAAATATTCAGTGCTAGAAATTCAATCAACTTTTTATTTCAACCCCCGATGGCACAGATTTACTTCCATAGAAAACATCTACTATTGAGTCACACACACGCACTGTTCAGCCATTGGTATTTGAAATTAGTATAAAAAATTTCAAATGAATGCGTAGAGTAAGTGACAGGTCCACTTACTCAAAGAATTGTTGTCAAACGCTGATTCAGATAAATGACAAAGGAAGAAGAATAGTTATTTGAATATTGGTCCATTAAGACACTTAAAAACCAAAGGGAGATGTGATCAAACTAAAATATGTGGTTAAGGCTGTCTGACTAACCAGCACTGGCGCGGAAGGAAGCAGCAAGAAAGAAATGGTGACAAAGAGGCTGTATCAGCAAGCGGAGGACAATTGACCTTCCCCCTGTGGCAGTGTGACCGTCGGTTCATCACTAAGTCAACCGATGCTTTAGCTATAGGTCATTTTGCACACAGAGCAAAATCATGCTGCCTTGAAACATTCGCTTCGAGACCTATTTGTCCTAGCTGACAAGGTGCAGAAGTTTTTCAAATTGAATATCTTGGATTATTAGTGTATGTAGTTACCACCAATTCTTTTAAAGATGTTAAAATGAAACAGTCGCTTCATATTACCTGTATTCTGAGACTTCAGCAGAAAATGTAATTTTTTTGCAGATACAGTTGGAGCTACCACTGATCACAAATTCATTTTATTTTGTATAGCCCAAAATCGCAAATTTGCCTCAGGAGGCTTTACAGTCTGTACACATGCAAATTAGGTTTCCTTACATGTGATTTCATAACTGAACCCTAGGACTGACTTTGTTACCACCAGTTAGTGGTGTCACCGATCAGGATGACATCTTAGATATAACTATTTTAAAGAATATATTATCTCAAATCCTTTTGTAATATAAATAGTGTGAAATGAACTTTGATTTGACCAAGCAGTAAGATACTGTCATTCCAACCTGTTAACTTAAAAAAGACATCCCCATACAACATTTTGAGGGAAACCGATTTCCTTCTGGTTAACTGTTACCGTTTTTTTAACCCACTTAGCTATCAGCTTTGCATATATGCATGCTGGGACTGAGAGGCCAGGAGAAGAGACCCAGAGAACCCAACTGCTTTAATTACTCAGCTTCACTCGTAAGCCCCCACTCTCAAGTGACTTCTAGAGCTTGGAAAATCTTCAAGGTGTCATCCAACTAATTTCTATTGAAATTAGGGGTCTGGCAACACACAGAATGTGTGGGCATGGATCAATAGCAAGGCGTCTTTGCTATTCAGCGGAGTGATGTCAGCAATGTCATTTACTGTTAGTATAAATTGTCTGAATTGCATCTGATTACTTACACGTTTATTCCCTACACAAGGGATGCACAATAGTAGACTGGCCCAGAACTGGCTGGAACATTTTCTAGGTAGGGCTATTACTGCGAACATCAGATATTGATATAATGTGAAACCCTTTGTAAACTAAGTTGAACACTTTAGTTTGACTTTCTTGAAGAAATGCTAATTTCTTGACTATTTGTATTCTGGGTCTATACCCTCTTGGTTGAATGCACTTGCAAGTCGCTGAAAAAAGTGTAAAATGTAAAACATTGTTATGAATAACATTCATCCCAATTAAGTCCCGTAAAATTAAAAGACTTCAATATAACTTGGAGAATTGCTTCTTTTTTGGTCTTTTCTGACATTAGTATAGCTATAATGGAATCTTCAAAAACTGAAATGTATCGTTTGAGTTGATCTATGAGATTATTGTGGGCGAGATTAACTTTTGTGGTAGATTGCAGGGAAGGTGAGGGGAGGGGTAATTGAAGGGAGATAGCTTGCAGCCCGTTGGCTCCACCCCTGAGCCTTGTGAGAAGCTGGGATCAATTAGGGGTTTTGGAAGGGAAAGACTAGAAGCAAGGGAAAGGAAGCAGGAGGGGATACCTATTAGGTAACCCAAGGAAAGCAATCAGGGAAGTAGAAATGTGGTATCGCTGTGTCCGCTTAAGACTCGACGGGCTGGTAGTTCCCTTCCAGCTCCGTGGTTGTCTGAACCGGTGCGTGCTACGAGAGCCACTCTGCGAGCATCCGAAAGGAAATGGCGTGAATACAAACCACCTGATGACCTGCATGCGTTTTAGTCGCTTCTCTTCTTTTTCTGCCTCCATCTCCGCTGAAAAAAGCGGTTTCTACCAATCCAGACTTGAGTCCTCATTTTCCAACCCCAAAAAACTATTTTCTATCTTCACTAATCTCCTCGAACCCCCCACCCTTCTTCCAGGAGACTTTGTCACCTACTTTACCAACTACTTCCTGTCCAAAAATATTAACCGAGCCATCTTTAACCAACTCTCCTCCTATCTCCATCGCAACAACCTCTTTGACCCCCACCAGTCAGGCTTCAAGGCGGGCCATTCCACAGAGACTGCTCTCCTCGCGGTCCCGAAGCAACTCCACGGTTGCATGGTTTTTCCTATCACAGCTATGCCGACACCCATCTAATTCTCTCCTTCCCCGACTGGGACACTCAGGTGGCGGCCCGGATCTCTGCATGTCTGACTGATATCTCCCAGTGGATGTCCGCTCATCACCTGAAGATCAACCCCGACAAGACCGAACTACTTTTCTTCCCTGGAAAAAACTCGCCCACTCAGGACCTGGCCGTTAACTTCGTCGACTCCGTTTTAACGCCCACTCAGAATGCCAGGAACCTCGGTGTGACACTTGACTCCCAACTCTCCCTGACTGCCAACATCACAGCGACAAGACGATCCTGTAGATAGACGCTCTACAACATCAGGAGAATACGACCCCTTCTCACTCAGAAGACGGCACAGGTACTGATTCAGGCTCTTGTCATCTCCCGCCTTGACTACTGTAACTCTCCTGGCAGGTCTCCCTGCTACCGCCATTCGACCACTGCAGCTCGCCTGGTCTTCAACCTTCCGAAATACTCCCACACCACTTCTCCGTTCTTTTCATTGGTTACCAGTGGCTGCCCGCATCCAGTTCAAAACATTGGTACTGACGTACCATGCTGTAAATGGTTCGGGACCAGTTTACATCCAGGACATGGTGAAACCCTATATCCCAACCCGCACACTCCGATCTGCCAAGGTGCTTGTTCCTCCCTCACTGAGAGAAAAGCACTCTTTGCTGTCCTGGCTCCCAGATGGTGGAATGAGCTCTCTGATGACATCAGGACTGCAAAGAGCCTCTACATCTTCCGTCAAACTCAAGACACACCTCTTTAGACTCTACCTTGAACACTAGCAAACGGTAGCAGTTAAATTGTACTTATGGCACTTTTCTATAACATGTTTTGAAACTGCTTATTTGATGAAAATTAAACTTTCTTGTTGTTCTTCTGAGTTTGTATCTCTATGTAGAAATGCACTTATTGTAAGTGGCTTTGGATAAAAGCGTCAGCTAAATGTAATTTAAGTGGGGATTCAAGATGTCGACAAGAAAGTGTTATATGTTTACAAAGTGCCATGTTGAAAGTTTAACATTATATAAGCAGACGATGGTGAAAGTAAATATATTTAAGTACCTGGGACTATGGTTTGATAGTAGGTGTACATGGAAAATGCATATCAGAAACTAAATGCAAAAAAGTAAACCTGATTAGAGCTGTGGCGGGATGTGACTGGGGTGCAGAAAGGCAGTCGTTAATTAACATCTATAAGGCTTGCCTGAGGCCATCAATAGACTACGGTTGCGTAGTTTATGGTGCAGCGGCAAAAAAAAATTAATAGATTAGAGTGTAGAGCATTACGTGTATGCATCGGAGCTCTTAAGACAACCCCCATTAATGCTATACTCATAGAAGCTGGAGAGATACTGTCAGGATCCGGGCCTCTCTCTCTCTTCCCCTCTGCCATATACATTCACTGACACACTCATTTGCCCATTAGTCTCACCTTAGCGCACACACACACTTCTCACATAGCCTTCCCATCCACCTGCCGCTCATTTCAATCAGTGCCCGCGCCGTTTGCTGTTACACCTGTTTCTCGTCATGTCTAATCACCCTGTCTATATCTTGCATTGTGTCTTGTCGGATTATTTTTCGTTTTGCCTAGCTGGTCTCCTAGAGAATGCATTTTTGTTCTATGTTTTTGCCATCGAGCTCGGCTCGCTGTTTCTGTTGAACATTAAAACCCTTATTTTGTGACCTCCCTCTGCGCGTGGTTCTTTGCCGCCCGATACCGTGACACAACGTAACAGATACCTTTGGAGTTAAGAAGAGAGAAACTGGCAATGGCGTATTGGATTAGATTGAAAGGAAGTGGGAAAGAAAACCCAGCAAAACAAACAATACAAGAATGTTGGGAGTATACAAAGTTTCAGGGATTCGGGTTTGGATGGACAAGAGAAATGAGAGTGAGGGAATACGAAATGGAAGCCATCAATTTTACCATGGCCAACCCAGTTAGTAGAATTCCACCATGGCTCTTTCCAGAAGGAAAGGTTGATATTATAGTTTTTCTTCATTGCTTTGGCTCAATTCTTGAAACGGAAATAATAATCTCAAAACAACTCGTACTTGCTCACAGCAGATTAGAATTTCTCATTCCTTTAATGAAATTGCAATTGTTTTAGAAACTCCTTGCTAATGACAAGTACAATTGCCTACAGCTTGCACACATTTCAAATGATTTAGCACATCTGTCCAAACGGTTAGGTACAATTGCTTTCATTTAGCCCAATTACCAATTGAATACACCTTGCTGGTCTAAACTGACTGTTGCTTCTCAGTCAAGTGGTTGTTCTCTGCAAAACATCTTGGCATAATTTCCTTGTGTACATCATCACCTGCACAATAGTTCACTCCACTGTCAAAATCGTTCAGGCACACAATACCATGAAAAACATCATGGTATATACTGTAATATGGATCTCTTGGATCATCGGCTTCATTTTCAGGTGCAACTAGAACTTTACTAATCAAGGGGGAGTTTCTCACATTTGATCACCAATCACACAGTCATTTTAGTTAGCTGACAGGTGTATATATCTGGGGCTTCACCAAGTTCAGTAGTTTATGAACATGGAAGCACCTGGCCAGGTAAACGAACAAGGGCAACTGCCTGTTCGAGAAAGAAGAGGAAGAGGAGCAAGGGTGCGTGGTGGTGGAGTAGGGGGAAGAGGCCGAGGAGGACGAAGACAACAGGCTGTGCCAGATGCAATTCGGGCTACACTTGTGGACCATGCGGTCAACCATGGCCTCACAATAGCAGAGGCAGGTTGTCGAGTTCAGCCTAATGTGTCACGCGCTACAGTGTCCTCGATCATCCAAACATTCCGCAGTATGTGCTCAGTCAACTATGGAATTATTGGTGGTAGAGTTACTAACTGTAGTATTCAAATGTATTGAACTAAAGTAAAAGTAAAACAACTAAATACAAATGGTAATAGTGTCTATTTGTGAATTCTAATGTCTAGGATTGCAAGACAACCTGGTGCGGGTGGCAGAAGAGCAATTTTCAGCCAACAACAGGAACAGAATACTCTCAATATTGTCGTGGCCAACAATTCCATCACACTGCGAGAAATGCGGACCACAATCCTAGAGGACAATGCTGGCATCTTCCAGAACGTAAACACTGTCGGCATCTCCACAATTGACAGGGTCCTGATTAAAAATCAGATGAGCATGAAGCAACTGTACAGAGTTCCATTTGAAAGGAACTCTGAGTGAACCAAGGAGTTGCGCTATCAGTATGTACAGGTAAAGCAGTGGTGTGCACTACGCCTAGTAAATTGTAGAGTGTTATGCGTTGTATATCATTATGACCTGTTTGCAGTGGAGTATAGAGCCCAGTTTATTGAACTTGCAGAGAACACAGAACATTTCCATGTAATTTGTTGTCTGATTCTACTGCATAACCAATTTACAGTAATATTGTGTTTACTGTATCGTAGAGAATAATGGAGCTGGAGCCGAATGAGAACCCTCACACCCTCATTTTTGTTGATAAAGCTGGGTTCAACCTGGCCGGAATGTCGTCGGTCACCGGGCAACGGTGGATGTCCCAGGACAGCGCAGGGGCAACATTACTATGTGTGCTGCAATTTCAGAAAATGGTGTAGTCACTCACATTCCAAGTATTGGCCCATACAACACCCAGAAGCTCCTGGTGTTCTTGGACCACCTGCATGCTGATCTTATCCCTCTACATGAGGGGGGTTTGGTAGGGCCTCACTTGCCTACATATGTGATTGTGTGGGACAATGTGAGCTTTCACCGTGGCCCACTCATCAGGGCGTGGTTCACTGCCCATCCAAGGATGCTGATGGTGCTCCTATCACCTTACTCCCCATTCCTCAATCCTATTGAGGAGTTTTTTTCTGCATGGCGGTGGAGGGTGTATGAGCATCGGGCTCTAAACCAGAGGTCTCTTCTCCAGGCAATGGATGCTGCTTGTGTCGATGTCACAGCAGATCAGTGCAGGGGATGGTTGCGGCATGCACGGCGATTCTTCCCCCGTTGCAGAATATCAGATGCGATGTTGACGAAAATCTGGGGCCAGACAGACGTAAGCGAGAATGAGCAGGAGAGTGAGGATGAACTCCAGCTTTGCTTTACTTTCCTACTGTATTTTATTTGATGTGGGGTTTTTTTACAGTATTTTTTGCTGTACACATTTTCTGTAACAATTTACATGGCAGTAGAAGTGCAATACAGTATGTGATGTGAAACCTTGTTGGCTCCTCTTTTTTCTGTTTGATACACATAGTATTCTGGAAAGAAAACATCTACTACAGTAACCATTCAGTGTCAAAGGACTAAGCCAAGATTGAAATGTGCACATGAGGATATTTCTATAGTCCACTGCCATACTGAAAAAACATCTACAGTAACCATTCAGTGTCAAAGGACTAAGCCAAGATTGAAATGTGCACATGAGGATATTTCTATAGTCCACTGCCATACTGAAAAAACATCTAGACCTGCAGTGTTTAAACAATGACAAAGGGACTTTTCATTTTGGGGGCGCTGATTATTTGTATGAGAAAAGGAATTCGTTTTGACTGATGAGTTGTCTGTTTTGGGAGAGATATGACCTTTTGCAGGTGATCTATGTATGTGCTGAACCATATAGGCTATTTTACCAAATGCATTAAGAGCTTTGAAAATGTAATTTCTGTTTCAAGAATTGAGCCAAAGCAATGGGGGAAAACTGTAATATAGAAATAAACAGTCACTTGGCCCAGTTAGTTATTAGTTTGGGTCGATATTTTATGATAAGCATATTTTCAACCCTGAACCTACCCTCTCGAGGTATTTGTCTTATCCCACCGAACTGTTTCTGGAGCAATATCTCATGTGTTATTAATTAATGTCTAATAATTTGTTTTTATTCCTGAATAATAATAAATCAGTTGTTTCAAGAAGGCTTTTTGCATTTTTGTTTTCTCCCTCACTCAAATTCGGCCCATCTTCTTTGATATGCAGGCCATTTAATAGGTTCACAATAGACTGCTCCCAATGCATCACTGGTCTCCACCTTGATGTGACAACTAACAGCTTGTAAACAACCTAGTCACAATGCACACATCCAATCAATTGTTAACAGCCCCCACATTTCTTTTGTAACCGCTTAACTACTGCTACTGTTATTTCCCAAATGAGAAGAGGGGAAATTGCGATCGTAAGGAATGAGGCCAAACTGATTTTCCATGGAAATCGTCTCCACTCTCTTTCTGAGAAGGCAGACTTATGGCTCCCAAATGCTTTCTTAAATAGGGCCCTCAAAATACAGATAGATGGTGTATTTGAAAGTAATTGAGAGCACTGTTATAGATCTTGGACCTCTCACCCTTTATTTCATAGTTTCTTAGTCCCTAAGATGACTAGGTTTTCTTATTGAATTGCCAAAGGTAATGCTAATTCACTGTATTTGTAACAACAAGTGGGAAGGATGCAATACTTAATGATGCCTTCCAGTCAGGGTTTCGACAGCACCACAGTACTGAAACTGCTCTTGTTAAGGTTTTCAACGAGATCTACTTAATGACAGACTAATAGACTTGGTGGGACTCTGGCACAGCACTTAACTGGTTTGAATCCTACTTGAAAGGCCATAACTACTTTGTGTCTGTAGTTAATTACACATCAGAACTGAAGACATGGGGTATCCCCCAAGGTTCTATACTGGGGCCCCTTGTGTTCAACATCTACAAGTAATAATTGGCAATATTTATCGCCCACCGGCATCTCCTAAGATTGAGTCTGTTCAAAACATTCTAGCCACTGTTTCATCGCTTGGTGATGCATCAGAAATTGTGCTGTTGGGGGACTTCAATTTAAATTGGACTGATCCTTGCACTCTCAAGGAAAGTAACATGTTTAACAGTTCAAACTTTACACAAATAATTAAAGAGCCTACAAGAATTGGTCATCACTGTGTCACTGTCACCTGTCACTTTGTCTAGCTGGTGCACTTTATCCTTATTTTTATTCCTAATTTTATCTTAACTTACTAACCCATAGCTTTAGTTTTTAGCGCACTAACCCATAGCTTATATTTCATATTTTATTATACTTTTATTTTATTCTATTTTTATCTCATTTGCACTATGTTGTCTTTATTGTACTGTCTTCATGCACCTTCCGCCAAGACAATTTCCATGTATGTACAACATACTATGGCAATAAACGTTTCCTGATTCCTAAGTTGTAAAACTCTTCTTGATTGGATATTAGTCACACATCCCAACAGAAAATAAAGTCTGGGGTTCTCTCAGACTGTTTCAGCGATCATTCAATCATATATTGTATCTGGAAAATATCAACTCCGCATCTTTCTCCGAAATATATTAAGATCCGTGACAGGAAATCAAATAAATCAAATAAGCATGCCCCATGGACAACTATTTAGGTTAAAGGGCATCATCTACCTTGGGTGAATGGTGATCTTAACAGCCTGTTTAAACAGAGGGATAGAGCCTGGAAGTGTGATTGGGAGGAATACAGACGGCTAAGAAACATGTGTACCACCCTAACAAGAAATGCTAAAGCCAATTACTACAGAAATAGCCTGTCTAATGACTTCAGTAATCCTAAACAATTTTGGAAGAAAATGAATACCTTACTTGGTAAGTCCAATAGCACTACGAGTAACTTGACAATCAATAATAATAATTTAGTCTGCATTTCTCCCAAACATCACAAGTAAAATCACCGCTTTATCTGCCAGTGACGACTGTTACTTCTCATCCCCACAATGGTTCTTTCACCTTCCGACAAGTTAGTTCAACCGATGTCCAGGTGGCCATTTGCAAGCTATCCGCTAACAGTGGACCTGGCCCTGATGGCATTGAGGGTAAATTTATAAAACTCTCTTCACAAGTTCTATCCTCTCCTTTAGCTGAACTTTTTAATTTGGCTGTGTTTTCACAGCTGATCCAGAACGCTGCAGCTCGAGTCCTCACTAGGACCAGGAAAGGGGATCACATCACTCCAGTTCTCAAGTCTTTATACTGGCTTCCTCTCAAACAAAGAATTTACTTCAAAATCCTGACGCTAGTTTATAAAGCACTGAATGGTTTAGGGCCTAAGTATATTTCTGATCTGCTGATACCTTATGAACTACCACGAACCCTTAGGTCCTCTGGGTCTGGCCAGAGTCAGAACTAAACATTGAGAAGTATGAAGGTAGATCTGTGTCTTTATGATGCAAACAAAAAAAATGTTTAGAGAGCAAACAAGCAAAATAAAGTTTGTAAGATATTACAACCAATTTGACCAAATACAGTCCGCTTATCACCGTGTTGCTACTCACTCGCCCTCTGTTAGGCTTGGGTCTCGATTATCGGGGATCGATTTGAATCGGGACTAGCTTTGCGATTTACCTGGTATCGTTCAAAAATTTGATTCCTAGTTTTGATTCTCAGTCCGCCGGTACCGACCGGAAATAGAAACCGCTGAACACCAACAAAGAAGCGTCCACCGGAAGTGTTGGCATAACAGAGCGATCGAACATGGATAGCCTGCGTCAGCGGTCCAAAGTGTGGTTACACTTTTCGAAAAAACAAACTTGTTCATGCATAAGAGGGTGCACGTCAAATATGACTAAGCACCTCCGAGGTCATGCAGTGGAAGAAAATGTGTGCCTAGGGTTGCCAACCGTCCTGTATTACCCGGGACATCCCAAATTATGGGCAATTTGCGCGAGGCTGGCGCTGCAAAGAAAAAAAGATTGTGCTAGCACCCCCCCTCGTTAGCGAAAGTGTCCCTGATTTGGGGTTGGGAGAGTTGGCAACCCTATGTGTGAACCGTCTTTGACGCGCTGCGCCGACCGTCCTCCGAGGGGTTAGGCCATCAGTGGGAGCAAGTTAACGTTTAAGTACCTGCAGTATCATACACTCATGTGTAAATGTTTTTGTGAGGTTTTAAAAATAAAGCTCTCTTGAGGAAAGTGTACCCCTGTTAAAATAAATTCATAATTTTTTTAATGTTTATACAATATTCAAGTTTATAGTGTAGCAAGCGGAGCTTATTGACAAAGCCTCCGTATCGAGATCAATCTGCATCCGCCAATCACGGGAGGGAGGGGCTTCCATAAATAGGTATGGACCCTTGGGGTTCCACGCTGACGTCAATCCAGGGTTGCTGTGACGTCCCTGTCAGGTGCGGACCATTTCACGGGCTCTTGCGCCCTTGTGCCGCAAGGGTTTTTGTAGCCGCGGCTTTTACCGCCGCCGGTAGCAGCGGTGGTGACTCCTAGCGACGCAGAGTAAATGTAGACTGCCTGATCGTTAGGAACAGTGCTAGCCGGCACCGGAAGAACGCTGCTGTTTTGCCTTGTGTCAGTCTGCCATCAACACCGCGGACTTCTACCGATTCCTACGGGGAGCCTGAACGCCGCTTCCACCGACGCACCGGCTCCGCGGCTGTGAACGGTCCTTCGCGTTCTGGTGTACTGCCTGGCCGGCTCACCCATAAAAACAACTAATCGTCCGGCATCATCAAGCGCCGGCTATCTGAGCCGCTGCTACAGCCCCGTTTATTTTGATTTTGTTCTTTTTGTTTAAGTAATTGTTTCTGATGGGTTCAGACTGAGTTTGTTTTTTTGTGAACCGTGTTATTTTGTTTGAATAATTATTCCCCATTTGTTTGTAGGTGCTGTCACGGCCCAGGTGGTGGGGTCGGTGTCCTCGGGCGTGGTTACCCTCTTTTATGACTGCGGTGCATTTGAGGCCTCCCGTGTTTGTGTGCGTGTGTGTGTGAGGGGTGCCTCCTTTATTTTATTCTCTGGGATCCACACCCGTACCGGGCTTCCTTATCTCTCACCACTGGTAAGCCACAGCCCTACTTTACATTGTTGTTTGTTACCCCCAGTCCTTGAAACCCATATATACTGTTAACTTAATAAAATATGTTTTTTATACTGGACCCACGTCTCTGGCTATAGTACCAACGGAACTACATGCTCGAACCCTGACCACCTCTCTCATACGGGTTAAATCTTTGGGTGGAATTCCCAAGGTGGCGTTGCAAAAACCTGAATAGCATATTCCACGTGATCACCCTCACTCTCCGGTCACAATAGGTTGATATTTATATTGTAGTTCGAAACAGCTGTTAAAAATTCATAGTAAAGTTAATAAAAAGTATAAATATAAGCCCACTATGTACAAGAGACCAAAAGTTTGTTTCCAGAGTAAAAACAATAGTTTCATATGCAAAAAACTAACAAATAATTTATTCTCAGTTAATATATTTTTAGTTACAAACTTTTGCTTGCTTTTTTAGGGTTAGTGTTGTAGCTGCAACCCCCATGTTGGCCCACCACAACCCCCAGTTCTTCGAACCACTGATGTACAGTCTCCTATTCCGAGGCGTCACTGCAGCAGATTAGTGTATATCCATCTTTATAACAATGTATAGATTAAGTTAATAAGGTCAAGACCGAGTGTAGGCCCAAGAATTAGTGCCTAAGTGTGACGCCCCTCAGGTCTGTTGTCACAATAAATCTGAATAGATGGTTCAATTAAAATTACCCAATTGATTATTTTTTGAGAAGACGGCAATACCTGGAGAAACAAAGCACTGAATAACTCCTACGTTGAACACATCAAAAACTCAGATACTAAGATACTCAGTGAAAGCATCCACTCGCAGATGGCCAGAGAGCAGTGGTAGTTTTTTTTTTTGGTAGGGCCAGCCAATCAGTTTCAGTAAACACCCCAGTATTATCCAACACGCATTATTACTTTGCAGTTAAACATTTAACATTTATTTCAACAGTTTAACATAATAAGGACATCTTATTCATACTATTCAGTATATCAATGGATATATATATATATTTCAGAATATGATATAACTACCATATCGTAACAATTTTAAATATCCAATATAAATATTATAATGAAAGGATACATTTATTACAATATAATAAAATATAATGATAAGATGCACCTTTGAACTTAGTTTGTTGGGGATCCGACCCGATCAGTGGGTTGAGGAAAGACCATCTCAAAAGCCCCACAAAACTTCACACAATAAATTATTTCGGATAAAATGTGCCCGTTTCAATCCACGTCCGGGTTGTGTGTCATTTCCACAGTCCTGCGTTTGTCGCAGCTGAGTAGCAATATTTACTTTAACACTGCAACATCATGTGTGACTTCAGCTACTTCTTGATCTTTTTGTAATCCGTTTTCATTGCTGATAACATGAAAATATTCTTCATACGCTTGTATTCTGCTCCTTCAAAATCTCTTTAAATTTTCTCAATTTTAAAAGGCAAGTAAAGTTGAAATAGTTGACCCTTTGCTAAGGCCCTACTAACACTCATTTCAATTAGTATCCACCTAGCAGCCCTTCACTGCCCCAGAGATCAGAGTACTCTATGAGCATGCATACGTTGAAGTCACCCCAAATTCACTTTGATGCATCACTTCCTGTGGGCGACTTTTCAGCCCAGCAGCAGGTGAGGCTGCGCAGTGTTCAGCGTTCTCCCTCTGCCTTTAACTTGGTTTGCGTTGGCAAAGGCTAATAAACACCTCTCAAAGGCCTTTATGAATGCATTCTGCTTCATAGATGGCTGAACATTGATAACAGCATGCCAATTTTCTTGTGGTATTCTTCCTGGGTTAGTTTGTGCCACCCACACAAACATACGCACAGGGAAAGCTTGGAGGAAAGCATAATTGTCACGTTGTGTCACGGTATCGGGCGGCAAAGATCCACGCGCAGAGGGAGGTCACCAAATAAGGGTTTTAATGTTCAACAGAAACAGCAAGCAGAGCTCGATGGCAAAACATAGAACAGAAATGCATTCTCTAGGAGACCAGCTAGGCAAAACGAAAAATAATCCTCCGGACAGGGGAATCTCCTTGGAGAGCGAAGCTCGACAGGAGCCCGCAGGATGCAGCCCCCGCGGCGCGACGCTGGAGACCGGACGAGCAGGACTTGGCTGTGCGTAAAAACAGAGGTGGTCTTGAGGCTGCTGGACAGGGCAAGGGCTTGACTCACAAGAATAATCCGGCAATATATAGACAGGGTGATTAGACATGACGAGAAACAGGTGTAACAGCAAACGGCGCGGCCACTGATTGAAATGAGCGGCAGGTGGATGGGAAGGCTATGTGAGAAGTGGGTGTGTGCGCTAAGGTGAGACTAATGGGCAAATGAGTGTGTCAGTGAATGTATATGGCAGAGGGGAAGAGAGAGAGAGACCCGGATCTTGACAATAATGCTGGATATATGGAAGTTAATCTGTGTCATCAGGTTTTGAAAGCATTGAAATTATGTATCTGAATGTTTTTCAACGTTAAAATACTGCAAAAAATTCAAATGCAACATCCGTGACCTCAAGGAAGTGCAATCGATTCTAGATTCAAGATCAGGAGCGTGCATCAAGCAAAAGGAGCATGTTATGTTGTGAATAATAGAGGAACAGAAGAGAGATGCAATCAAGAGTCTTTAATAATAAAAAAAAAACGAAAATTAGTCCTCGATTATAATTGAACTCAAAGTGCACGGGCGTTAAACAGAGCCACAACAGAAACAGCCAGAAACCTGGAACTTAGGAACGTAATGATAACTCCCACGAGGACAGTGGTCAGGGATCCCGGGATGTTCACTACCAGCCGGGCCCAGCGAAGGTAACGAAGAAGGCGAGCCGCCGGAGGCACGTGTCGATCAGGAACTCTGCGAACAGGCACAGTCGAGTAACATGTAGACTAAACAGTGCAACTCACAGTAGGGAAGATAATGTAACCTTCTACAGACAGGGAAAGAGTGCTGACGTCTCGCATGAGAGTTAATCCGACAACAAGACAGGGCTAGAAGGTGGGAATAAGAAGGTGGAAAAGGTTTCAGGTGAGACAATAAGGGATGGACGTCCCGGGAGGGGACCCAACTTCTCTCCTCTGGACCGTACCCCTCCAAGTCGTTTAGATACCGATGGCTGCGTCCCCGACAGTGCATATCAAGAAAATAGCGGAGGTTGATAGCCAAAACAGCAGTGGAAGGGCGAAAGACTGGTAGCAGCGGTGGAAAGTGAGTTGTGGGCATATTTAACCCAGGATAGTTGTTGAGACCATGACAAGGGACTCTGATGGGTGAGGCTGCGAAGAATGCGGGCGACAATCAGGCCTGCCCGTTAGTTTGGGCGTGAAACCTGGATAACAGACTAGCGGATGCCCCAATAAGACAAAACTCTTTCCAGAATTGAGAACCCCTATCTAAAACAATATCGGTAGGTAAACCATGTAACTTAAAAACTAGAGATGAGCGAGTACAGCATTATCTTTATTTGTTGAACCATATGAATTATCTGTATCCGTATCAGTACTCTGATTGGGCGGGGCCTAACCCGGAAGTATGACGGATTTAACCCGTAAGTTGTCGGGTTGTCTTGAAATGGGCTGGGCTTCAACCGTTATGCTCTTTTTTGCAATTGACCCTTCACCGGGAGCTTGATTAACAGGTGATGGGTTCTGTGACCAATCATACATGAACTTGAAAACCAGTGTACTGTACTGACGTATTTCTTTAAAACAGCATTTCTTCTTTATTCTTATGTTCATTTAGCTGACGCTTTTATCCAAAGCGACGTACAATAAGTGCATTTCCACATAGAGATACAAACTCAGAAGAACAAGTAACAAGAAAGTACATTTTATCAAATAAGCAGTTTCAAAACATGTTATAAAAAAGTGCCATTATAAGTACAATTTAAGTGCTATCATTTGTTAGTGCTACAGTTTGCTAGTGTTTTAGTCAAGGTAGAGTCTAAAAAGGTGTGTCTTGAGTTTTCGACGGGAGATGTAGAGGCTCTCTGCAGTCCTGATGTCATCGGAGAGCTCATTCCACCATCTGGGAGCCAGGACAGCAAAGAGTCGCGATCTCTTCGAGTGCTTTTCTCTCAGTGAGGGAGGAACAAGCTGCTTGGCACATGCAGATCGGAGTGTGCGGGTTGGGATGTAGGGTTTCACCATGTCCCGGATGTAGACTGGTCCCGATCCATTCACAGCATGGTACGTCAGTACCAATGTTTTGAACTGGATGTGGGCAGCCACTGGTAACCAATGAAGAGAACGGAGAAGCGGTGTGGTGTGGGAGTATTTCGTTAGGTTGAAGACCAGTCGAGCTGCTGCATTCTGGATGAGCTGCAGTGGTCGTATGGCGGTACCTGGGAGACCTGCCATTAGAGAGTTACAGTAGTCAAGGCGGGAGATGACAAGCGCCTGAATCAGTACCTGTGCCGCCTTCTGAGTGAGAAGGGGTCGTATTCTCCTGATGTTGCAGAGCGTGTATCTACAGGATCGTGTCGTCGCTGCGATGTTGGCAGTCAGGGAGAGTTGGGAGTCATTTGTCACGCCGAGGTTCCTGGCACTCTGAGTGGGCGAGGTTTTTCCATGGAGGAAAAGTAGTTCGGTCTTGATCTTCAGGTGATGAGCGGACATCCACTGGGAGATGTCAGTCAGACATGCAGAGATCCGTGCCGCGACCTGAGTGTCCGAGTCGGGGAAGGAGAGAATTGGTTGGGTGTCGTCGGCATAGCTGTGATAGGAAAAACCGTGCGAGCGAATGACGGAGCCAAGGGAGTTGGTGTAAATTGATAAGAGGAGGGGACCCAGGACAGAGCCCTGAGAAACTCCAGTAGTAAGGGGACAAGGTTCTGACACTGATCCTCCCCAAGTTACCCGGTAGCTGCGACCATCAAGGTAGGATGAGAGAAGTGACAGCGCGGATCCTGTGACACCAAGTTCCTGAAGGGCGGCGATAAGGATCTGGTGGTTTACTGTGTCGAATGCTGCAGAAAGGTCCAGTAGGATGAGCACAGAGGAGAGCGAGGTGGCTCTAGCAGCGTGGAGTTGTTCCGCGACAGCGAGGAGAGCAGTCTCTGTGGAATGGCCCGCCTTGAAGCCTGACTGGTGAGGGTCTAGGAGGTTGTTACTATGGAGGTCTGAGCGACTGAAACGCATTCAGGTCATCAGGTTGTTTGTATTTTCGCCATTTCCTTTCAGATGCTCGCAGAGTGGCTCTCGTAGCACGCACCGGTTCAGTCAACCACGGAGCTGGAGGGGATCTGCCAGCCCGTCGAGTCTTAAGCGGATACAGCGAGTTGAGAGAGGATGACAGAGTTGTTAGGAGAGTCTCTGCGGCAACGTTCGGATGCAAAAGTGCGAAAGAGTCGGTTGCGGGGAGAGCCGCAATCACTCATTATTCTGTATCATTGATGATCATGAGAGAGAGGGGAAGTGTGTGTGTGTGGCTTAATTAATTAATGCCAGTGCCTTTTCTTGTCCCAGTCCAGCCCTGTCACCTGTGGCCCTACCCTGTGTGTATGTATATATCCTCGCCTCAGCCAGTGTTTGTATTATAGGTTTTTTTTTTTCTTTGATTTAGTGTAGGTTTTATCCTCTCCCACGATCGATTTTCATTTCATCGGCTACTGCCCCTTTTTGTTTAATAAATTTACCTCGTCGTACGAGTCGTGCATTTGTGTTCAGGACCATAGTCCGATCGTGGCACTGGGGAACAGATAATGTTGAATAGGCAGCGGATATTACTAAAAGTGTGCAGATTTCTCATGAAGCCTGTTTGGTCTTCAGAGATTACTTTGTGGACAACTGTTTTCCAGACGCATAGCTAGTGTCAGAATTTTGTAGTTGACTTGTTGAACATATCAATCAAGAGTGGCAATAGTCACTGCCATAGAATTGAAAAAATTCAAAAGGGAAACCATCCGGCCCAGGTGCTTTTTAGCTTTGGATAGCTTTGATCGAACCTAGTATCTCACTCGTGTTTAGCGGTTGGTATAGATTACGCCATCTCCTGAACTTTCAAAACAAAGATTTGATCTACAGAAGGAGTATGACTTACTGTCGACAGGCAAGGTACTACAGGTCCGGGGGGTTTCAATATGAACATGGCGAGAAAGCAGGAAGGTTACCAGTGCACCAACTTAAAGCCAAGTCTACCTCTCAGCAAATATGACAAATCAAAAACATCTCTGAGGCTGTGACAGCAATTCCATCTAAAATGAATGATACCTTTAGGGACTTTTACTCTAACTTCTGAAAGCCCACCCGATGACACAGACATAGAAAAGTTTCTGGATGGTCTTATTTTCCCAATCATTTAAAATGTCCAGGAAAGGTGTTGAGTTTTGGAAATGTAGATCCCTGATTGAGTTGACACACATTTATAACAAATACGCAATGAGCAGCTCACATTACCGGGAGAAGCTGTGCTGTTAACAGCAGCTGGTCTGTAGTTATTAGTGAAAAGTCACTTAACTTTCACACTTCAGAGCAGGGGTTTCAAACTCATTTCAGGTTTGTGCGAGATACTGCCCACTTCGACCGAACGCGGGCCACTGACGATCGGTACGGCTGACGGGCGGGGCGCGCTGAGCGGAGAACGGCTGACAGTCCAACCAGCAAACGGCAGATGGAGGGGGCGCCCTGAGCAGAGAATGGCTGACGGTCCGACCGGCAAACGGCTGACGGAGGGGGCACGCTGAGCGGAGAACATCTGACTGGGGGTGCTGGCGATCTGACCACCAGTTGCCGGCGGTTCGCTGACGGGGGGGGGGGGCACAAAGGCTAGCTAGAAACTGGTCACCCGGCGGCGGGCATCAGTAATGTTACAGAAGAAAATGCACAAGAAACTGAACTTGCTTTGCTCCTGTTGTGTGGCGACAGCAGCGTGAAAATTCTGCATAATTGTAAAAGTGTGGCCTGTGCATTAGTCAGCCACCATGGGCAAGTGAAGGGTAGCCACAGAGGCTGCTATTATGCGATGTATGTTCCTGTTTGTGTGTTTTTCACATTCTTTTTCTTATAGAGCAGATGTGACAATGCAAGAAATAACGCTGGGACTGTATAAGGCAAATATGGGAACTGAGGGATGAAGGAGTACAGGAAGCGTGAAGATAAATCACTATCTGACACAATGGCACAGAGGGGAGATCACAGAGAGCCTCCCATGCAACAACCTTTTAGGATGAACCGGTTCAAACTAGTTTTCAAGGGCATGAGGAGATTATAAAAAGGGTCAGAGTCGGACAGCAGACAGACTCTTTGAGGGAAGAGGGTCTCCAGACATACCATCTGCTCAATGTATCTTAAATAAATGTTAACATTTTATTTGATTGACATGTCGGATTCTTCTCATCAACCAACTCGGAGGGATCTGAAATCCCAACACTAGCAATCTAAAGACATGACTGATTTTCTCTGGCTGTTTTAGCCACTTCTCAGCAGTTAGGTCCTGTTACTCTACTAGTGCAATGGTAGCGTCATGTTAGCGTCACGCGTCAAGAAGTGCTTGCATACAAGTTAATAAGTGTGTTTGTGGTTTTTATTGACAATATTGATGGAATCTCCTCTGCTTTAAGATTGCATTATTACTTTTGGCTGTGTCAGGCCGGATCAGGAGGCAGGACTTAGACGCAGAGCAGGTATGTTGGAAGGCATTTTAATAAACAGGGTGACAACTGAAGGCGCTCCAAAAGGGAGGAAAAAGGCAACCGTAAGGTGCGAAAATCAAAAACAACAACTCTCAAATCACTCGAAACGTGGGCAAGACGAGAACTATCACATCAAGGGCAAGACAAACTGTGGCTAAGGCTCATGGTCACGTGGCTGGTGGGACGACGTAGGACGACACACTCGCACAAGACAAAGGGAGACGCAGACTATATGAACACATGGGGGAAGAGGGAACAGGTGGACACAATCAGGAATCAGGGAAGACAATGGCCCTTTCTCAATACCTGAGACGGCAAAAACGGACTTGCATTCCCGCGAGAATAGACTCGGGTGACACACTCGGGAGTCCTGACTCGCAGGTTCGGGAGAACAGTGAACGGTCGTTCCGCAATTGGAACAGCAGCTGACTTGATGACGTCACCACGTCAGCTGGTCTTGCTAATACGTTTTAATTTAGTTTTTGACTTAAATATTTTACTATTAACAAGCTTTTGTCTCATTTTTATTTAATTAGAAATGGTATATATAATATTGAGCACCATATATACTATATAATCAGTCATAAAATAATTAGCTTTATCATTTTAGGAGGGGGAGGAGGTTGGATACAGTAACAAAAAATAAATTATTATACTAAAATATTTGAATGCACACACACCTACCGTTTGTCTTGTTACTCAAACATCAAGAGGCTGATAATCAGTATAGTGGTCCTCGTACAACAAGCTGCTGACCACACATCAAAGATCTTACAGAGAACTATACAATAATTCATATGTGGAATTATTTTATTCATTATTATTATAATTCAGAGCTTCAGAGTTTCTTTGAAGCTGAAGTTCTGCTGCCGATTTAGAGTCTGGATGACGGTCCCCTCATGTCCTTTAATTAAAACATTGTTAGTTTTAATGCACAATGATGGACAATAAACAAGCTGCACTCTGCGGTTACAGACAATACGTTAAAGTTACATTTAAACATTAAGTAATGAATCTAAACGCTGTTTTCTGTGGGCTGAGATGAGCTGACCGCCCGTTGCTGGAGGGTCTGACGGTCCGTTAACTACACCTCACATCTCCATCCACGGTGCAGTGTAATGGCAAAAATATATGTAACTCTTCTAAAATGCTTCATTTGTATAACCAGTCTATTAATTGCAAGTGCTGAGATGGAAAGGCCATGGTATGAGAGCTGAAGTGTCTGCACTGATAAATGTCCTCAGCGTCCTAGCTCTAGAGACTAAACAAAGTAGGTTGTATGTGTGTAACTAGAGTTGTTTTCAAGTGTTAGGAGGGCGAGTCCATGGTCAAAGGACTGAGGTGTCTGACATGGATTAGCTGTCCCGAGTATCCTGGCTGTAGAGACTCAACAAGGTGGTCATGGTTTCTGTTGACGCCACCGATAACTGACTCATTGGCTTGTGTATAAGAACTGCCTCGTTCTGTTAGGGGGCAAGTTGGTTCATGACAGTCTGCAGAGCATGTAGCTGTTGTGACCTTTCTTCCCTTGCAAGGAAACAAACGGAGCCTTTCTTTCTTACTTTACGATTGTCTGTGCAAAATTTTCCACCACAGCAGTCAGAACAAGAATTCTTCCGGCAGTTTCAAAAACTTCTACCGTCTGCTTTCTTCAAGATATTTTATAACAAAAGTTAAAGGCAGATGCAGCAGACCTCTATTAAATCTAATCCCACTCATAGGATTCAGTAGGGAATCTGGTGCGAACTGGTGGCTTGTTCACACTCATGTCAACACTCTCCTGTCGTTTGCTGTATGTTACATGTACACAGCAAAATCCTTAAAAGTGCAGAGTTGAAATCACACTTGAAAAAAGATTCCACTCTTACAGAGTCAATTTTACAAAAGAGTTGGAGTCATTATCCAGTGTCAAGATTGGATTCATGTGCAACACTTAGTAGAGATAAATTAACTCTTTGATATGAAGAGATAAATTAACTCTTTGATATGATTGAAATGTAACTGTACTGTGTCACACTTCTTGGTATCAGGCTAAACGCCATGTAATATTGCGCATGGATTGGTGTGGGTGTGTCACGAACCACAAGGTTGTTGGTTCGAACCCTGGCTTACCCATGTTCCATGTCAAAGTGTCCCTGAGTAATACACCTAACCCTGAATTGCTAAAATGTAAACTCCATGTGTTAAAAATGCAACATAAGTAGCTTTTGATAAAAGCATCCCCTTAAAGACGTTGTATTCAACGAGATTTATTTTGACACTTATTCCGAGTTAAATTGTTAACACTTCATTGAGTGTTGATTTAACACTGACAAGATTGGGACAAAATAAAACTCCAGCTTAGAGTTAAAATTGAATCTCACAGAGTCAATTTAACTCTGAACACTGAAATTTGCTGTGTAACAGCAGAGTAAGAGGACAAACAGGACTATGGAAAACTAGGACTTTATGTGATAGGAATGTTCATATTGTGTTTTGAGAGAATCCTCCTTTGATTTCACAATGCATTAACACAAGCTAACCGATAGACTCACCCCCACTCACTTCCAACGTGTATTAGGAAGGGATGTGGGGGATGGTGTTCCCGTGGTACAGAGGCACAGGGAGCCCTTAGCTGGACCTCTGCCGAAAAAGATGCATGGGAGTATTCCCCCGAGGCTGTTTCTCACGGCTAAAGGAAAGGCAATAAATCTTCATGTGTCCTTTCAAAAATCAATAAGACATATTTTCACCCCATAGTGGATGACTCAAGAGTGTATCTCAACTCCACTTGAATCAATGCCATAAGTGCATGAAAGAGTCGTATTAGATTCGAAATAGGAAATATCAATACGAGCCTCAAAATGGAGATGCTATGTAATGAAAATGTTCCCTGATGCCCTAACTGTTTGAAAGCAAAGCAGAAGGCATCTACATTGTTATGTATGTATATAATACCTAGTAGACCTGCAGTATTTTCTTGTAAAAAGGGTAATATTTCAGTTAGTGGACTCATTTCAATGTCAGAGTTACTAAATCCAACGAGGGCTGAAAGCCAATGCATATTGTTGTTTAGTAACGGAAGCAAGTAATACAAATGGAGGCAGTTTTCTTTGAATTATTATTATTATTGAAATATTAGATTAGCATAACATGCAAAGTTGAGTTACTCTTTTAAGACTTACCCCCTCGGAGGCAGTTTTCTTTGAATTATTATTATTATTGAAATATTAGATTAGCATAACATGCAAAGTTGAGTTACTCTTTTAAGACTTACCCCCTCATATGCAGAGGTCTAAATAACCATATTAAGTGAAATGCTATGCAGTGCCTTGATAATTATTGTTACAAGACATTTTGTACATAGTCTTTTTTGCAACCAGTTAATGGAAAAACATTTTGACTGCAGAGATGTAACCTCGAGATGCCATATACAGTAGAGCGTATCTTGCCTCATCGTATATTTAAAATGTTACTCTAAATAGATCATATTTAATAAATGAGCATCATGCTGTACTAAAGAACAGATCTCGAGGAGAGAATGCAGGTTCATCACACTGTTTTTTAATGCAAGTTATGTATACATCTTGTTATCATGGAGAAGTTCACACTCATTAGAACCCAAACAGTAGCCCAAATTAATATTGAGAGTACTGTAATGTACTCTCAATACACAGTAGCAGTCCAATGTTTGCAAACAAATATTTTTTATATACAAGAGCGCTATAATAGGGTTGTCAAGTACCAGGTAATATCCAAAAATATTTTCACTTAAATTAAAATTTTGTATAAAACTCTTCCTTGGTGACAATCGTCGCATCATAGCTTCCCTGTTTAGTTGTGAACAAGACACCAGTCCAGATACAAAAGATTTAAATGTACACATTTGTAGCTTTTGTCTTGCTATGTATTCCAAAAGAGCCCCATTTGGCTGACACAATAGGCCCAATGGGAAATAAATTCACGGTGCCAGGATTCAGTATTGATTTGCGTTAAATTGATGGTATTTTTCATCTAATATTAGTATAGAATTCAGCAAAGGGCTCTATGACTCAACAATACACCCTAAACAGAAAACTATTGGCTACCTATCACCCTTTTGGCAGTATTGTAATATAATTTAAATCTGCGTCATGATGTCTGAGCTTTACAGATCGATATAGTCCAACACACAGTAAATTTGGTCGGCTGACGTCACAACCCAGGTAGCCAAAATTACCTGGCCCAGATCCAGCTTGAGCTCAGCATGCCGAAAAAAAACACGTATGGCCAAGTCCGTTTCCCGACTCGTCTGAGACTCGGGATGAATGACACCCGAGATACCGGTATACGACACTGCCGTTACTTCGCCATAATCGGAAATAACCTGAGCCGGCATCAGCCTAAACACGGCGCTAGAAAAAAAACACGTCGGCCCACGTCCGGTTGCCGACTCTTAATTCTCGATTGATTAGACACATTTTCTTAAAGCATGCCTCATACTCTCAGAACTCTACACACAAATCAAAAAACACACACACAATGGGCAAAACCCCTCAATACTCCTGCAAAATGAAACTTTACATTCAAAACAATGTTATTTCTTCTCAAAATGGTATTTGGTTTTCAAATGACACACACAAACCATCATATGAATATACTTTTATAAGAACCAGTTGAACACTGATGTGCTCAATTTAAAACACTATGATGAATGGAAAACACTTCTCCATTCATCATAATGATTTTGACCTTTTTTTACACTTACTACAGACAGTACATACATACGTGTGTTGTCAAATATTGTTTTTATACTCAGAACACACAAATACATGGTAACAAATATATTTTATTTTCCCCACGAAAATAATGCACACAGTGTACATCCCAACCAACACAAAGTTGCACATACAGTCTATTTACAAAACAACAAGAATTTACTGTATACAGTTACAGTAAAAAAAACAACTATGCTGCATCCTCTCTTCTGTTTCAGTCTGTTCCACAGAACCTCATCCACATCACAAGCAATGTTTTCCCTGGCCAAGCAGTGGGGGAAATATTGCTTAGCATGTTGAATCCAGCCATGAAAAGCTCCAACTGCTTCATCTCCACATGCGTCTTCTATAGCTTATAGAAGGGGGATATGCGTTTGTGGATGTCAGTCATACACTTTCCATCTCCAGGCAGAAAAAAATTCCTCCATAGCTTTGGTCAACCAAAGTGGCTCAGATCTCATCAGAGTTTACGGTCCTTGGCCTTCCTCGTCCTCCCCCTGTCCTCCTCCTCTTACTCTCACTCCTCTGGCTCCGTTTCTAATGTTGGCATCCATTGCTCCAAAACAGAAGAGCTCACCTGTTGCCCTTTTATGCTAAAGCTCTGATTCCTAATTGTAACACTGTGTGACAGGTGTTTTCCCATGTGATGAGTCAGTGTGCATAGTAGGGCAATTGACTTTAGAATTTTGAATTAGTGTTTTTCTTGTAAAAACAAAATTTTCTTCATGAAAATTGTGCAGAGAATGCAGAGAATTGTGTGTAGTGTTTTGAAAAAAGTGTGTTTTAGAACTGCAATTTGAGTGTAAAGCAAAAATTGTGCTTGTAGTTTAGCAGAATTGGTTCAGGTGGTTGGTGCATGAGTTACATGTTGTGGTCGTTGTGTGTCAAGTACCAGTATTTGTGTGTAAACAATCAAGAAAAACTGTAATGACAACATTGCCTGCGATGTTGATAAAATTCTCTGGCCAGATCCAGCTAGGCGAAGAGACATGTCTCAATATCATTGTCAACAATTTGGGCGTGTTGAGAAATAAATGAGTTTCTTCAGTCTGCAACATTGGTCTTGTGTAGCGTTTGGTGAATTTACATTATATTTGTACTTTGTTGACAGTAACCTACTCTAATCATAGGAAAGTAGAAGTGCTAAAAGTGTTTTAGGTTTATCACAGCATAGTAATTTGAAATGTGTGTGTTTCATATGGTAACAATGCGTTTTTTTAAAAGAAGTGTATAGTTTTTACAAGTGTGTTTAATTTTGCAAAGGATCTTTAGTGTTTTGCTAATTGGGTTTTTGGTTGTGCTAATTGTGTGTAGTGTTTTGAAAACACGGGTCCTGTTTTGAAAATCGTGCTTTAGCAATCCAAAAAAACTGTAAGAAGACACCTTGGAAAGAAACGTCTTGAATGACGAATCCATTCTTGCATTGCTGCTACCTCCATCTAGTCACAGGCCTCCTCCATGGCTTGGATGAGGGGTACGTCGGCCTGGAGACGGAGATCATATACCTTCCACTGCAATGCAAAGAAAAACTCTTCTATAGGGTTGAGAAATGGAGAGTATGGTGGAAGATATAGGATGGTGAACTGTGGATTTTGCTGAAACCAGTTCTGAACCAGTGCGGTGAAAAGACACATTGTCCCAGACAACAATGTATTGCATACGATCGATTTGATGCTGTTATGTTGTGCGATTGGTCCAAGAATGTAAGAATGAGTGCTGTGTTATAAGGGCCCATATGGGCATGGCAGTGAAAGACCCCATTCTGTGTAATGGCTACACAGAGTGTTATATTACCCCCATGTTGCCCTGAGACATTGACTATAGCCTTGTAGCCAATGTTGTTTCTTCCCCTCCTTCGTGTTTTCGTCAGGTTGAACTAAGCCTCATCTACGTAAATTAACTCATGCTCCTCTCCATCCATTTTTAAAACTCTGAAAGCAGTGTCAGGCAGAATTGTGTAGTTCAGTGTAGACTAGTAGAGTATACATATTACAGTAAAAGACAGTGTACGGCAGAGGTGTGGACTCGAGTCATGTGACTTGGACTCGAGTCAGACTCGAGTCATGAATTTGATGACTTGAGACTCGACAAAACGTACAAAGACTTGCAACTCGACTTGGACTTGAACACCGATGACTCGTGACTTGACTTGGACTCGAGCCTTTTGACTCGAGAAGACTTGATACTTCCCATGAAAACTGGGGGAAAACATTTTCACACCACCGCGCCGCTCTGTTTATCTGCATCTGTCAAATAAATGTGCGCCACCTGTATGCAGAGAGCGCGCGCTGCCTGCACGACATCCAATCACTGCAGTCCATTTGACCGTATCAACGAGACAGCTCGTTCACGGTTACAAAAATCGGGATTTTTGAACCCGGATTCAGACTCCGATGGAAATCCTCGCCAACGTTATGTCAACGTCCGTTTTAAAGTAGTGTAATGAGCTGAGTTAAAGTTATTAGTTAATCAGTTATGCAGATGTTGCATGTGTTCACGTTATGCTCTGTTACCAGCTGTAGTTACGCGAGACAACCCGAGTTTTGGGGGGCCGTGTATGCGGAAGTGTTCGTTCGGCGTGGTGACGGCCAACAGTGACCGAAGTTGAGTTGTTTTATATAAATAAATGCAGCGGAGTTGCAAGCGATCGCCTCCTTATTTACGCTGCAGCATTGGGGTGAGTGCTACAGTACTATAACACAGTCACAGTCGATCCACCATTACCCTTCCCTTCGTAGTCTAGGTCTGTGAGGCAGCGCACCATCACCCAGGGTTCCCCGTCCCCACTATAATAAAAGGACTCGAAATGACTCGAAACTAAAATGGTACGACTTGTGACTCGACTTGAGACTTGTTGGCTTTGACTTGTGACTCGACTTGACTCGGGACTCGAGGGCAATGACTTGAGACTTGCTTGTGACTTGTTCCCACCTCTGGTGTACGGTGTTGGGTCCGTCGGGCTCCGGATAAAAGGGACTCAATGCCTGGGTCGTGTTTAGAAAAACGTTTTATTTATATTCAGCACTGCGCCGGCGTCTGGCTCACTCGGCAACCCTCTCTCCTCGCTCGCCTCCGCCTTACTGTTTAAGTAGGGGAGAGCACATGCACACACAATCATCGCCAGCTGGTCGTTATTGTTTTCACCTGGCACTGTTCCCCGAGCCACTCCCCCTCTCTCCCCCCTGCAGCCGAGCTGAAACCACGCCCGCCACCACAGACAGTATGCAAGATCACACTGCTAAAGTGAAAACATTGTCAGGTTGGGACATGGCTGGACCCAAATGCAGAACAGACAGACACGCGTCAACCTCTACCACGAACTGTAGGGACGGGTCCGGTTCGGCAAGAATGGGTGCCGACGTGAAACGCTCCCTGAGCTCCTGGAAGGCGGACTCTGCCCCAGGAGACCACCGGAACGCTGTGAGATTGGAGGTAAGGTCTGTTAGGGGGGCTGCAATCTGGCTGTAGTAGCGGATGAACCGCCTATAAAAGTTAGCGAACCCCAGAAACCTCTGTAACTCCTTGCGGGAATTGGGTCTGGGCCACTCCAGGATGGCCTGCACCTTCTGGGGGTCCATTCTTACCTCTCCCTCGGCGATGACATAACCCAGAAAGCTTGTGCACCTGGTGTAAAATTCACACTTCTCCGCTTTCACAAAGAGTCTGTTCTCCAGCACCCGCTGAAGAACCTGGCGGACGTGCCTCAGGTTTTCCTCCTGATTCTCTGAAAAACAAGTATGTCGTCCAGGTAGACAAAAACAAAGCGACCCAGCTAGTCACGTAGGACGTCATTAACTAGACATTGGAACACGGCTAGGGCATTAGTTAAACCGAATGGCATAACCAAGTATTCAAAGTGGCCCAGGGGGGTGTTGAACCCGGTGAGCCACTCATCCCCCTCTTGAATGCGGATCAGGTGGTAGGCGTTGCGGAGGTCGAGCTTGGTGAACACAGTAGCGCCCTGTAATGAATCGAAAGCAGTGTTCATCAGTGGTAACGGGTATTTGTTCTTGACAGACACGTAATTCAACCCCCGATAGTCGATGCATGGCCTGAGTGTGCCGTCCTTCTTTTAACAAAGAAGAACCCTGCGCCCAGCGGAGAGGAAGAGGGGCGGATGATTCCAGCTGCCAATGAGTCCCTGATGTAATTCTCCATGGCCTCTCGCTGTGGTCTGGAGATATTGTAGAGTCTGCCCTTGGGTAGGGAGGCCCCGGGCAGCAGTTCAATGTGGGGGGCGGTGCTTCCGCATTCTAATTGCTGACTGAAAACAAGGACGGACGAGCCGGAAAAACACCGACACTCCGCTGCATTAGAGAAAGTCCCTTCAAAATAAAATCCCAGGATGATTTTTTTTTTCCATGCAATGGCCCGGGAGCCACCAGTTGAGAAACACTGATCTAGGGAGTTAGCGTCAATAACCTCCTCTAATGGAACTCTACGGAGTCCTAATCGGTCTACAAGCTTATGGTCCATAAAATTGTCATCGGCCCCGGAGTCTATGAGTCCCTCCACTGCCATTGCTGCAGTGCGGTTGCTGACTAAAATCTTCAGCGGAGTCCGTGATATGTGGGGGGAGGGGCATAGACTCTCGCTCGCTAGACTCCTCCTTACTTCTAGTGAGCGGGGCCGTTTCCACCCTTTAATGGGCAACGAGAGCGAAAGTGACCCGACGTGCCACAATATAGACAGCTGTTAGTCATGCGTCTGCGCAGAAGCTCCGCCTCCGAAATTTGCTAGCGGCCCAGTTGCATGGGTTCGGGGTCTGTAACCCTCTCAGGAGTGTCGACTCTGGAGAACGGCGCTCCCCTTGGTGCCGAGCCCTGCTCACGCCTCCGCTCCCTATTACGGTTATTAATCCGTGTGGTGAGACAGATCAGCTCCTCCAGTCCCTGTGCCTCGGGGTAGCAGAGTAGACTGTCCTTAATTCCCTCAGTAAGTCCGTTGTAGAACACCCCCTGTAGTGCCTCCTCATCCCAGCCACTCTCCGCAGCTAGGATACGGAACTTTATACTGCTGCTACGCTGCTATAATCGGCGACACTGCGTGTCCCTTGCCGCAGTGATAATAATCGCTTTGAAGCGTCTTTTCCCCGAACGGGGTGATCGAATATCTTCCGCATCTCCGCGGTAAATAACTCACATGATTGGGCGATTGCGCCCTGCTTCTCCCACACGGCAGAGGCCCATTCCAAAGCCTCCCCGCGCAGTAATCCGATAATGTAGGAGATCTTGGCTCGCTCGAACACCAGTCCCACCTGTATCAGAAACGAGCGGCACCGGCCGGTGTCCGTCATATCTCTCCGGCGTGGGGACCTGGGGCTCGTGGTCTGGCATGGACATAACCACAGAAACGGGTTCAGACAGGCTCTGAACCGGAGGGTGGGGTGGTACGTTGAGGTGCGCCTGGATCGACAGGGAGTCCAGGCTGGCCATTATTCCCTGCAGGGAGGACTGGTGCTGCCCCAACATGGCTCCTTGGGACGAGATCGCCTGACGTACCGTGTCGAAGTTTGCTGGGTCCATAGATGGTCGGATCGTTCTGTCAAGTTGGGACATGGCTGGACCCAAATGCAGGACAGACAGACACAGCTGTCAGGAGGTGAGTGAATAGTCAGTTTATTAATCGACACGACTGTGGAGGTGCAGCAGGAGCGGGCGTGAGAAGTGCAGGTGAAGGAGGGGGTCCCGGCTGATGATCTCCTCGACAATGCGCGGTGCCCAGTGGTCCTCCCACGTGCAGGAACAGACAGGTGTCACTGAAACCGAGGAGGTGAGAGAAGAGGTAAGTAACTGGATTTACACTGAATGAAAAGAGAACAACAGCCGGCTCTCGGCTTGACTGGGTGCTGGTCACTGAGACTCGCGAAGACTGAGGTCGACATACGTGACGTGAGTAACGATCCGACGTCGGCCGGTTGTCAGGCTCTCCCTCTTATCCCCTGGTGATTGTGGCTCCGGTGCAGGTGCGTGATTGCAGAGCTGAGACAGGTGCGTGCGAGGCCAACCTCTCCCAGATCCACCAGAGGGAGACCTAAACCAGCCTTTACCTGGGTCCAGAGGGGGGGACTCTGACATACATACCTCTGCATAATCATGCCGCAGTCGTTGAAAAACATTCAGATACATAATTTCAATGCATAAATATTCAGTGCTAGAAATTCAATCACCTTTTTCTTTCATAATCCGATGAGACAGATTTACTTCCATACATTTTACTGTCATCATAAACAAACATCTTTGTGCTCTACCTCCCCACAGAAGCCTCTGTGGATGGTGGTTGCCCCTGCGGTGGTCCTGCTGTACATTTGGCCTGCTGCTTGCAATTATTTGTATAATTTATGTTAGAGAAATTGAATGTATTGTACATCTTTTACATTGGTTATTATATAAACATGACATCTATTGTAGTCTGTCCATCCCGGGAGGAGGATCCCTCCTCTGACGTTCTCCCTAAGGTTTCTTCCCTTTTTTCCCCATGGAAGGGTTTTTCATTTTTGGGGGTGTTTTTCCTGTGCCGATGTGAGGGTTTCGGAACAGTGGATGTTACATGTGTACAGACTGTAAAGCCCTCTAATTTGCAATTTTGGGCTGTACCAAATAAAATTATTGAATTGAATTGTTTAAATCAGTGGTCCGCAACCTTTTTTGCCTCACGGACCGTTTTCATGTCAGACAATATTTCGCGGACTGCAAGAAGGTTCAGCTAATAATAACCACGTTGAAATACTGGGGCGGTGTGTGTGTGTGTATTAGTTGTTGTGGGCGGACCAACCGACAGGTGGGCGAAACTGCGCAGGTAGGAGTGAACAATTGTAAACGTGAGGAGGGCGAGATATAAAGTGCCATTCACCTGTGTTTCTTCCTGCACCATGAGGCCCATTTTTGAACCACGTGTTGGATTAAGAAGCACTGATATTAAGACGTGCTTTCAGACGTGAGAGCGTGTTTGGGGACAGATCGGACCAGCACGAAGCCATGCTCTTATCATCCCACAGTATGGCACTGCACTTTTTATATGCTGAAACTGTAAATAAATGCACTATTTGCAGTACTGTCAGAAGTGTGTGTTTAGCACTGAACAGTGATGAAAAAGTAATCAGATTACTGTCTACTACTGATTACTTGATTTTAAAAGTAACTAAATTAGATTACGAGTTACTTTATTAGTTACATCCAGCAGCTGCTGACAACAACCGCCGCCTCAACATAAAAATGACAACTGATTATGCAAACACTCACTTTGTCGTTTCGGGCAGATGGTTCGGCTGACCGGGGGAGGGGGGTTTGCGGTACGGCTGACGGGTCGTTGAAGGCGCGGCTGTCACCCTGCGGGCCGTACGCACGCCACCGGCGGTGCAAATGTCCCTATGTCGGTATATGCGCACAGGCGCCCCGCTGTTATAATGAGAGTGTACAATGAACCTTGATATTTCCATCTTTAGCTGACAAATACTCAAAATAGTGATTGTATTTCCAACTCGAAAATGTGCATCTCTGTCTCTCCTCAATTGTTGTTAGTGTCGCTGCGTGGTAGGTCTATGTATGTACACGTGACGTGACCCTCATGCTGAAAACGTGACTTAATTGTTGCATAGGCTACGTGGATTCAATATATATTTTACTATTAATGACAAAATAGTAACGCACAGTGACTTGGACGAGTAACTTTATTCTGATTACTGGTTTGGACATACTTAGGCGTTAGATTACTTATTACTGAAAAAGGTGGTCAGATTAGAGCAACGCGTTACTAAGTAACGAGCGTTCCGGGCATCACTGGCACTGAAGTCCTTAGAAGACATCTTTATTACCTTCCCTGGCCACAGAAAAATGTGTTACATTCAAGAGGATTTCCACATATGCCCGTATAAATGGATGATTGGGTTTGATGCGCAGTACTGGAAAATTAAGTAACTTCTATTTTTGCAAACTGTTGAGGAACTCACCAGCCTGTAAAATATATTTAACTTGACCTGTTGCCAGGATCTTTCCCTTTCTTCTGCACATTATTTTAATAAAATATTTAGAATTAGACAGAGCTAATTGATTTGTGCATTGTGAATAAGGGTTTAGGGTAAATTTCCAGAGGAACATTAATTCCCTCTGCTCACCTTTAAGGGGTTAATAATAATAGATTTTATTTATATCGTGCTTTACATGGTAGGCTACTCAAAGACACTTTACAGTAAAACCAGCAAATTTAGCACATACATTTTGCCCGATACAGCAAAAATAGCAGCAATAAAGCAATAAAACCAACACATAAAATAATCATATTAAAAGCAATTAAAACAGAGTGTACAACTTTCCTAGTAAGTATATATTTTTAAATCCTTCCGCATTCAGTTGGTCTGTGATTGTCTACCAGGCTTTTTCTCTCTGTTTAAATATAGCTGCCATAATCCTTTTTTGCATATTCCATATTATATGCTTCACCTTCTCATCTATTTCCACGATCACTTGCTGCTCAGCGGGTGAGAAATATGCTGCATCTTCTCCATTTTTGCATATTGTAAATCTGTGATCGATACCGCGGTCTACTTAAGAAAGCCGTGGATGCGCAGTTCTCACAGCTATGTACACCTGAATCGACTTAGCTCCCCCTTCTCAGCCCAGCTCGGCAAATATGCAACCGATTAAGCCGCAACGAGCAGGTCACACTAAGTCAAGTGGTGCTTTATCACTTAGCCTCGATTTCTTTATTCTACTTTTGTGCAATCCCCCCAGGAACAGGAGCTCACTGACATACCAAAACACATTGTGATTAGACATAGGTGGAAACCATCAGGGACACGGGCATGGTAGGAAGTGAAGCTAACCCAGGGACACAAGAGGGAGGAAACTACAAAATAAATCAGGAAACAAACCCACAATGTGAGATAGTCTAGGAGACTGAGCACATATTTTCCTAAACGTTGAACTATCCCATATGTATGTATATATCCATCAAAAGCACATCGATACAATGAACAAAGGAGTGGATTCAACATAAAGAAACTTTATTAGCTTATACATACTTCTCTGGTTAAAATTTGTTACATAATACCCAAGAAGTCAAAAATGATAACTGTTGTTATAGATTCATAAAACTATAGGTATACTAGTCTTGACTTTGAAAATCAATAATGTCTTTGATATAATATAGATCTTGTCTGGTTACCAAATCTAAAAACAAAAGAGGGGTGAAGGGGTTATACAGTATGTATTCAGTGTGTGGATGTGTGTAGGCCAAAGTGTATATTTGTGTGAGCCATTACAGATAGCCATGTTTTTCACACAGCCATGCATCAAGTGTCAGTTGGACAACATGCCCTGATCATTTCATCTGGCAGTGAAAATAATCGCAAGTAAAGAGACAATCCCCCCCAGCAAAAACTGACTTCCCCCTAATTGTGACGTAACCAAGCGGCCTTTCACAAACACATTTTTTCACCCAAACCTAAGTTCTGTCTTTCTATGCATTACGTGTTTCCATCTTGACTCTGGATTTGGTGGCTTTGTGCTTTCAGTAAAAATACATGTATCCACTGTCAAAAAAGCTGTGGAGTGTTTGACTATTTGGGAGCAATTGTTCTTTAAATCCAATAATTGTACTTTTTAACAACCTAAGAGCGCTAGATCTCTGAGCTATGATCAAAGCTGAATTTCAGTGTTGGCTCACACACTGTAACAAATTGCTGTAAAATTCCGAGAAATTTCCAACAGTAATATACTGTTATTCGTAAATACACTTGAATACTGTAAAATATTGCAAAAGTTGACTTGGAAGAAAACATTATTTTACAGCTGTTTGAAGTTGCGGTATTCTACTGTATTTATTCCTTTTTGGTTGACTCTAACTCCGCCTACTTCATCATGTAGTCACAGACTCTGATCTAAGCACCAAAGTGGACCAAGCCAGATAGCAGTCGACTCTGGGCCCGATCCCCCCTTAGTCATACTTGGTTTTGGCCACGATGATCAAGCACCACCTGCTCCTCCACCCCGTAGTTCATCCTGCCCCTCTAGCTCACAGAACAAGGTAACGTGGATATTATCACTGTCAGCATTACCATGTTCAGCCATTTTGTGTTGAATTTACATTTGGCCGATAACGTGAATTGTTAACCGGATGTGACCAGCATGCATGGCGCTTCCAGCTAATGTTACACTCTGGAGTGACATAATTTAATATCTGTAATCTTATCTTTCTGTTGAACCGCGTTACCAGTGAATTATTTCACTTTCATTGACACCCAATTTTATTTATCAGCATTTGCATTTGAATCGTTGAGAAAAGTTAAGTTAGCCAATATTAGCTTGGTTGTATAGCTGATGTGGAGGCTACATTATCTTCGGCTACAGCATGTGCTAACCTTACGTTTTTTTTGTTTTGTTAATTCCATATGTAACCGGTGGGTTGTCTGTCCCTAATGAGCCGCCGTAGAGGGAATTCCCCCCCAAGCCGGTACGTAGACTTCCGCATTCCATTACATTAGCACTCGTATATAAACACACAGCAGACACCCGTACTGACGCTACATCCCTGTGCCACTTGCGCCAATCGTGGTCCCTGGGGCGGGTATTCCTCTCACTACTGAAGGCCTGGTAGGTGTGTTTGTGCTCCTCATTTTTTAGTGAATTCTCAGTTCTCCTTTTTGTGTTTTAGACGCTGGCTCAGACTGCTGCGTGTGTAAAGGAGGCGGTCTGCTATGACGTAGCCGCTCTCTTGTAGTCATACTAGGTAATGCCAGTTTACAAGTAGAGAAGGAATATTTATTACATGTGTTAACTCTTTTCTTGTCCTTACAGGCGCTGAGTGCCTTGCAGTTTTTTATTTGGGTCTAATTGGCATTTAATTTCGTTTTTGTTGTTTCTTTACTTAATTTACTTATTTACTATTTACTGTGTTTGTTTGGTGCTTAGTTGATTTTAATATATTGAACCCTGTGATTGGGTACTTGTGCTCATTGTGTCTTTTCCTGCTCAGGGTCTGGTCCGGGCGTGGCTCCTCATGGTGGGGGATTTGGTGATAGAGTTACTCACTGCTGCACCATCACTCCTTTTGAATGCCGTGGTATTTTGCACCTCCCTTCACCACTTGTACATTTTCAGTTTGCCTCTTTTCTTGATTTGGTGTGTATGAATGTGTGGCACGGAGCGTAGTGAGTGCTCTATTCCAGCCCCTTAGTCCTCCATCGTTGTTGTGGCCGCTACTGGCCAGCCCTGAGTGTGGCTTTCTCTCTTTCTGGTTAGCATTGGAGCACATAGGTTATAATTGGTATTTTTAATGATTATATTTAATACAATGAAATAAAAACATATATTTTCCGATTTTTAAGTCTCATTACGCCAAATAAATCGCTCAAAATTGTATAATTTGTGTCTGGTCAATTACTTGTTGCATACCACCATTATTCCAGGACCGCAGCGGTCACACATAGACCCACTTAAGATAAGTAGGTTTATGTGAAGCTGCTGGACTCTGTTGTCACAACCAACCTTGCAGTGATCATCATTCCAGGAACCCCTCCCCAGAGCTCAGACCTGTTACAGCAAGGATGTTATTATATAATTATAAGTTCATTTTAGGCCGTAAAGCACCAAATCCAGAGTAGCTGACAATCCTTTCCTGATCTATTTGATTTTATATCAACCTGCATGTCTGCTTAACATGCTGTGAGGGATTGCCCAAGACGTGTTGTCCACAGACATATATATAAAGGCTAGCTGTCTTGTCATCAGCGGCCATCTTGGTAGGGTGTACTCGCTTTCCATAACATTGTGTTGGTAGTGATGAGTATACTTTAAATAACCATAACTTGCTCAATTAATCAAACAGTTTGGTTCATCAGAGATGTAGTTATGACACTGCATACATACTACGAATAATTGTTATGTTCTAAAAAATAGAGTTCTAAAATAGGTACAAGATTTTCCTTTACAAATATTCATCAAGAAATGTTGAAATACGCACCCTGTACAGAGATGTATTTATGACACTGCATACTTATGGATAAGTATTACCATACGACATCAAACTGAAAATTTATTCAAAAGTAGGCAGTGTCATAACTACATCTCTGACGTTTTATAACAAACCAAACCTTTCACAATCGGTTGAAAATTGTTATTCGTTCTATACTCCACCGCAAGACATCCTTTATCAATCTATGGTGTTATCCATATCACACACACACACAAAGCATGATGTATATGGCTAAATGCTGACACAAGGTTTAGAATACTCTAACAATGCCGGTATAGGAACAGACCTTGACACAAAAGCTGAACGAAGAGCAGTAAATTAGCAAACCTTTTATCCTTCCCCAAACAGACATATTTGAATTGCACCCCCCCCCCCCCCCCCCACCTCTCACTACACACGCACACACACAGCTATATGTACTCTTGTTGAGCCTTAAAGTTACAACAACCTTGGTAAATGCCAAAGAACTACATGATTGACAACAAGATTTAAAACAAGCTTTTCATACTTTCAAATATGGCAACTCTTCGTTAGCTTATTTGCATCAAACGAAAGTCAATGCAAGCCGAGCTGGTAACTGCTGTGTTGATGCAGGCAATTGTAAAAGGTAAAGGCAGGTCTTCAGTCGCTAGCACAACCCAGAGTGTGGCCAGGCAGAGTCAGTACAGTTTTTTTTGTCAGCTGTATTAAGTGAACAAAGGTTTTGAGTGCTATGATTTCTATCGACACAAACTGCTTTACTAACAACCTCTCGGATTGTCTGTCATCTGGTGTCTCTCCCAGTCAGGACAGTTGTATTGATGTTGCTCTGCTCCCAAGTCACAGCAATGATGAGTATGATACTTCTTTAAATGAAGCTACAAAACAACCAGAATTGTAACAGAAGATAATTATCTTTTAAATGAGTTTTCTTCTGTGCTTGAATTTCAGGGTCTGCAAAAGTAGTTCCAGACATCATCACATGTTGAGTTTAAAACCAATCAATGGTGTTGTGACTGTGATGAGAAGGGGGTGTGTATCGTCTAGGTATCAATCGTTCATGTACAGGTTCTGCCCCACACGGGCCCCGGCTTCCCAAAGAGGTAGAATGAGTTTTTGTCTTTTCATATTTGGCAACGCAGGGATTCAGCCCTCTGTCTTTTCTAGAAATGCAGCAGCATATGCAGTCTGGGCAAGCAGGGATTCTTCAAGTGTTGCCATGTTTCACTAATCTTCGCTCCCTTTGCTGCTTGGATTCTTGAATTTCTAATTTGTTCCTCCACCCTGTTTATGCCTCCCTTCTTCAATCTGTGAGAGGTGGGGGAGGGCAGCATCTGGTCACAAGGCATGTTGGAGTTATGAGGCATCAAAGCTGGAAGACAAGAAGGAAAAAAATTACTGTGTGGGGGAACGTAAATATATTTTTGTATATAAATGTTTCCATGTATGAACGCTTATCTCAGCAGAACGTGAAGACGCGTCTTCTTCAGGTAAAGATGGCAGTTTGATTTATTCACCCGTAAGGAACTGTGTTATCATTAAATATTAACCCGGCACCATCACTTACCTTCCAGACGGAGAATTAAAGCAGGGGGTCCTGTCCCAGTGATCCCTCATAGTCACCCACAAACACATGCACACTTTGCCTGTTCCTATCCAGCAAAATTACAATCACTAGAAATTGCTCAAGGAGTCAGAGCCGTGGCTACTGAATGAGCTGATTGAGAACATGAGTTTGCGGGCACTTTTGATGATTACGCCCAATTGTGACATTGAGTTAACTTTTGATGTCTACATTCTAGATTAATACTGATGACATCCAAACTATGAAAGTTACAACACCCTTGGTAAATGCCACAGAACTACATGATTGAACCCATGTATGTGGTTAACAAAAATGTATCTTCACAGTGGCCCCCTTTGGTTTGATCAGGTCCAAAAAACCTGGAAGGGTTTTCCAACAGTCTTGAAGGACTACCCAGAGGTGCTGAGCACTTTGCCTTAATTATCAGACCATCTCAACAGAGTCTAGGTGGGGTGATTTTGGAAGGACAGGTCACGTGACGCAGCACTCCATCACTTTCCTTCTTGCTCAAAGACCCATTAGTATGCATGGAAGTGTGTTTGGCCTCCCTTTCCTGTTACGATACAAATGATGGTCCCACTGAAAGCAAATCAGATGGGATGGTAGCCATGCTAGTTAAGAATGCCTTGAATTTTGAATAAATCAACAACAGTGTCATCAGCAAAGTACCCCCACTCCATCACACCTCCTGTTCCATGCTTCAGGGTGGGAAGTACATGTACTGACCCTTAATTCACCCTTTTTGTGTCCTAAAGAGACAGAGGTTGGAACCAATAACTGATGTTGTTCACCGGTAACGTTACATCTGTTGGAGTGCAGAGTTTAGATTCATAACTTCATATTTAAATGTAACTTTAACGTATTGTCTGTATCCACAGAATGTAGCTCGTTATTGTCTATCATTGTGCATTAAACAATGTTTTAATTAAAGGACATGAGGAGATCGTCATCCAGACTCTAAACCGGCAGCAGGACTTCAGCTTCAATTGTAATAATAAATTAGAAAATGAATTGAAATGAAATGAATTTATATTTCTCTGCAAGATATGGAATGTCTGGTCAGCTGCTTGCATATGCCTGATATAAGTAGTTTTATAAGTTTTAAGTAGTAGTACAGTAATGTAAATATAACTAGAACCATTGATCCCTGTATCATAGATATGAAATACTATAAGGTTAATCATTATTAATGTTGTTGTGAATCAACGCTACTCAGATCCGACAGATGTTTCTACTAGTACCTGTGAGAAGTTTCTCTCTTATTCTGTTTCAGAAATCTGAAAAACATCAACGAAGACACTGTGACATCCGACCTCCAGCATATCCTTTCTGTAAATTGTTGAACAGCCATGGACTCAGATGATTAATACAATAACACTCTCAGGAGCATTCTGGATCTCTATGCTCCCATTACAACCAAAACAGTCACCTTTTCCCGATCAGCCCCCTGGTACACAACTGAGCTACGAAAAATGAAGGCAGCTGGGCGTGCCATTGAGAGGAGATACAAAGCCACAGGTCTCACTGTCCACAAGCTTGCTTTCCGCGAACACCAAAAGGATTACTCAAAATCACTTACAGAAGCACGGACAAATTTCTACTCAATCATCATCAGAAACAGTCCCGGAAACCGCAAACAGCTGTTCTCCACCATAAACCATCTTCTTAAACCACAAACCCCCTTACTCACAGAAGCCACAGAAGAACACTGTAATAATTTCCTGGCCTTTTTCAAAACCAAAATAAACTCAATTCATTCATCCTTTACTGGATCCTCACCACTGTCCAGCCCGAATGTCCACTCACATCCTACAATCTCAGAGCCCCTACACTGCTTCCCAGAAATCTCACAGCAAGAGGTTGAAAAGATAATTAATAGGATGAAACCCACTGCCTGTGCCCTCGACCCCTTTCCTACAGCTCTAGTGAAAGCAAACATCTCTGTGCTAAGTCCTTTGATTACCACTGTAATAAACCGCTCTCTCCAGTCTGGCAATGTTCCATCTGCCCTAAAAACAGCCATAATCAGGCCCCTTCTCAAAAAAACAACCCTTGATCCAGATGATTTGCAAACTACAGGCCCATTTCAAATATCCCGTTCCTCTCCAAAATACTGGAAAAATTTGTTGCCGCCCACCCCCAGGAACACCTCGATCACAACAACCTGTTCGAAAAATTCCAGTCTGGCTTTCGATTAGCCCACAGTACGGAGACAGCCCTGGTTAGAGTTACAAATGACCTACGAATGGCAGCTGATGCTGGTTCACCTTCTCTCCTCATACTTCTCGATCTGTCTGCTGCTTTTGACACTGTGGATCATGGCATACTCCTCAACCGCCTACATCAAACCACCAGACTCACTGACACCGCTCTTACCTGGTTTAAATCATACCTTACTGACAGAAGAGAGTACATCTCACTCAGCTTCATCGAAATCATCATCCCTGTCTTCAAAACTTACTGCCTGTCTGGAAGAGATAAAGGTGTGGATGAAACACAACTTCCTCCAGTTAAACAGCTCCAAAACTGAGGCAATTCTTGTTGGCACCTCTCATCAAATCCAGTCTTCCTCCATAACCGGTATAAATATCTCTAGTCATGACATTCCCCTCTCCAAAACTGTCAACAATCTTGGTGTAAGATTTGACTCACAACTCACTTTCGAAGCGCATATCAAATCTCTGCAAGATCTCATTCTACCATCTCAGAAATATTGCAAAACTCTGTTCCATACTCATCTTAGCATTCAGACCCAGCTCGCCCATCCCCGCTCCATACAGGAGGCTTTGGAACTGGCTCTGGAGAGGGAGATTGTGGAGGGCGGGAACATGAGAGACGGCCCTGGAGAGAGTGGTCCTACGGTGAGAGCCGCTGCATGCACTGACACGGCCCAGGTAAAGCCTGCATGGGCAGCTGAAATGGCTGAGCTGATCCGGGCTGTGTCCACGCATTCGCCACAAAGTGCCACACGCCCTCGCTACCGCCCCCTGGTTTGCTGGGGATGCGGACAGCCTGGCCATCTCCTCAGACAGTGCCCCAATCATTCCGACAACCAGGGAAACGGATCGGGGCCCGTATAGTTGGGACGGTACGGACCCCTGGCATTATGTCCCATGACGCATCGTCAGGAGGAGGGGGAGCCAAACGGCACAGACGGGGAAGAGGGGCTCCACTTCCCCCTGAAACAGATGGGAACACAGAGTCCACGATGGTGGTGGGCTGGACTCATGCTGGGAATTTCTGCCACGTCCCTGTCAACATATGTGGGGCCTCATGTAGACACGGGGGGTGCACAACCCATCAAGACGCGTCCCCGGCGCCTCCCCATGGCTCACGTGAGGCTGCAGACAGAGCGGTAGAAGAGATGCAAAGAGCTGGCATTATCGAACCTTCAGACAGTCCATGGGCCTCGGGGGTGGTGATGGTGTCGAAAAAAAGGAGCCCCAAGATGAGATTTTGCGTGGACTACAGACCGCTGAACAGTGTAACCAAGAAGGACGGATATCCATTACCCAGGGTCGACGAGTCACTGGACTTGGTGTCTGGCTCCTCCTGGTTCTCTTCACTCGACCTGCGGAGCGGATACTGGCAGGTGCTGGTTGATTTTAGCGCCCTCCAAGCGCCTGGCGGCCCAACACCGTGATGTTGTGCTTGCTCACATCAACCGTCTGGGGCTGAGACTCAACACCAGGAAAAGCGTGCTGTCCCCAGCACGTAGGACCACCTTCCTGGGCGTAATTTGGGATTCGAAAACGATGCGGGCACACCGGCCTCCCGCTCGGGTAATTTCGATCCTCTCTGCTGTTCAGCAGGCTAGGCTAGGCCAACCACTCACTGTGAAACAGTTTCAGAGACTGTTAGGTCTCCTGGCAGCGGCATCCAATGGATCCCTCGGGGCCTGTTACAGGGCTTGAGACCTTTACAGTGGTGGCTCAAGACCAAGGGGTTCTCCCCAAGGGGGAACCAGCACCGCCTGATCAAAATCACTCGGCGCTGCCTGAGGGCCCTGGTCATATGGAGGCACCCTGGGTTTCCAACCCAAGGGCCCGTTTTAGGGGCGATCTGTCGTCAGGTCATCCTCACGACAGACGCTTCCCTCGCGGGCTGGTGTGCGATCATGCAGACACCCTGTCGAGGCAGGGGCCGGGGACTGGAGACTCCACCCAGAGGGGGTGGAGTTCCTTTGGGGCCACTTCGGCCACACCGATCCGCAGAGACAACTCATTGTCCTCGGGGGTTCTCCCTCACGCACCCCGCCCCTCTCGGCTTGGATGCTTTGGGACAGGCATGGCCAAAAAGCATGCGCCTGTATGCTTTCCCCCCGGTTGCTCTGCTCCCAGGGGTTCTGGATAGGGTCCGTCAGGACGGCGTCAGCCTACTGTTAGTAGCCCCGTTCTGGCCGGCCCGCGTATGGTTTGCGGACCTAATATCGCTTCTCGCAGGCCCCCCGGTGGAGATTCCCATCAGGTCGGACCTGCTGTCTCAGGCGTCGGGGTCCATTGTTTACTCCCGCCCTGAGCTTTGGAAGCTATGGACGTGGCCCTTGAGAGGGCCCGCCCTTTAAGGTACGGTCTCGCGACTGAGGTCATAGAGACCACCTCCTACTCCAGAGCCCCACCACTAGGAGGGCTTATGCCGGTAGATGGTGCCACCTGCTGTAGGAACAACTGCGGACCCAGTTAACTGCCCGGTCGGTTCAGTACTGGAGGTCCTGCTATGTTTTCCACAGGTCTTCCCGTCTGCCTTTAGGCATCTCTCTTCCTCGTGGCACCATCTCCTCCATTCCTGACGTCGGACCAGGCGTATAACAGAGCTGCAGCAAGTGAATGGTTGAGGCCATGACACTTGCTTATGTATCGGCCGGTCAGCCCGCATTTCGGCTGTCCGGGCCCATTCTATCGGGGTATGGCGGCTGCAGAAGCCCTCCTGTCGGGGACTGACCCTTGCCTTGAGCACGGGTGCTCTCGTCGAGTGTGCGTTTTTTTAAAAACTTCACACCACGGTCACCTGCTCGTATGGTGAGTGGGTATAAGTGTTCCCACAGCGTCTTTACGCAGCTTGAGTTCCCTGATAGGGAACGTCTCTCGGTTACGTATGTAACCTTCGTTCCCTGAAGGGAACGAGACGCTGCGTAAACGTTCTGCCATACTCCCGGCCTGCCCGTGGCACTCGATTCGGCCTTTCAGAGATGAATGGTCCTGCCCTTCGGGTCCCTTTATAGCGCCCTTGTGCCCCCTTGCGTCCCCGCTATGACGTACCAGCTCGACATTGGTCAATTTTCACACGTGCTTCATGATGCGGTCACGCAGGGGCGTTCCCACAGCGTCTTTACGCAGCGTCTCGTTCCCTTCAGGGAACATACGTAACAGAGAGACGATTTGCAAAGACCTTCTTCAAGACTCTTTTCCAAAAGTCTGTGATGACTGGTCCCATGTGGCCGGGACTTGACTTAAAAATGTGAAATTGCTGCCTTAAATAGTTTAAATGTGAATTGTGTGTATTTAAAAATAGTTTTAAGGCACTTGTAAAAAAAAAAGTAATATGGGTCTCAGTAATGCTGTTCTGCTTGCACTTTTGTAGACTATTAGCAGGTTGCCTTAAAGTTTATTTTCACCCTCCATGGCTAACAAGATGTTAGGAGTTTTCTTTCTTAATGTCAACAAAGGCAACTATTGTCATTCATGCTCACATGGTAAATAAAATCCTCACTGTTGTTTTTAATCCAGGTTTTAACAGAGGAGGTAAAGGTAAACATTTTTTGTTTATTGATGCCACCATTTACTGCTGCTGAGATGAGATTTCATTTAAATTGTCATGTGAAATGTGACTGCTGTATGAAATGAGTTGTTACATAAGGTACTTGACAATGTAATTGTATTTTAGGTGTGTGATTAATAGTATATGGTCATAGTTATCAAAAGAAAATGTGCAATATTTACGTGAATAGATTAGGTTTATGACAGTTAATATCAATGAAATAAAATCTTCTCAATATTTTGATGTTGTAAATCTGTATGTATACAAAAATATAGTATATTTTACTTACTTTAACCACATTTGTGTAATATCTTCAAATGTTACCATCAGAAATGAGTAGATTTTACTTAATACTATTAAGGAAGTTTTACTTGATATTACAGCAGTAAAATTTACTCAAATTTTGAGTGAAAATTGTTACGAGGAAGTAAATGTTAATTGTCGGGTTTTTTTCAGTGTAGACTCCAACTAGGTGGCGTTGCTGGTACCTTTTTAATCGGGTATTAAATTTCGGGTGAAAAGTGTGCTCTATAATCAACCACTTGGAAAAGAAGTTCAAATAGGGTTTGGTTTGACGATAAACTCATTGAAATTTCATATTGAATATATTGAAACAAAGTGTAAAAAAATTAACATGATGAGGATGGGGACTGGTCATAACTAGGGTACAGATAGACCGTCTTTGATGAATTTATATAAAGCTTTGAGTGGATCAACCTTTGGCTATGGTTGTATTGTATATCGCCCCGCTTGTAAAACCTCCCTGAAGATGCTGGATAGAATTCAGTTTAAAGCCCTAAGATTAGTTTTAGGTGCCTCTTTAAAGTCCAGGTCTGACAAAGTACAGATTTCCACTGATTTCTTGTGGTTCTGTAGAGGTCACTCAACTCAAAGTTCTTGAAATGTTCTGGGTGATTGAAAGAGTCCACAAATGAACTCCTGTTAAGGCACACCTGTTAATTGAAAAACATTTCAGGCAACTACCTTGTGAAGCTGATTGAAAGAATGTCAAGAGTGTGCAAAACTGTCAAAGCAAAAGGAGGCTATTTTGAGGAATTTAAAATAAAAAATTCTAGTTCATTTTACACCTGTTTTGTTTGCTACATGACCCTCTAGAGTCTGGTCTCAGCTGCAGCAAGAAGGTGTTTTGAGCATTAAAGTTCCGATGAACCTTCTATCCATACACCTGTCCGACATCAAACACAAGACGGACAGAGTAAGCAACTCAGAAGACAGAACATAATAAAGCATTCAGCAGCTAAAAAGATGTTTTCCTGACAGGCAGGTGGCCAAAATGAGAGCAAAAAGTGAGTGCATGCGACTCACCTGTCCCAAAGCTTTACGCTACTACAGGAGTTGGTGCAGCAACCAGCCGATATCAGAGCTGCAAGAGAATAAAAAAACGAATGATTAATGATTAAATCAATTTCAGCACTCCTTCTCATGTGTGTGAGTGGTTTCGTGAGACTTTGATCACCTTTTTTATAATTTCCTTGATTGTTTGTTCGATATGCTCTTGTCCGACCAAATTCCCTTTGCTTTACTAGTGTTGCTCGCATGGGGTGAAAAGGGCCTTCATTCATCATGAGGGCATAGAGCAGGGGTCTTTAAATTGTGAAGAGGTCCAGTTAAAGAAAAGATCATAATGGGACTACTTGTGTGTTTATAGTGTGATTTAAATAGAGGAATAGAGTTCTATAAACATTTGCATGTAATCCATACAGGACTAAAAAATCGAATGCATTCATTATGATTCTAAAACTCTTGACAATATTTATTGTCACGTTACAAAGAACTGAACATATATGTGTGACTGCAAATATAAATATTGTTTTCTTAATTAACTAAATAAAAGTAGGGCTGCATTTACAAAATACAAAAAGTTCAAATAAAGTGCTTCAATTCAGAAAAAAAACCGAAGATAATCTTGAATTTCCCCTTTTCTGCTTCACATTTGGACTTGACAGTCTCAGAAAATTATAAATAATAAATCTACACATATTTTAACAATCGAACAGTTTAACAGAATAGCGCGTTAACGACGTTAATTAGTTGTTTGTTGTTAATTACGTCAATTTTTCGTCAAATTATGACAAATTATTCAGGTCAGGAAAGTACCTCTTCCTCTAGGGAATGCACTTCATCCTATACAACACATTACTGCCACCTGTAGGCATATGTCAGGCCATCAGGTTCAGCAAGTCGTTCGCGCCAGTCCACGCTGAATGTTCGCAGGCCATTAACAAAATTAACCTCAGATCATTTGACCAACACAATAGCAAAATGTTCCAACACGTTGGAATTTGAATGGTCAAGCGCGTGAGTAGAAATAAAGAGGCCGTCATCGCCATACTTGCCAATTCAAAAGGACCAGGGGGGTGCGGGTGCTAGCAGTCAACGTGCGGGGGTGCTGGCGATCGACGGGGGGGGGTGGGGGTGCTAGCGGTTTTCCTTGCAGCGCCAGTCTCATCTTTTCTAATTGCCGCTCGACTTCAAGGTGTAACTTTTATTATTGTCCGGGAGATTTTCGGGAGGGGCTTTGAAATTCGGTAGTCTCCCGGAAATATCGGGAGGGTTGACATGTCTGGTCATCGCAGCCCTGGACCATCAGGAGCACAAACTCGTTTTACCGACCGCAGCAGAGTGGGATAAACTTCAGAGGCTTGAGACCCTTCTAGAGCCATGCTGGGAAATCAGTCTGTAACTTATCAAATAACATTGATTTGATTATTTTCTGGAATGAATTAAACCAAGTCAAATATCAATAACATGTATTTATGTAAAAAATAATGATGATGATAATAAAGATAATTATGTATCTGTGTCCTGTTATTTATCTTTGGTATGCATTTCAGAAAGAAAAAATGGTTAGGATTCAGGTGTAATTGCAAATAGTGATTAATCCACTGAAAATTCTGATTAATTTGATTAAAATTTTTAATTATTTGACAGCCCTAATATATATATATCCACTCTCCCACTTTTTTGGTAAGTAGGAGAATCAAGATCTATTTTTTCCTGCCAGGATTTGAAACCTGCTCTCCTCACATAAAGGAGCTCATTGCGCCTCATGATGGCGTTTCAAGCATATGAGCAAATGAGACATTGGCTTAGTGCTGCAGTGGGAAGTATGAACAGAAACCAGTCCGTCCATTGAGGATTAATTGCTCTACTTTCTCTGTCCACTTTTCTCTTTTTGGAGAGCACTATTTGTTGCTCCTTTTTCTCATCTGTCTTTTTCTCAAACGTTGCTATTTTTCTTATCTTCCTACCGTCTTTTTATTTGTAATTTGCCGCTACCTCTCTCATCTCTCCGCAGTATTAAGATGAAATCATCATCCTGCCTGGAATGCAAAGACTCAATTGGTCAAGTTGCATCACGTGGGATGGTTTAACTTTTAAGGTTTACAGGTACTTGAACCCAAATGCACCACTCTGAGACAGAAATCCAATCAGACGTGTTTAATTAAACGGGGTCAAAAGCTGGGATATCAGTCCAACAGGCGAACAAATCCAAAAAGCGGCAGGCAGGGAATCCGTAGTCAGAAAGGGCAGGCTAGGTCCGAACGAGGAATCAAGAAACTGGAAAATGCTGGAAAACACACAAGACAATCTGGCAGAGGGCAAGTGCAAGGACCAAAATAGTGGGTGGCTAACGAGGGAATGGACTGCAGGTGGGAAGGGCATGAGGGCCAGGTGAAGGGAATCAGATGATTGTGTGTTGATGACGGGATCTGGAATGACAGATGAGTTTAATTGACAAGCAGACAGGCATTGGAAAGATTAATAAGCTGGAGAATTCGTGACAGAACCTCCCCCTCTAGGGACGGCTCTTGACGTCCCACAGGGCTCGTCCGGATTGGCTTGGTGGAAGTCCGTGATCAGGGAGTGATCAAGAATGTTGCGGGCGGGAACCCATTGCCGCTCCTCGGGACCATAGCCCTCCCAGTCCACCAGGTATTGTAACCCCCTACCCCGTCGCAGAGATCGAAGCAGACGTTGGACCGTGTAGACAGGTCCCCCATCGATGAGCCGGGGGGTTGTGGGTGGTCGGGGGGGGGGGGGGCTGAAGCCGGCTCTCCTTGACAGGTTTGATCCTGGAAACGTGGAAGGTGGGGTGAATCTTCATGGCCGATGGCAGTTTGAGACGAACAGCTGCAGGGTTTATGACGCGAGAAATGGGAAATGGCCCAACAAAGCGCGGGGCCAGTTTATTAGCCTCCACTTTGAGTGGAAGATCTCGCGCCGACAGCCTGACACGCTGTCCCGGGGCATAACGGGGTGCAGGAATACGCCTTCTGTTGGCGGACTTCTGGTAGCGGTCGGAGGAGCGCAACAGTATGGAGCGGGCCTGCTTCCAAGTGCGTCGGCACCTCTGGATAAATGCCTGCACCGAGGGGACACTGGACTCTCGTTCTTGCTCAGGGAACAGAGGTGGTTGATACCCCCTGGCACACTGGAATGGTGAAAGCCCGGTAGCCGAACTAGGTAGGGTGTTGTGGGCGTACTCCGCCCACAAGAGCTGCTCCGACCAGGAGGAGGGGTTGCTAGATGAGAGGCACCGCAACGTAGTCTCCATCTCTTGGTTCATCCGCTCGGCCAATGGATTGGGGATGGTACCCTGAAGAGAGACTCGCCGTGGCTCCTAGCAGTCTACAAAACTCGGACCAAAAGCGAGAGGTGAATTGTGGTCCCCGGTCGGAGACCACGTCAGTGGGCAGACCATGGAGCCGGAAAACATGTTGCAACAAGACCTTAGCAGTCTCTTTGGCGGTGGGTAGCTTAGTTAGCGGAATTAGCATAGCAGACATAGTAAATCGATCAATGACTGTGAGGATGACCGTGTTACCATCTGAGGGGGGCAGGCTGGTTACGAAAGCCAAGGCGATGTGGGACCAGGGTCGAATAGGAATAGGCAGAGGGTGCAGAAGTCCAGCTGGGGGTTGGCGTGTGTTCTTCTGCTGGGGGCAGACCACGCAAGCACCGACGAACTCTTTAACATCCTCCTCCATGGACGGCCACCAAAAGCGTTGTTTGAGCATAGCTAATGTGCGTCGGATACCGGGATGGCCAGCCAGGCGGGACGCGTGCCCCCACTGGAGAACCTGCGGACGAAGATGGGCCGTAACAAACAACCGGTTAACCAGACAAGCGCTGGGAGCAGGATGTTCGGCAATGGAGCGTTTAACCCTGTCCTCCAACTCCCAGGTTACTGCACCCATTATACATTCCGGGTGAATGATACCCTCTGGATGAGCGAGAGAGCTCTCGTTCTGGAATAACTAGGACAAGGCATCTGGCTTGATGTTCTTGGAACCTTGTCTGTAGGATAGCAAAAATTCAAACCGATTAAAGAAAAGAGACCACTTTGCCTGCCGGGAGGTCAGTCGTTTAGCTGATCAGATGTATTCGAGATTTTTGTGATCCGTCCAGACCACAAATGGCTGCTCTGCCCCTTCCAACCAGTGTCTCCACTCCTCCAAGGCCAGTTTGACTGCCAACAACTCCTGGTTTCCAATGTCGTAATTCCTCTCTGCTGGGGACAGCTTCCGGGAGAAGAAGGCACAGGGGTGAACCTTTTGGTCCTCTGCTGACCGCTGAGAAAGGACCGCTCCCACACCAGTGTCTGAGGCGTCCACCTCCACGATAAATTGCTGGGCCGGATCTGGGAATATGAGAATGGGAGAAGAGGTAAAACGTGACTTTAACAGAAGGCCTCCGCTGCAGCAGTGGTCCACCGGAAGGGCACAAGTTGGGAGGTGAGAGGGGCAGCTATGGAACTCTAGTTGCGTATAAACCTCGGTTTCGGTAGCTTTCTTTGGCAAAGCCAAGAAAGCGTTGAAGTTTCCGTCGTGTAGCAGGTGGAGGCCAGTCTGCGACTGCTTGGGTCTTAGTCGAATCCATCTGGATACTACCCGCCTTAATGACAAAGCCCAGGAATGAGATTGTTGTGGTGTGAAACTCGCACTTCTCCGCTTTCACGAAAAGGTGGTTGTTCAATAGCCTGCAGCAGAAAGGTCCAGAAGGATGAGGACATAAGAGAGAGAGAGACAGCTCTAGCAGTGTGTAGTTGCTCTGAGACAGCGAGGAGAGCATTTTCTGTGGAATGGCCTGCCTTAAAGCCTGACTGATGGGGGTCAAGAAGGTTGTTATGGCGGGGATAGGAGGAGAAGTTAGTATTGGTTGAAGGTAAATTATAACGTTTGCCACGATGTAGTTAGAAACTTGAAAACAATTGAGTTTTCAAGGGAACATGAATAGATATTGGAGATGAGAACATGATGGTGTGACTGGGGTTTCCAGGCAAAAAATTATATTCTAGAGCAGGAGTGCCCAATAGGTTGATCACGAAGGCAGTGCAAGTAGATCAACTGCCATTGATAATGTGTTTTGTGTTAAATATAAGCCCATAAACCTTTCCTCCTTTAGAAATCATATAATTATGGGAGAGTGAGATTGTGGCATGACGTTTTTTTTAACTGTCGCCACCCAATAGATAGGTTTTCAGGTTGGATGCCAGGTCAGGAAACTAGCCATTCAGCCAGGTATTTGCATACATCGCTGATTCATCATCCATCACATTTTTACATTTATTTAGTTTATGTAAAGGTATTCAGAAGTTAATTAGGCTTCCAAGGAGAGCGCACATCGTACTTAATTAAGAACGTGATTTCTTTTTCCCCGCCAGCCTTTTGAATGGCCGAAGAGTAGGTTGAATTTTAGTCAACCAGGATTTATTTTGGTTGTCCAAAGCCCTGCCAGTTTTTCACAACACAAACACTCACAGTTAAGAAACAGCTACTCACAAAGAATAGCTAAGCTGACGGTGCAACACTGACACCTTTCTCTTTCTGCATTGATTTCCATCACGGCTAGGAAGCTGCTGGAAGCATTTCCTGTTACCCATCATCCTCTCCTTTCTTTTCTATTTCCTGATGGTTTCCATAGATATTGCAGCCATATCGGAATCTTTTTTGGCTGCTAAAATGTCTTTTTTAGCAGCACTCTGAAAGACAGGAGCCCAATAACCATGGACATGAATAACAATTATGAAAATGAACTGTCAAAGAGAAAATCCCACATCTATAATGTTGACAAGGACAAATGGATGCGTGTTGTTCTTCTTTTCTGTTTCACAGACACTGCGACACTGAAGTGAGAAAGCCACGCCAATATCGTTATTGTCTACCGCTCACATTAAAAAAGAAGCTGTGAACTAAACTGCTTCACTCTGGAGACAAAGATGTCAGCCCGGATTTGCCAAGACAAGAAGAATCTCGTTATCTGAGGTTATGTCTTCTTAGACATCACATAAATATTGTTTGCTCACTGTCAAAGGAGATGAAGATGTTAGTTCTGCTTCTCAACAAGGGTCTTTATCTTTATAGTGACATACTCGCTGTAGCCTCATTTAAAGAAGCCATTCCCTCTGCTCTAAGTTCAGTGTCCTGTCTCAAGATATCAGAAGACTCCTGTGAAAACTTCAGTCCGTCACAAATCGACCATCTTGTCGATACTGCTACAGGCTCTTTGAGAATGGCACTGGACGGTATTGCTCCCCTCAAAAGAAGAATGGCAACAAGAAGGAAGTTCGCCCCTTGGTATAACTCTCAAACCCGGAACTTAAAGCAAACTGTGCGGAAACTTGAGCGGTTATGGCGTTCCACCAAATCAGAAAGATCTAGGCTAACTTGGCAAGACAGCGTTAAAACATATAAGAAGGCTCTCCTTCCTAGACTGGATTACTGTAATTCTTTGTTATCAGGCTGCTCTTGTAAATCGCTTAAACCTCTCCAACTGATTCAGAATGCTGCAGCACGTGTATTAACAAGAACTAAGAAATTGGATCATATAACTCCTGTATTAACTTCTCTGCACTGGCTTCCTGTTAAATCAAGAATAGAATTTAATGTACTTCTCCTCACCTACAAGGCACTTGCTGGTGAGGCACCGTCCTATCTTAAAGAGCTTGTTACACCGTATTGCCCTACAAGGCATCTACGCTCCGTAGATGCTGGGCTACTTGTGGTTCCTAGAGTTTTAAAAAGTAGGATGGGGGCCAGAGCCTTCAGTTATCAAGCTCCTCTTTTGTGGAACCAGCTTCTACTTTCAGTCCAGGGGGCAGACTCGGTCAGTTCATTTAAGATAAAGCTTAAAACGTTCCTCTTTGATATTGCTTATAGTTAGGGATGGCTCAGGTTAGCCTGGACCAGCCCTTAGTTAAGCTGCTTTAGGCTTAGACTGCCGGGGGACTTCTTAGGACACACCGAGCCCCTCTTTCCCTCTCACACTCTCACTCTCTCCTCCCACAATCATCCATGTTTTATTAATGTACATCACTAATTAAGCTTCTTTCCGGGAGTTTTTTGTGCTTTCTCGCCTAGCAGGTCTCCGTGGATCATAGTTTCGTGCGGACCCCGGTTCTGACTCCTGGCATGGCTCTGCTGACACCTACTGCTGCCATCATCATTACTTTAAATATGATTCATATTACGGTCATCAAAAACCAACATCTTTCTGCTCTCCCTCCCCACAGAAGCCTCTGTGGATGGTGGTTCTATCTGATGGTGGTTGTCCCTGCAGTGGTCCTGCCGTACACTTGTTCTGCTACTTGCAATTACTTGTATCATTTCTGTTAGAGAAATTGAATGTATTGTACATCTTTTACATTGTTGATTCTGTACACATGACATCCATTGCAGTCTGTCCATCCCGGGAGAGGGATCCCTCCTCTGACGTTCTCCCCAAGGTTTCTTCCCTTTTTTTCCCATTGAAGGGTTTTTTCATATTTTGGGGAGTTTTTCCTGTGCCGATGTGAGGGTTTCGGGACAGAGGATGTTGCATGTGTACAGACTGTAAAGCCCTCTGAGGCAAATTTGTAATTTGCGATTTTGGGCTATACAAAATAAAATGAATTGAATTGAATACTCTGGAAATATGTTACAAGAATATTAGAACCCAATTCACGGTGTAGTTTATCTTCATATGCAATGGTTTTTAAAGATGTGACTTATCAACATGAATCAGAAAAATGTATTGTTTCTGCAAAATCTTAAGTGCAGTCATTTGCTGCAAATAAGATTAGATAGAATGGTTGGCAGTAATTGTTAGCATTTTAAAGTATAAATATATATGTACCTGTCACTAACCACTGGCTCTGCCGAGTGTAGCCGATGCTAAAAATTACATTTTCTCTGACCATCAGAGGTAACTCCTCTAATTGTATAGAAGTCTTTGAAATAATAACTATTCTTTTTTATTAATTCCCTCAGTAAACATTGTACACATTATTTTTTAGTCTCAATCTCTAGTGTCAAGTCTACTCCAATACAACATCATGTACATTTAGTAAAGTATTATCCATTTAGAGTTTTTAATACACTTCTCCACATTCCAATTAGGGTCACTTTCATTTATTGGTGGCAAAAAATAAATAAATGGAAATGGCCGTATAACAGCTAAATCGCTAAAGTCATGGTTTCCAAATTGCAGTCCACAAACAAGGCTGATATCCTGATGACTGCATCCCCATCTTAAATATAGTCTGTCCGTTAAGTGTTAGGGATTTAAGTATAAGTGCACACCAGTGGTCGAAATTATAATGTAGAAATGTTTAGTATAGAATTATAGCTTGTGTAATGTTAGATAGTAGTTTTTACATTTGTATGTTAGATGAAGTGAATGCATTATTATCAAATAACAATTTATAGTCATTTAAATCATATAATTACTGTACACATTAACATCCGGTCACGATGTAATGGTTAAACCTGGGGACGGATGCTAGTTGCCGTCCTTTATGGATTTCTCCCAATTTTATCCCCAAAGAGATTTTTTGGGGAGTTCTTTCTCCTCTCAAGTATTACATAAGAAACTGGATGCAAGACAGCCGAGTGAGGCAAATATCTTGAGTATTGCACCACATGAACTCCATTAAACCGTGAAGAACTGGTATCGTATATGCTGTGTTGTAATTGAAGTGTAGTTATAAGATGAAGGAAAACTATGTATGCTACATTAGTTCAGGTTGAAAGACTGGGCGGATGATTGTTGTTTTAGGGGAGATACTAGCTTAGCACCAGCTTGTTCACATTGATTGGCTCTCCTCTCTCATTCGGCTTATAGCTAACATGTTCCCCAACTGAAGCCGAACATTGTGCCTTTGAAATCATGTCTGCTCTGTGTGTGCGTGCTGCCTAAGCCCCGCCAGAATAAAAAAGGACAGAGTGTGAGGATTCTTGTTTAACCCTGGTGTTTTCCCCTGTTTCCCCCATGTTCTCCCCTCATGTGGATGTCCTTCCCCTGTTTGTTATCGTTTTGCCATGTGCTTGTGTTTTTGTTTCTGTGTCCCCAGTAGTGTCCTCCGAATCCCGCCCATTGCCACGCCTTCCTCCCTTGACACAGCCGTGTCTTATCTTCCCGTTATCCTGGCAGAGATAAATACTCCAGCTTTCCTTGCCCCAGCTGTCAGTGCGTCCGTTACCATGCCGGTATCTTGGTCCTGTGAGTTACAGAGTTTCTTCCATGTTTTGCGCAAGTAACCGCCTGTTTTGTTTTTCTGCATCACTGTTGCCGTTCAGCGTCAAACCTGGGTGATTCACCTGGCCGAAGAGGTCCGCCAGCTCATTCCACGCAGAGGAGCTGTGCTCCTGCCTACTCCTGTGTCAAGCCTCAGGTCTCACACAGTCGAGCTTCTCTGCATGCCTGTCTGCTGCCTCTTTGAGTTGATTTGTTTTTTTTTGTCTTTGATTTTCCTGCTGAAGAGAATAAACCCCCCCTGTGTTGATTAAGCAAAACCTCAGTTGTCCTGCGTGTTTCATTTGGATCCGTGTGCACACCATAACACAGAGGCAGTTCATTTATATGTAAAATGAATATCGCAGTATCAAAAATGCTATTTCAGAGTGTGGGGTTAGGGTTATGTCAATTTATCGCAAATTGCGACAGGCCTAAGCATTTCATATTCAAGTATATGTAATACTACTATGCAAACAATTAATATAGTTTTCACTGCAATTATATGCGAGGCTTCCTTCAGAGCATGCATCGTGAAAGGGTCAGACCTACTCAGCAGTTCAGTGATGGCATGGAACGTATGAAATAAAAATGCATGCCAATATTATCTATTCATATCTTACAGTATGTTGCGCTGTTGTACAGTGCTTTTCTCTCTTCTCATGGGATATATCAGAACTATATTTTAGAAAGTGGTCCAGAGAGCAACTAAACAGGTTAAGTGTAATTTTTAGGCACATCAACCTAACCAAACACAGCATGTTCAATTACGAAAAAAGGGCTCAAACACACTCATACTCCAGCACGGTAACCAGTTTACGCTTACCACGGCAAAACTAGAGTACACGTTGTACAACCCCCCCCACAAGTGAGCATGTGGCAGAGCAGCTGTGGAGAGGTATAGAAGCTGACCTCTCCATTAACCTTGGATCATTTGATCAACCCTCAAACCCTGCTTTTGTGTGTGTGTGTTGGATATTTTAATTACACATGAAAGTTATTTTTGGTTGAACCTGTGTTACGTTATTTTTCTCTCTCGCTGTTCCTTTCATCTCTTCTCATATTAACCGGCTCACCCCCCTGGGTGTGTGTCAGTGGTCTGGGCTGTCTGACACATGCACACATGCCTCAGGGATGCATGCTCTCCTCCGCGTGAATGCACCTCGCTGTGTGTGTCAGAAAGGGTGATAGACAGGAGGAAGGAAGACAGGGATGGAGAAAAAGAAGAGTATGTGTCGGTGGGTCAACTCAAGAGATGGGTTGTGTATTTGTTTTCCAGCATTTTGTTAATTTTAAAAGATAAATCTTTGTCGAGGAAAGAAGGAATACCGATTAGAGAATCTGAGCATCTCTTTGAAAGATGGGACTGGCCCACTTTCCACTATCAAAGGGAACACACACACATTGGGTGGTCGAGGGACAGAGCGGAGGCTTTTTGAATATTAAACAAAGTCTAATTCTCGTGGTGTGCAATCATAATCGCCCACGCCGTGCAAACGAACCCACACAGAAAATACTGCATCTATTTGAATACATAAAGCAGCCTCAGAGCGGACACCTGGATGCCTCATTTCCATGATTTTAACAAAGAGGGCTTTAGATAAGAGTCTGTTAGTATGGTGGTTTGTCTACACCAATATAAACTGAATATGCAGAATGTTCTTATGTTGAAATAATAGCGGGTAAAATAAGGGCTTCAAAGCTGACTGGGGATGTACACCCAGAGGAGCAGCTGTTGCCCTAGTTAGCAGGCCTGTCCTCATCGCAGGACCTCTGTTCACATACAGCGTTTCATGACACAAGCTCATAGACACCTTACACACATTTAGACACATACACGCAGCCTGTATTTGCCCAACTTTAACATAGACCTTTGCTGACCAACCAAGCCATATCAAGTTGTGTGTTATTATGCCTGTGCTTGTGTATGTGTGTGTGTGTAATTACGTCTGTTCATCCTGGCCTGTGTCTGATTGTGCTGCACTGTAGCATCCCATAATACTTAATGACTTTCCTGCCAAAAATTCCTGACCCATTATCTCATAAAAGAGACGCCCCACAAGTGTAATGTGGGACATTTACTGTAGTATACAGTAAAGACTTTCTCTTAGAAATTATCATGCATCCATCTTTAAATGTGGGGCTGTCTAAGAAAGCATGGCTCCTTGGAAATCTGTTTCTGCCTCGGGACACACATGATATGCAAAATACAGAAGTGAATCAATCCAAAAGAATGATATCTGTGAGCCCATCCAGGTGGCAACCTCCTGTTGCCTAGTGAAGCCAATGTAGACATGTCCTTAAACATTATCCATCTCTACTGACCACAAGAAGTCTGGTTGTATAGAAGTTGATGACGTTAATCCTCTCATGATTTATTCCCTCAGTAAACATTGTAAACATAAGTTCATGGTCTCAATCTCTAGTTTCGAGTCTTCTTCAATACAGCCAACTGCTTATCTGGTTAATTATGGTCCATTTGAAATAGACTGTTGGTGCTGCTAATAGGGCCGTAAACAGCATCTTTACGTCAGTCCTCTGCCTTCCAAAATATAGTTTCTGTTAATCAGTTGCAAAAAAAAAGGTAATTACCGTATTCCAATATGGCAATAGCAGAATCCATTACAAACCAAACCAACCACACCAAGAGACATACAAGAGACAAGAGAGACGAGGTGTAATCTAAGCAGGTTGAATTATCTCAAACATCCTTTTGGTGTCATATGCATAATGGAACATCAGCCAGAGTTTGATAAAATGCGTTGTGGTGGCTGCTTGAGTCCACATAGCTCACTGTACATCAGCTACTCTTTCCTTATTGTTTCTGCTCCTGACGGATTGCCTTTCTCTTTATTAATTGTCCCTTCATGTACTGCAAATAGGTCTTTGGATTGAGTTACAACCTGAGGAAAAAAAGAGTACTGGTGGAGCATTAACTACTGTATTCCACTCAGCCTCTGGGAGGAATTAGTTCCAGTACTTTGACTAAATATATCTCTCTTTTTCTAAAATAATGCTACTGAGACATTATTTGTCCCTGAGTAATGCTCCCTGCCATCCACAAACAAAAAGCATCTATGTTTCTCCAATACAAACCATGTTGAATTGTGAACCGTGATCAGGTATATAATGAATTTGTTTAGTATCAAATGCTCCTAACGATATATTGGTGAGGTTGTCTAGTATTTGTCTCCTTTTCTGCCATTCAGTGAGCTCTAACTAGAAGTGAGGTTTTCCATTGTTCATCTAAAAAACAGCCAAATGTATCAAGCTGCACTTGCATTTCGGTGACATTAACATGACTGTTAATTTAAAGATAATATCTGTATTCTTAAAGTTTTGTACATAATTTAAAAAACTGATTGAAAGCAGAGACATATGTGCTTGTGTGCTTAAAACTAATTAGTGACACTCACAATTATCCTAAAAAACAGCGCAACCTTCAGCTTGGCACATGGCCGCTATGATCACTGAGGTAAATACTTGTGTTCTTCAAACACACTCACAGCCTACGTCAGCCTGTCAGTATGTGCAACAGTATGTGTCTTCCCACAGTCCTCTACTCATATTTGATTTTCAGTTTGCAATCAAACACAAATGCAGAAATAACAGATTAAGGCTTTTAGCGGGCATTGTCGATAATGAAGGTTGGTTCCAATCCCCCTATGGGATGAGAGCCAGTGAACTCTCCATTTGTTCTATCCATCCAGAACTTCATCTTTACAGACCACTGTCACGGTTTGGATTTACTTCCTGTTTTATTTTGTAGTTTCATGCCTCTTGTGTCCCTGGTTTAACTTCACTTCCTGCCTTGTCCTGTCATCCCGTGATTGTCTGCGGTGTCAAGGATTTTTTCCACCTGTGTCCAATCACCTGCACCTCCCCTGTGTATTTAAGCCCTGTGTGTCTTGCACTCTTTGTCGTGTCATTTCATGAATGTAGGAGTGTAGTCTGTTGGTGAATGGTGTCTGTGGTTTTTCCCTCCATGACATTTTTGATATATGACTATTAAAGTATTTTTTCATTGAGAGTCTGCGTTTGGGTCCTCCTTCCTGCCTCTGCCTACCCTGCTCCTCACACATGCTGGATGAGGGAACCCACGCCGACATGTTAAAGATGAAATGCAAGTTCAATGACGCCTATTGGAAAAATGTCGCATTTTAGCTGCATTTTACAGTATAAACTGCTGAGGGCGTAGCGGTCGGAGCTAATTGTTGTGCTATTGAGATGTTATTGAGATGGATTCATGGTTATTACTCTAACAACAATCAATAGCTCATGAATACATTGCCAGAGCGGCAGAATCTTCTCAGATGTGCAGGAAATTGCCATTGTTGACTTGCCAACAATGCAAGAAAACAGCGAGAAACTCAGGATAGAGTGCTGGCAGACAATATCATTTTTGAAAATGTGATTACGGTCAGCACAAGAACAATTGCCTGAGTCCTAGAGAAAATAACTAAATTGTACACTGTAAGCTTTGAAAGAAACTTTGAACGAGTGAAAGAACTCCGGTATCATTATGTACAGTAACAAAACATTAGTTATGCATAATGTTACTAATTACTGTAAAACTGTTATTTAGAGGGTATTGGTGCTTCACATACTTTTATCTTTGTGGATGAAGCTGGATTCAACTTGGCAAGAACATAACGAAGGGAAGAAATGTGATTAGAAAGAGAGCAACCGTGGATGTCCCGGGCCAGAAAGGAGCTAACATCACGATGTGTGCAGCATTGTCTAATGATGGTTTACTGTTACACAAACCACTCATTGGCCCCTACAATTCAGAGAGGCTCATTTCTTTTCCTGACCTGCATAATCGTCTAGTGCTAGCTAGTTCAAGGTGCCAACATTCTAACGTTGTATTAAACTGTTAGATAGCCATGTAGCGTTCACCGAGAACCAACCAATTTCACCTCCTTGTGGAGACTAAATAACTATTGCCGTGAAGAGTGATTTATTTACTCATGCGGGGCGTCAGATCACCTTCCTGTAAGGTGTGCTAGGATGTATTCAGCCAACAAGTTTCTTCTGCAACGTCCTTATTGTCTTTACTGATGACAGCTTCTCCTCTTCACTTGATTCTAGCCGAGGTTTTAAAATGGTTTGATCCATACATTGAACAGAGAAGGACAAGGTGATCTGTTGCTGCAAATATGTTCAGTGTTATTTGAGAAAAATGTCTATAAAGAATTTTGAAAAGTTCAGTAAAGCCTGTTTATTAATATATATATATATATACACACACTCACCTAAAGGATTATTAGGACACCTGTTCAATTTAAAATTAATGCAATCATCTAATAAACCAATCACATGGCAGTTGCTTCAATTAATTTAGGGGTGTGGTCCTGGTCAAGACAATCTGTAAAATGTATAATACAATAAATAATGTGGTTTCTTTACAGTAGCTATGCTATAGAATTACTGTACATGAACAGGAAAATTCTCTACAGTGCACCTATTTACTGTATTTTCACAAAAGATTGTATTCAAAGAAAACAAATTATTTCTAATTTATTTCTGTTACGTACGAATGCATTTGTACATGCAATACATTTCAAATCTGTTATTCTATAATGAAATACTGTTTATGTGAAAAATAATTCAAACATTATAGTTTGTTTTTGTGCTAGTGATTTTTAAGTCAGTGTGTTATGAATGGCATGCATGTTTTTTGAATGAGAATCTCTTCAGTGATTGGTAGAAAAAGATTATTTTGATACATGTTTGAAGCGTTCTGTTGGACTGAGTGAGTTTTGGAGATAAGATAAACAAAAATGAATCTTGGAAATGTAGAATGAATGCGGTTTATCTATTGAACTATGCTTGTTAGCAATTGATAAAAACTAAATGGTTTGTGCGGTTTTCATTATTTATTATAGAATAGATTACTGCAACAGCATTCTTCAGGGCACATCATCTGAGATCCTAAATAAACTCCAGTACATCCAAAACTCTGCTGCTCGACTGCTCACCGAGCCCCGCTCACGTGACCACATCACCCCTGTTCTCTGTAAACTCCACTGGCTCCCCATCCTACAATTGATCCAATACAAAGTCCTTCTCCTCACTCACAAAGCCCTCCATAATCAGGCCCCCTCCTACCTCATCAATCTGCTCCACCATCATTTTCCATCCTGTCGTCTCCGGTCCTCTGATGCCAACCTCCTATCCATCCCCACAGGACCAAGCACCGGCTGTAGGGTGACAGAGCCTTCTACATAGCTGCCCCCTCTCTCTGGAACGCTCCTCCCAAACCCCCCCGAGACTGCACCGACCTCTCCACATTCAAAACACGAATCCAAACCCACCTCTTCTTCAGAACTGCTTTTAATGTATGACTGTGATTCTGTGTGATCGCTATTTGCTTGGTGTTATTTATTTATTGCTTAGCTTTTAGGATATTTTAAAATGTTTCATGTATAGTGACTTGTATATAAGCGCTATATAAATTAAAGCTATTAGGAAGGACACGTTGTGACTAATAAGACCCACTCGTAGAGCTTCATCGTTTTAAATACATCTAAATCCAGATTAAAACTAAATCCTAGAATTCAGCAGATTCATGCACAGTTTACCCTTTTACCCCTTAAAGTACACCTATGAATCACCCCTTAGTGAAAACATACTTACTATATTTGTGATTTAGGTGACAGTTTTGGAGCTTAAAAATAATCTGTTTGGATCAATATTGTAATAGAGGCTGCCAATCTCAGTGATTGCTGTCTAACTGTTGAAAATAACAGTAATATGACATTTTAAATTCACATCAAAACATCACATCAAAAGTTTTTCTAAAGCAGTTCATATTGTCACAAATGTGTTTCTGCATGGTTTATTTTGACAGCCGAAAGCTTCAGGCTTGTGTTTATTAATTGCAGCAACAGAGTAATATATTGACTGTGTGTGTGAAAGTGTTTGTTCTTTCTTTTACTTGCTACAGAGTGAGATCCAAAGCATTTTTATTTTAAATGATGGCTTCAAAGGCCTTTTGGCTAAAAACTTGTTTGTAAGCAGGTTTAAAATGTATTTTGTTTCATGCTAATGCTGCGTTCACACCAAAAGCGAAGCAAATTATTTGCGCCAGTAGATTCCATTACGCGTCTCAAAAGATGCACATGTGGGATGCGAAAAAGAGTAATGGTACATTCACACTGAACGTGTCACCAGCGTTTTGCCCGACAGGATTACATCCTGTCCTGCAGACACTGGTATCTCAAGCTGTATGATGCAAACGCTCTAAACATGCCGCAGGACTTTCGGAGTATATTTGTGGTCAATTCGCGTCTATCCCATATTCGCGCCCGACGTGACTGTGAGGGGGGCGTGGTTTATCACCCTGAAACAGTTGAACTTTCCGTCATTATTTTTCCGCATAAACCCTTGTTACGTCCGGCTGCTGGTTGTGTTTTCTCCTCCCCCCCCCCCTTGTGTCTTCTGTTTCAATCTGTGCTTCACAGGTGTGGTGAGTTGCTGCTGACGATGCGGGCGTGGCACGTGATTCTCCAGCCAATCCAGCGTGGCTCTCCTCTATAAATGTTTGTTTGTGAGAGCTTGGGAGGAGGGTTGTTGGGATAGAACTTTGAGAGACAAACTTTGAGAGATAGACATTGAGAGATTTATTTGGTTTATGTTGTTTGTTAAAACTGTGTGTTAAGTACTTACCCCAAGAGCACTGTGGAGCAGGGCTAGGTAAGATACCCTGGGGTCTACATACACACGTAGGAAAAACCTCTGTTAGACACACTAGGTTACAAGCCAGTGGCTGTCACCCAGTTTTTGTAGCAGTTTAGGTAAGTGGTTTGATGGGGTAGATTGTGGTAGGTAGGATTAGAGGAATAGGGAAGCTCAGGGTCCTTTTGTTTTGTTTCTTTGCTTTGACAGACCGCTGGCACCGCCCTACTCCACAGGCCTTGCTACCTGTTAGCCCTCCTATCCCCTATTTACCATTTTGTGTGTATTTATATGGTATGTACTTGTCATTTCTTTTCATTATTATTTTGTGGAAAAATAAACCCACCATTCTGTACTTTTTGTAGCAGCGTGTGTTTATTTGCTATTGAAGTGCATAGTGTACGGGTTCTGGCATCCAACAGGCGTGGTCTTGGGCAGTTACGCCCCACCTCCTCTTCCGAGCCGGGGTGGAGGCGTAACAAGTGGGGGCTCGTCCGGGATCTGTAAATCGTTAGCTCAAGTCCACCGTCTGTGGGTTGTGGGCCTGTTGGTTATTGTAGTTGGGTAGTGACCAGGGTTTTGGATGGCTACGACGCTGGCGCAGTTGTTCCTTGCGCAGCCGTCCGTTGAGCTGCTAGAGCAGTGTCGCAAGGTAGACCTGGGCGCAATAATTGACCATTTTTCACTGACTGTGCCCAAGCACCAGGTTAAGCATGAGTTGCGACGCTGTGTCAGGGAAGAGCTTGTTATACGAGGTGTGTTGCCTCCAGTTGAGGCGGCAAGTTCTCCTAGCAGAGGAGATGGGCAAGGTGAGCAGTCTGTCAGTGTCTTTGGCTCTCCCACGGGAAGGCAGGCACAGGAAAAGGATGGGGTGAGAACCCCAGTCACTCTGCCCCGCTTTGATCCATTATCCAGTCAGAGATACAGTTTGGATGCTCGTGTCAAGGTGAGGCTTGTACGTCTCCAGATGGAGGAGCAGGCTAGGCAAGCAGAGAACAAGTTTAACTTTAGGAAAATGGAACTTGACGCAGAGTACAGGATAAAGCAGCTGGAGATCGACGGGCAAATTGCGGTGGCTCGCGCTGGGCAAACGTCTTCACCCTTGTCCTTTGCGCAGACCACATCCCCAGATCAGATATCTGATCGTTTTGATGTCAGTAAGAACATTGCACTTGTCCCACAGTTCAGAGAATCTGAGGTGGATTCATACTTCGGAGTATTTGAGCGTATTGCTGCTTCGCTAAAGTGGCCCAAAGAAGTTTGGCCATTGCTGGTACAATGTAAGCTCTTTGGTAAAGCCCAAGAGGTTGTGTCTGCGTTGGAGCTGGAGGACAGTTTACAGTATGACTGTGTGAAAAACGCAGTTCTCCGTGCATATGAGTTGGTCCCTGAGGCTTACAGACAAAAATTCCGAAGCCATAAAAGAAACCCAAATAGGTCCTATGTGGAGTTTGCCCATGAAAAACAGACTCTGTTTGATAGATAGTGTGTGGTCAGTAAGAGCAGTGACTTCGCGTCCCTGCGGGAACTAGTGTTATTGGAGGCGTTTAAAGATAGTTTGTCAGACAGGTTGGTAGTGTACCTAAATGAGCAGAAGGTTGCTACATTGTCCCAGGCCGCAGTGCTGGCTGACGAGTTTGCACTAACGCACAAGACAGTGTTCACTTTACCTCGTGAGTTTAGGGGTGCTGCCGCCACGTCTGCTGCACCCGTGAGACGCACATCTCCCCGTTCTCCGCCTTTTTCCAGAGAGGAGCGTGAATGTTTTTACTGCCATAGGAAAGGACACTTAATGGCGGATTGTTTGAAGCTGCAACGTAAACAGGCTTCTACCAAACCTGTGGGGCTAGTTTACACTATGCCCCGTACTTCTGTGAAATTGTTGCCTGTGTCACGTCAATCTGATCTTGATTCTTGTTACGATCCTTTCATATCTGCAGGGACCGTGTCATTAACTGATAAGTCCGAGACGCAGGTTCCTATTCGTATACTGCGAGATACAGGGGCTTCGCAGTCCATTATTCTGTCGGGTGTGTTGCCTTGGTCTGACAGTTCGGCTTGTGGCTACAATGTTTTGTTACAAGGCATTGAGATGGGGTACGTTCCGGTGCAAAGTTGCTGTACAACCTTCTCTCCCCGTCAAAGGGATCACCTTGGTACTGGGAAACGACATTGCTGGGGGTCTGGTGAGTCCAGTATTGGAAGTTTTAAATGCTCCCGAAAAGCTTGCTAACTCTGTTGAGCTTAGCTCTGTGTACCCAGCATGTGTGGTGACGCGCGCACAGTCACGTCGGCTGGGCGATATGATTGGTTTAAATGACACGATAGTTTTTCGTACAGATGAAATATCCTCTTTGTCTCCCATTTCACCAGCATCAATGAAACTGCAGGATCCAAGTCATGCATGTTACCTGTTACACGTGTGAACTTGATTGAGGCACAAAAGACAGATCCTACACTTGGTAAATGTTATAGTTCTGCTGTGACGCCAGAGCAAGCTAAGGCACAGGCTGTTGCTTACCTTTTGTGAGGATGGGCTCTTGCTTCGTAAATGGTCCTCACACAAAGCTGAAGACTCAGTGAGATCTGTATTGCAGATTGTGGTGCCGACACTGTTCAGAAACCACATTTTGTCCCTCGCCCATGACATCCAATGGGCTGGGCACCTAGGAGTCACAAAAACCTATAACCGGCCAGGATTGAAGAAAGATGTGGTCCATTACTGTGAGACTTGTCATACCTGCCAGATCGCCGGAAGGCCGAACAAGGTCATTCCGCAGGCTCCACTCTGCCCGATTCCTGTTATGGGTGAGCCCTTTGAGAGAGTGATTGTCGACTGTGTTGGCCCGTTGCCTAAAACTAGGTCAGGAAACCAATACCTGCTAACAATAATGTGTGCTGCTACCCGGTATCCGGAGGCTATTCCTCTTCGGAAGATCACGTCAAAGGTAGTAGTATCAGCACTAAATCGATTCTTTGCGGTTTTCGGTCTGCCTAAAGTCATTCAGACAGACCAGGGTACTAATTTCATGGCCAACATGTTTGCCCAAGTACTGAAAACACTGTCCATCACGCACAAGGTTTCCAGTGCCTACCACCCTGAAAGTCAGGGAGCGTTAGAACGCTGGCACCAAACACTCAAATCAATGTTGAAGAAATATTGTATGGACACTAAAAAGGACTGGGATGAAGGCATTCCATTTGTGTTGTTTGCCATCCGAGAGGCTGTGCAGGAGTCAATTGGGTTTAGTCCGGCCGAGCTGATTTTCGGACACACTGTTAGAGGGCCACTTAAAGTGTTAAAAGAACACTTGATGGAAGCCCCAGATTCTCCAAAGAAAGTGCTGGACTATGTCAGTTGGATTCGTGAGTGGTTGCATGCTGCATGTGCACTGGCGAAAGAGACTCTGTCTTCTACGCAGGGACGGATGAAGGGTCATTACGACAGCAAGGCGGTGCCTCGCTCCTTACAGCCTGGTGACCGTGTTTTGGTGCTTTTACCAGTGCCTGGTTAATCTCTTTCCGCTCGTTTCACTGGTCCGTATAGGGTGCAGGAGAAACTTAGTGAGACTGATTATGTTATTAAAATTATTAAAACTCCTGAAAACATAGCGACTCTGTACTTGTTGTGGAAGTCCTACAAATGTCGGACGTTCAAACAGTCATATTTTGGTACTAAATAGCATCCGCAGGCAGACAGCTCGGTGAATTTCATCGAGTACAGAAACTACGTCTGGGTGACTGCCACTTCCAGCGGTAGATGGGGCTAGCCGTTGTCCTGCTACCACAGCATGAACACGCTTTATGAAACAGCCGCTCTCCGGAGACACAGACAGCTGAGACTAAACGTCTGTAAGTTAGTTTATGTCTAACCGAGAGACGCTTGCACCGAGCCGACACAACTCGTCATAAAACCGGCTGCTGGTCAGCCTGAAGTTGCGCTGGAAGCGGCGTCATCCAGAAGCACTTCCTGGGGGAGTGGGTGAAATTCAAGCTGTGTGCGGCGACGGATGACGTCATGAACCCAAACACAACACCGTTTGTGGTCTCGACATTTGTTTAATCCACGCAACAAATAAAGAGCAGATATAATGGTACGCAAATGAAGCGAAACACCCGCTTTCGCTTCATGTTTGGTGTGAACGCAGCATAAGTCTTCGCTTAGAGCCTTTAGTTGTCGTCAGGGTCCTCACAAAGACAGACAGATTTAGTATGCATATTCAGCTCAACATGAAGCAACTTTCTGTATATGTATATTAGCAAGCAACAAAAACTGCTATTTTTGAAATGCACCTAGGGCACTGATGTCACAGACAGAAACACATAAGAAACCAATATTAACTGTTGCTGTTAATACAATATCTAACCCTGGCAAAAACCAACTGCCCACCAAAAATAAATGTGCTCTATACACACTCAAACACATAATTAAAGCCAAGAATGAATTATGGGTAATCTTTCAAATGTGTGAAGCAAGAGGGCACAGCAAAGATCTCCCGTCACTCGAACATGTGCTGCTGCAGTTTATATCTCTGGGATTCCACACTGAGTGAAAGGCAATGAAGGCCATTGTAGAGGATTTGGCCTGCGGGGTCCATTAGCAAATTAATGATGACAGAGCCCTCTCTCATTTCCAAAATCGTCTGTCAAACCTATACAGCCTGGGGTGTGATGTAAGAGCTGCAAATCCTCTAAGCTGTGTGCTGGCATTTTAGATAAGAAAGGATGTAATAAAATCACCATAATTTGATTTTTAAATCAGTACATTGTGGTGACATTACCTACCACCCTGGGCTATGAGGTAAGCAGTCAAAAAGACTAGAATCAAATCAGTGATGGATGGAAAAATGATCAGACAAGTGATTTAATTTTCCAAAGACATGGGCTTTTATAAGTGTGACCTTTCGTATGAACGCCCAAAGAAATGGGGACTGTTCGTGGACTGTGATTACAAAGGTTCCAGCGAGAGAGGTATGGGTTAAGGACCAATTGGACTGATTAAGTGGGGATATTGAGGAGGAAGCTGGTGAGCTATTATGAAGACAAATCATAAAGACATTAATTAGAACAAAACCGCAGGATTAGAGCAGGTCTGATTAAACGGTCTAAAAGACTTGTGTACCCGTGAGTGATCTTAACAATGTGAGTTTTTAATCTAAGGGGAAAATAAAGACCATGTTTGATTGGTAATACTAATACAACTATGTTCAAGTATCATTTAGCTGCTCATCCCTGCTGCATGATGGCTTGAGTCAGGGGCTCAGGGGATTGACAGGTCACTGCCCATCACTGTCAATTGTATATGGCGGCTGTACACCACTTCACTGCAATTCAAATATGGTAACTTCCATTCATTAGTTCCCAAAAAAAGACAACATGGCAACGCCCGTAAGCCGGGGGGGGACGATAGTCGATCGCTGGCCAACAAAGAATAATGATTAGTAGGTTTTTGGTCCGATTTTTTGGCCCGTCTCTGTTGAGCTCCTAACTCCTTTCCAAAGTCATGGATATAAAAGAATATTGGAATCTGAGCTCACAGAAGAACTTCTTCATTTAAATTTAAATAGACAAAGATAAAAAGGCACCATGTAAGATAATCCCACATAAAGAGAGCTATAGGATAAAGGCAAACGGAGCTGAAAGGATGATGGACATAGTGGACAGAAAAACGTCAGCATGTAGATGGACGAACACGGAGCCCCGGCCGACTCTGTCCCTCTCTCCTACAGTCTGGATCTCTGGAGAGCGCAAATTACATTCCAGATTGACACCAAAGCTGCTGAGGTTCACGTTATGCACTGACACGCACACACAGAGGGTCACGTACATTGCACACGCACGCCACATAAATCACGCTAATTTCTGTCTGCAGCAGACAAATTGAATTAGACCAGCACAGAGAGAAGGAGGAAGGGAGAAAGATCTTTCATGAGTGCAGGCTGCTCACCAAATGATTCTGTGCATTAACATATCACAGGTAACTGACTAACTGAGGAGTTGAACAGCATGACACAACAGAATGTAGACGACTTTAATACCAGCATTACGGCTTTATTTTACAAAGCTACTCTCGCAGGATTCCTTTTTCTATAAGATACTTAAAAGCTTCTGTGTGAGATCACGTGATGTCTTGTGTGGTGGCGGGCGTGGTTTCGGCTCGCTGCAGAGGGGGAGAGAGGGGGAGTGGCTCAGGGAATGGTGTCAATTGTCCTCAGCTGGAGGTAATGAATCTCCAGGTGAGGACAATTGACAAGATGCATCCCCGTCTATTTAGGAGTGAGACGGGAGCGAGTGGAGGAGGACGGCGAGAGCAAGCCGGAGAAACGTGTGTAATAATAATAACACTACAAACTGTGAGCAAGTGTCCGTTGGTCATTCCAATGCCCTATGAACCCAGTTGTTACAGTGGTGCCCAACGTGACGGACGGACGATGACGGACGGACAACCGGCAGCAGGGGATACCGACCCAGCCGTTTATGGCAGTGGGCCGGATGATCGGGGAGCTGGTGACCATCCAGCACGACCAGGCGGAGGCCAACAGACAGTTCCTGGGGGCGCTCCAGGCCGAGGCGTTGGAGCAGCGGCGGTGTTGGCCGGGCTGACACTCCACTGGCTGACAGCGCCGGATGATGTCAGGGGCGTACCTGGAGGCCTTCGAGGCGACGGCGGAGGCGTGTGGCTGGCCGGAAGACCAGTGGCCGGTGAGGCTATTACCGCTCCTGATAGGGGAGGCGCAGACGGAAGCCATGGGACTCCCACCGGCGGAACGACGGTTCCCCCCGCCATACTACCCACCCACCGACCGACCGCAGCAAACAGCGGCGCCATTCCCATCCCACCGGGAGTCTCTCAAACGCCAGGGCCGGCGTGCTGGAGGTGCGGGCAGCCCTGACACCTCCGGAGAGATAGCCTGCTGATGGAGGTGGGGCAGGTGATCCGGGTTGCCGGCGCTCCATCACCCTCCCCCGGCCCGGGAGCGACGTACCACGTTCCGGTAAGAATCCAGGGGGGGTATACGCCAGGCGATGGTGAATTCGGGCTGTTCGCAGTCTATGATCCACCAAGAGTTCCAAGTTCCGCTCCATGGAAGATTTTTCACTCGAGCAGTCTCGTGACGATACTCTACGCTCAGCCTACGACCAAGTGATAAAAATTGATGGTCAACTGGTGCGCCGCAGCGCAGTCGTATCCGCACTTTTCATTGATTAGGGACAAACTGTATAGAGTGAGTCGTGACACTCGGATGGGGCAGGAAAACATCCAGTTGCTGGTGCCGAAAAGCCGCCGGGAAATGATTTTCCAGGCGGCTCACTATAATCCGATGGCGGGTCACATGGGATGCGGGAAGACACTAGACCGGATAATGACCAAATTCTTTTGGCTAGGCATCCGGTAGACGTGCGCCGCTGGTGTGCGTCCTGCCCGGAGTGTCAGCTAGTTAATTCACCAGCCATTACGAGAGCTCTGTTGCAGCCTCTACCTTTGGTGGAGGTCCCGTTTGAGCGCATCGGCATGGACCTCATCGGGCCATTTCACCGGAGCTCACACGGATATTGCTTTGTGTTGGTTCTCATGGACTACGCAACCCGAAGTGTGTACCATCCCCAGACCGACTGGTTGGTGGAATGCATGAATAGGACGCTGAAGTCCATGATCCGTAAATTTATTAGCGAAGATGAACGTAATTAGGACCAATGGCTTGATCCTCTGTTGTTCGCAGTCCGGGAGGTCCCCCAGGCCTCCACAGGGTTTTCTCCCTTTGAACCTTTGTTTGGCACATCACCAAGAGGGTGCTGGACCTTATTAAAGAAAGCTGGGAGGAAGGTCCGAGCCCCGGCAAAACGAGATCCAGTACGTCCTGGACCTGACAGCAAAGCTCCACACACTGGGTAGGATGTCACAGGAGAATTTGCTCCAGGCCCAGGAACGACAACAACGGCTGTATGACAGAGGAGCCAGGCTGTGAGAATTCAAACCGGGAGAAAAGGTACTTGTTACTTCCTTCATCCAACTCTAAACTCCTGGCTAAGTGGCAAGGGCCTTTTGAGGTCACACGTCGATTATGAGGTGGTGCGGTCTGACAGGGGCGGTGCTACGCAAATATACCACCTCAACCTCCTGATATCCTGGAGGGAGGCGGAGTCTGTTTCTCTGGTGTCCACAGTATCGGAAAGAGAGGACCTGGGGCCGGAGGTGCCAAAAGCGGTCAATTTACCAATATACCATGCTTCCCTTTGGCTTGTTCGGTGCCCCGGCCACGTTCCAGCGGCTCATGAACAGGGTGCTGCGGCCGCATACCTGGACGATGTGATCATCCACAGCACCACCTGGGCGGAGCATGTGCGGCGGGTGGACGCGGTGCTGGCGTTGCTGAGGCGGGCCGGGCTCACCGCCAACCCGGGGGATGTGTGCAGTTGGACGGAGGGAGGTACGGTATTTGGGGTACCACTTGGGGGGCGGGCAGGTGCGCCCTCAGGTGGACAAGACCCCGGCTATCGCGTCCCAAGACAAAAAAAGAGGTGAGGCGGTTTTTTGGGCTGGCAGGCTACTATAGACGGTTCATTGCCGGCTTTGCGGACCTCACCAGCCCCTTGACCGACCTGACCCGGAAAGGTGCGTCAGATCCGGTCCAGTGGTCGGAGCAGTGCCAGCGGGCGATTGAGACTGTGAAACAGACTCTCTGTGGGGAGCCGCTCTTCCACACACCTAATTTTTCTCTCCCTTTTACTCTGCAGACCGACACATTGGACAGAGGGCTGGGGGCCGTTTTGTCCCAGGAGGTGGGGGGGGTCGACCAGCCGGAAGCTGTCAGAAAGGGAGGCCAGGTACAGCACGGTGGAGAAGGAGTGCCTGGCCATCCGGTGGGTGGTGGACTCCATACGCTACTACCTCCTGAATGAAGTTTCTATCAAACAATGAAATCATTATTTGTCTGGTTTTTAGAAATCATTATTTCAAGATTTCAAGTTGACTTGTGTAAAATAAACATTAATTATCCACCCAGGTTTAATGAATATGTTGTGTTTTAGTGATGTCACGTCATGATAAATTGATAATAAAAAATAATAATAAAAAATGTTCTTTCTGTTTTCATTTGGTTTCTAAATATTCTTAGTACTTCAGTTCCCATCATGCTGGGGCTGTAGATGGAAACAAGAAGTGTAATATTGCCATGGAAGGAATGCTGTTGATTAAATACAGATATTAATATAATGGTTGGCTACTTCAATAGCGCATGTTAGACATTGTTGTGATGTTCCAAGCATGGCACGAGGAACTTCTCTAACCGGACCTCGTTAAATATCATTTTTTGCCAGTCCTCCAGCCTGTTTATTCTGCTCTCCCAGTGAGGGTGAATCATCTTACATTCTTTGTCAAATGGCACTACGTTTTGCGGGAAGAGAAAATATGTCAATATGTAATGTCAGCCTATCCTATATCATCCAGCCATAACTGGACATATTGCCCAGGCCTGGTTCTGTTACGCCACTCTCCAAACCTCCAGAATAGCCCGGTGCTGTTTTCTACTTGCTGAGGACGCTACTTTCAGTGCCTCCCAGATAGAAGGAAAGCACAGCAGTCACAGCCCTCCTTAAAAAAGTTGACTGGAATAGAAAGGAACTCAACTGTGGTGGGACTGTAAGCCCCTCAAAATTTGACTGTCTGCACATCCCTCCCATATCAAACCTGGTGATGCACGGGTCTCTCATGAAAAGGTCAACCTTCGACTAAAGCCCAAGTGGCCATTCTACAGCTCATTTTGGGTTTTATTTATAATAAGGGCATTGGCACTACCAGGGCTACTATAAAAAGCGGGTAAATCACACCCATGCCTTTTCAATTATTCAGTGGACTAAGGCAGCAGTGCAGAGAGACACCACTGAAGTTAATGACTTCAATTTGTAGAAGAGCTGAAGCAGAATGAATGAGAAGCTGAGGTAAAAGACGGGGATGGAATCTGAGTTGAGCAGGCGAAAGCAACGTGTTGTAAAGAGAAAGCCCGAGAGGAAAAATGAGAGTAGAGAGCAAAGACGTAAAAACTCAACAGAAGATTATAGATTATCCTATATCAATATTTTATTTTGGTTGTTTATTAATCAATTGATTGAACATTCAAATGTGTTAAATATTTAAGCTTACACCTACAAGGATCCTTCATTGTGTGCTGCTTTTGGATTCTAAGTTGAAGGAGTTTCTGGACAACATGCAGAATTGGTTTTTATTCCGTCACATTCCAAACCTACTGAGGATGACCATTACGTGGTTAATATCAGGCTAACCTCTAATCCAAGGACAATGACCACTGACACAACTTTGGGATGTGAGGTCATTACTAAAATGTTGAATCAGCTTGTATTAAAAAAGTTTTCATTTTGGAGTCAGATCTAACTGAATGCAAAACAAAGACACCTCTAAACCTCAAAATAATCCAGTTTCTTTATTTATCTACATGTTAAATTCAAACATTCACCTTCATGCACCTTTATTAAAAAATCCCACTGAGTGTATAATTCACCCATTGTTTGCCTAAAGGTGTTAGAATTGCACTCCACAGCCAGAAATGTTAGCTCCACATGAAGCTTTATAAGCGTTTTGAAAATCGGTAGGAATATGAGTCATGTTCTGATCTGTGCATCTATTTCCTACAGAACTGGACACAGTGCTTTTCCTCTACAAGTGCTGTCAGCCAATAAAAACGGGTTATTAATAAGCATATTGCATGCTGCAAATGCTACAGGAATTAATATTCATGCGTACCTTACAGGAACAGTAAGTCCAGATACTATTGTTTCCTGGTAACAGCCGAGTCAGCAATCCTGCGTCCACCCAAGGTGCAAAGTTATTTCCCATGGCTTGAGCTGCAGTATAGAGCAGCTCCACTCAGCACTATAGGGATCATTACTGCTGGACAGCATCAGCTGCGGTCTGTGATGCACTCGAAAAAAGACGGTCCAACTCCAACCTCGATGACTCAGTTGCCAAAGTGTTCAGAGAGGACTGAAAGCATTATATAATTTCAGCTGCAGTGCTGCTGAACGTGACAATCACACAAGTCACAGCATCTAGAAGTATGTGCACATACAAGCCCTGATTGTGGTAGGCTACAATGAACTACTGGGGTTGGGGAGATCTGATTGAGCGAGGCTCCTTAGAGAGGTATCGGCTGTGTGAGCCACCGGGGACTGTGTCTGCAATACGTCTTACCATAAAGCAGAAAAGAAGGATTGAGTTGCTGTAAAGAGCATTGACATGATGGGGAGTCAATGTCATCACAGCATAGAATTTGAAAAGTATCTAAATGTTTTGTTGATGGGATCTTTATTCAATCTGCACTTTCACAAAGACCTTTACAAGGTAAACGAGGCAACGAGTAGGGTGCGCTGGGAGCCGCAGGGTTGGCTGCACACTACTCCCACTGTGTGGGATGGGTTCAAAGTATAAAAAGAAACATGGGTTCAAAATGCAAGTTGCTTTGGATAAAAGTGTCAGCTAAATTACATGTCATGTAATGTAAAATTATCTGCAAAACCATCTTGAAAACACTCTGTCTCGATTTCGGTATGATTATGTGATGTTTGGGTTTCACCAACAAGCTGACCAGTCGTGCAGTCGACTACTAATGATGATATCATGTGTGTTAACACCATTCAGTTGGTTGTTGAGGCCCCATGGTGATTAGCAACTTAACACTGGACAGTTGGTTAGCTGCAGGAAGCAATTGTTCATGGCAGACACGCGTTCGTTTGGGTGAGCCACAGTCAAAGTATGTTTTATTCCAACAAAACACCATTCCGCTAAACAATCATTAACTGACTACATTACATGCCATTTATCTGACGCTTTTATCCAAAGCGACTTTCATTGCATTATAACCCATGCGTTACATTTGCCTGGGAAGCAATCAGGGGTAAGGTGTCTTGCTCAGGGACACTGCGACATGGCACATGGGGCAGCCAGGATTAATACATAATTATGAAAATGAAACGTACAGCAATACAATATGGTGTTATTATGTTAAATGGCAGTCATTTTAACTTGACCAACTGATGTGCCATTTTTTCAGACTGGAGCAGCCTTACTGCTAATCGCTTTGTAACATGTCATGGCATTTTGCATATAAAGTAAATATACTAGTTGACACTGTTATGCATCTGAGAGATTGTACCCTACAATAAAATAATGGGCAATCGATGCAGATGTCACCCTTAACTGTTTTATTTGTATTTGTGATGCTCAGAACGCTGATCACATGATTACAGGTGGGGATTGTCATCACCAAAACAAAGCAAACTCTTTGCACTGATGTTTTACTAAATGTGTTGTGTAAGCCTCAACAGTAGATTCGGATAGATTTCTTTATGCGTTTCATTGTTGTGGCCATTGTGATGATGATAAACTTTTCATTCCACCCTTCAGTAAACACAAACCAGCGACATTCCCACATGCATTTTCGTCTTGTAGTCCAACCTGAGTTTAGCCAGATTGTGCAGCTATTGTAGCTAACCCTATAGCTACTTCCTGAGCCACTTGCCGGCTAACCAACTATCTTCATCCATATGTTATCTTTAATGAGATTGCATTAGCGATAATGGTACAACGTTCTGTTCTGGATAATAACGAGATGTATTTAATACGTTGACACCACTCATTGGTCTGAGGAATACAGTGACATTAGAGGGTGGAGCTCAATAAGACATTTGTCAAATGTTACAATTTTTCTACAACTTTCTGAACACAATAATTGGTCAGGGGCGTGGTAGTAACCTGTCAATCGCCAGGTAGCCAGCTAAAGGCCTGCTTCCCAACCACCAGGCTGTGAACCGTTATTGGGCCATTTGGTACTAGGCCGCACAGAAAGAACAACATTTATTTATTTTTTTGTCAAAAAAATATTTTATAATGGAAAAAGACCAGATTCTCTAGCCAATTAAATGTGCTTGTGACTCTTGTCTCATTTCGTCACCAGGCACATTTTTGCAAGTTTACAATTGTCAACTCCTTGCTGCGCACGGCAGTTTCTACCACTTACCTAAAGTATACTCAGCTGGTTTACAGTCTTTTTGACTGTAAAAACATCTTTAAATTAAAGCTGCGAGCAGCGTTGGACGGATCCTTGCTACTCCTTGCACGTCGGGGCACTGGCCAGACGGTTATAAATGCGGCCGAGGAACCCTGCGGCCGTCGGACGAAGCGTTCGCAAGTCAGTGGTCGTTAACAGTGTGGAGCAACTCCAGGAATGCAGCTTTGCAAACTTTATCTTTGACATTATCATGGTCTTAGGCCTTTTATGTCAACATATAACTAGGAGCTTCTTATGCACCGTTAAAAATTAAAGCCTCTCAGAATACCATACATGAGCCAATATCTCAATCACCAGACTACAATTTGTCATTTTCAGATTAGATTTAAAAGGAAACAATCAATACTTTCATGACCATTCCAGGCAGAGAGTACACATCACTATGGTGTGACTTGGTGATAACCAGGACATTATGATGTACCAGTCCAAAATAAAAGCCTCTTAAAATACCATACATGAGCCAATTTCCTTCAATATCTCAATCACCAGACTACAATTTGTCATTTTCAGATTAGATTTAAAAAGAAACAATCAATACTTTCATGACCATTCCACTTCAGACAGATCACATCTGATAAACCATCCCAAAATAAAAGCCTCTCAAAATACCATACATGACCCAACTTCCTTCGAAATCATTCAAAAGGTGTTTTTTGTAAATTGCTCCCTACGCACATAGTTTAATATTTCTTCCGGCAAAATGCAACTTTTAGAGCCTAAGGTCTCGAGCACACTGCATGGATTTGAAAAGAATCGGGTTTAATCCCTGGGAGGAGTTCGGTGTTTTACAGTTGTAAGAAATCATGAAAATAGGCTAAAAGCAGGCCAAAAAGGCACGTTTTCAACCATTAATTAAATTCAATGGCGGAAAATCTAGTTAGGCGCAATTGCATACCATGATTGACTTTTTTGTAGGACATCGGGGGCGGAAACTGGCCTAGTGTGGCAAGACATCTTGTTTGGTGTTTTTAATTTTTTTTTACCGCTATTTAAATCACACACTGTATTCGTTCAGCTGCATTTCCTTTCCCGCGTCTCACATACACACACTAGCGGAAAATCACTGTCAAAATTTAAGAGCGCAAATCAGATGCGCGCGTGTGAATCATCCGCGAGCAAATGTCAGTCTCACGATCTACCATGGTGACTGGCTCCGCTGCCTTACTTTCAAAAAGAACAACAGTGAGCGCGTAGAAAGCACCTTCGAGCGCGAGCAGAGATTAGCCTCGTGAGCAAGGAAGGAAGTCCACGTTCCGGGAGCGAGCAAATATCTTGCGCGAGACAGACTTTTTGATCGCGTGTCAACCTGATTTGCGCTCTCGAATTTTGACAGTGATTTGCCGTCATACACACACACACAGCCCCTCCCCTCTGTGCACACCGGCTCTGTCTCGTGTGTCATGAAAACAAGATCATCTCTGGAAGCGTGGCCTGGCCTATTTGGTGGCAGACAAGACGACTGTGGCAAAAAGTTGAAATCTCATGAACACCTTTACACAATCACACAATGAAAAGTACTATAAAATATAATATTTTCAATACAATTTTGACCCATGCAAACAAGCGATTTCACCTTCTTTAGAAAGTTAACTAGTCGCAAGTTTTCGGTAAAATGCAGTTGGGTTGTTGATGGTAAAAACATTAGGCTATATGTAGCAGCTGTGAATCAAATAAACTTATTATAAATAACGTAATTATTTATTTTTACTCTAACACTGAAGATTTGCTGCTTCAATCCAGAAGAGTATAGAAACTTTTAGAACACTTTCCGAAAATGGCACGTATTGAGAATGAGGACCAGCCAGGAGAGGTATCAGTCTGAAACAGATACATGGATACACAGGGAAAAGTATTTAATAAATTTCTGGATCTTGGCACTGTTCCGGATGGAAAGGTTGACACCATTGTGTCAGCTGTTAAAAAAGTCCAGTAGACAAATGTATCCCAACAGAGGTTGTATGGGCTCGGGACTGATGGGGCAACCGTAATGACAGGTCGAATCCCTAAATATTGTGACTAAATGTTGTTTTTTAAATGTAGGGCGTGTAAATGGGGTTGTAAAGCAGCTAAAAGGACAGCTTCCCCAAACTGGTGACTGTGGCCTGTGCTGCCCACAGACTGGACCTTGACTGCAAAGACAAACACGGTGAAGTACATGGCCACTTTCAGGAACTTATCACCCTGGGTATCAGTGACTTAAAGGACTAGTCGTAGCGAGGACCCTAATAATAATTCCTTGAAATACAATAGGTTCTTCTGAATTTAATTTAATTTAACAGAAGTATAAATATGACATCTATCATTTCAAAGACAGATTACATTCTGGTATGATGTTCTATCATCAGGTTCTTCTTTAAGGGTCATGGATGATCTAATGAATTGATTATACAAGTTAAGAGTTACCCTCTGCCTACCGTTGTACAGACTCTGGTGGTGGGGGGCCATCTCCTCTCCCGGTGTCCTCCCCTGACCCCCGTCCCTGCTGTGGGAGACGCTGCCATACCTTCCCTTGCCGTGCTCCAGCCCAGGGCTGTGCTGAAAGTGGTGGTGGTGCCGTATAGACTCCTGATTACCCACGATCATCTGCCCTTTCATCAGTTGCTCGGAGGTCCCCATACCTGCCATCTTGGCCTCGGGGCCCCCGCATCCCACCCCCATCATGTTGACCGGCCGGTGTCTCTGATTTAGCTCTGGGCTAGACTTGCCCTTCCCGACGCCCCCGACCGCCTGCCCCGACATCAACGGCTGTTTGTGGGCTAGCAGGTTGGAGCTGCAGGGTTTGGTGTGGTTGTGGCACGGTAACCTCGTGGGGGACTTGCTATGTTTCTCCGGGCTGCGGCCCAGCAGGCCAAGAGGGTCCAGGTTGGTGAGGGAGCCCCCGCGGGCGCGGCAGGACTGGGGGAAGGTGTTGTACTCTGGGGTGGAGCTGTGCCTCCTGCCCGTGGATTCACACACGTCTCCCAGTTTGTGGTTGGGCTCTGACGGGACGCGCCTCGATCCAGGGCTGGCTGAGAGACCCAGATGAGAGGGTTTAAAATGGGGGTTGTCCGGGCTATCAGTGCTCCCCGCGCTGGAGGTGCTGCTCCCATCGCCCAGGTCCCGCAGCAGCCCAGGCGCCGGTAAACTCCCACCCAGCTGAGACTGGCTGCTCTGACTGTCAAAGGAGCTTCTACGTCCGGGACCTCCGTGCCCTCCGCCACCTTCCCCTCCACCTCCAACAATGGCCGCAGCTCGCTCCTCGTCCAGCATGAGGCACACTTCCTTGAGCTCCAGGTTTTCACGGACGACCTCTACCTGCCGCTGCTCCAACTCCTTCAGCTTCTGCAGGTAGATGGACACGTCCTTCCTCATCAGGCCGGCGCTGTAGCGGCCCAGGCGCTGCCACTCCCGCGACACCCGCTTCCCCTTCTGCCGGTCATCGTCCAGGAAGCAGCACAGGTCCCGCAGCTCTTGGTTGTCCTCCTGCAGTTTCTGGTTCACGTCCTGGTTTATATGGCGCACATACACAGAGAGCAGCACAGTGAGGGATGCCATTCACACTCTTGTTGGGTTCAATGATTTGATGAGTAAGACGAATATGCATCAGTTCTGTTTGAATGTCTTTAGTTCAACTGAAAAACACCTGACATGCAAAGTCCATTGACATTAATCTGCAACTATTTCGATGATTGTTTTGAGTTTGTGTATACTCTGGTTCTGGCTTCTCACATGTTTGTGCTTTACTTTGCTTTCATAGACAGTTGACTTGTTTGAAAATGTCAGACTATGGCCCAGGAAGCTGCGACCGTCCTTTTTTTATTTTCTGACATTGTATAGGCAAAACAATGAAAACATGAAATGTGAGATAAACCAATATAAAGACTTCCATCCATCCAAACAAGTACTGTACATTACTAAGCAACAGGTCCAATGATATAACCTCAATTATTCAGTGACTATTTTGCACAGTCAAACTTTAGATGCGTCTTATACCTCATAATGTACTCCCTCACTGATCTCACCTTTAAACTCCGGATCTCGTTCAGGTGCTGCTGGAGTCTCCGGTTCACCTCCCGCATCAGATTGCCGTGGTCCATGATGGCGCTCCTCTTCCCCGCCTCCGCCCTCCGCAGCCACCGCACCAGCTCCTCTTTGCCCCACTTCAGCAGCTCCTCGTCGCTCATTTTGGAAATGTCCTCCGCCGGTTTCTCCATCTTTTTAACTACACCAGACAGTCCTGTATCTGGTGAATCCCCGTGAACAAAACACCAAACAAATCCGCCTAACAAATCCTCCCGGGATAATTCTGATCCAAAACGCTGCTCGGGTCCCCGACCCTACCCCACCCCACCCACCCTTGCTATGCCCGTGGAATCACATCGCTTTCTCCCACGCCCATGTTGCGGCTCCAGGTGGTCCTGCTGCTATGTCCCCGCAGTTACAGCGTCAGTCTGCATGCTGCTGCTGCGTCTCCGGCTCAACCTTCCGCTTCGCGGGGCGCTTTCTCTCCAGGCGCATGCCGGCCGGCCGCCTTTTGCGCACTGCCGCCGCCGCTCTGTGCGCACTACCTGCGCTGTCCGACCGCCCGGGAAGAGGACGGGAGAAAGAGGGGGAGGGCTGCAAGATCAGGTTGCAGGTGCATGGCCAGTGAGATGAAGCGCGTTCATGTGGAGAAGATACTCCCTGTTCCCCCTCGCTCCGTCGATCGTTCCTCTGACGCATCGTTGTCAAGTTGCGCCATCTGCTGCGGATGAAAGACAGGACTGTTTCTCCAGATGGTGGATTGTGCTACAGAACACTTTTTCTAAATGCTCGTTTGACCTGGTGGAATGTTTTTGTATAGTAATTTTGTTAATATATAACATATTAAACACCAGCCCTTTCTTCCTGTCCTCACCGTCTTAAGCTGCAGCTTGCTCCTGTGTTGTTTTAAACAATACAATTTTTAAAAAGAAGATAAATTAGGAAGTGGAGTCATATTTGGTCAGTGACACCAGCACAGATGATTTAACCTGAAACAATGTTGTCAGCTGTCAAATGTTAGTTCTTAAAGTACAGTGCATGTACACCAAGAGCTTTCACTCTTTCAATGCCAAGAAACAATGGTTTTGTACACAGCTTTTCTAGGGGAACGCCACAGTCCCTCACCTATGACCTTTAATGTTCATTGTGTCTTATCTTTCACGAGATACTGGTCATACCAGATGCCACAAACAGGAAGAAACTGCCGAGCCAATGTGACTACCGGTGGTGGTGGAAGTACTAAAGTATTTTGATGATGACCTAGATTAAAAATCTTTGATGCAACATCTCACCTAAGTAAAAGTATGTACAGTACCAGTTAAAAGTTTGGTCACGTTTTCTTTTCAATTCTGTACCAGTACTGTTAGAATGTCATACTCAAAAAGGACGTGATGTACAGCCGTATGGGCTCTTCAGTTCTTACATTGATTTTAATATGATATTTATCATATCATATTCCTATGCTTATTGATGGAGTAACATGTAAGACACATTTTGAAGTCGTAGCTGGCAGTCCTATAAGTTATATCTAGAGCAGCACATTTTATAAATGTTGATGAATAGCTTGTAGTACAATGATGTAAAACTTACATCATTTCCCTGTGAAATGTAGTGGAGTAAAAAGTAGAAATCAAAATTATAACTTGAATAAGTGCAACAAAAACATGTAAAAGTTGGTGAGGAGCACTGAGGGCAAGATGTTGAGTTTTGTTATTTTGTTGTATGTATAATGTATATTTGTTGCTGTTCTTTAAAAAATAAAACCCCTTTCTGGCATTTCGAGTCTCTCTCCTTCTTACAGATTCCAATGAGATTACTGCAGATAAAACTCAATAAAAAAGACAAAACACATCTGAAGCTGAGCACCTCTTGTTCTTTCTGAAGGACAGTACGCTTTGTACACAATATATCCGCCTCTGTTGGCCTCATCCTGACCAAGATATGTCCCTGCTGAGAAAGCTTTAGCTTTAGAAGTCAAAACCTCCTCATTTTTGGAGGAAGTGTGTGAGCCTTGTTGTGGTGAGAGGAACAATGTGGGAGTGGCCTGTGCTACATGATGAACCGGTCTGCCGAGATACGTCAATGAGTTTAAATGAGAGGAATCCGTATCTCCAGCCGCATACTTTCACAGTCTTGAATGATGGAGCTGCCACTGGTCCTGCTTGTCCTGGTTTCAGTGTGTGGAGGACAGGATTGGATCCCTCCGCCCTTTTGTCATGGCAAGTGCCCTCCGTTCACGGTGGTTAAGACGCACCAGGTACGTTTCAGAGCAGTTCACACACACGTCACTGACATGCTCTTTGTTTGTATAGCACATAGAAAAAACCTGCTTCATGTTTCCGTTGTCTGTAGGATTTTGAGGAGCGTTTGTATGCCCCGGCTAAATGGCTTACCACTCAGATGGGAGGATCTACAATCAGTGATTTACTGGCTGCAAAATCCAGACTGGAGAAGGTCGCAAGTACGTTGAGTGAAACCAAAAGTCACTAACACATTATGGTTTTGTGATTCTTGCGTCTTTTTTGATTTCCCTTCGTAATGATGTGCAGTTATTGAATGGGTTATCACTCTAAATAAACTGGTAATTAGTGAATAGCAGCTTTTTACGGTTCATCTCAATAGTAAATCCTTTTACTCAAGTTCAAGGCACCAGGTCAGGCGTTTCTCAAGTTAATGGACGACAATCTGAGATCTGCCACACCTGGTTAAAACCGCAGTAAGAACAAAACAAAATGGGTGGTGGAGCAGGCAGAGAGGAGGGAGGGGGGATGGTGGAGAAGGCATAGGTGGAGGAAAAGAAGGTGTTAGGATGCCTTGGACATATTATCTTATGTTTTTTCTCGTGCCCAAACTTGACCAAATGTTAACTTTGTGACATTTTGCCTTTCTTCTGCAAGTATGATATGAGGCTTATGTTAAACATTACGACACACATCACATCTCATGGTTTAATGGAGTTTTTTTGCAGCTGGGTTGTACAACTGATTGTTCTGTAAGGTGTATTCGAGGAAGCTTATTAATTTACACAAGTTTGTCCCTCCAAACGTCTTGTGACAGTCCCCTAACGTACGCCTGTTTGTCTCCCCCAGCTGATGCTGACACGTGGCCGGTGTTGATCAACTCCACAAATGGCGTTGATTTATCGTATTCCTACTTTGTTCCCGCTAACTCGAAGTTGATTGAAAGCACCGATCCATCAGTCATACTGCAGAGCAGACCTGAGGTCACAGTTTATGTGAGGTGAGCAGTGCCTAGTGCCTTTCTAATTCAATGTGTGTTTTCAAAAGTCATTAAACACTTTAATTATGTAGCATTTCTCCAGGTTACCAGATTTGCCTGGGACTTGGACAAAGTGTTTTTTAATTCTAAACAATTTTCTCTTTTTGTTTCTACTTGATATAAAAGGTCCTATGATGGCACTCCAAGCATCAAGAGAGGTCAAGACAACAGACAGACTCTCTATGACGCTTTGATCAAAGCTGGGAAATACGGCGCTAACACTTACACTTGGGCTGGCTATGACAGCTATTGGTCCTTCACGCACCACAATGAGGTCTGGATCGAGAAAACCCAGTAAAATGTGCGGTGTATGGTAGAAATTTGAGTGAATGTGACATACTGCCATTTGTTTTCCCCTCACACATTGTGTACACCTCACTGAGGTCCCTATGATCTGACATCATGGCGCAGCCAGCAGACCGGTCTGCTTTGAAACTTCTGTTACAGGCTACAAACCGGTTTCAGGAATGTTACAGTGATTCTCATCTATCCTTCCCACATTCAAATCACATTTGAATTGTTTGATGACTCACATATCTGCCAGTAACTAACAATAAACAGTTTGTTTAAACTTTGTTTACAATCCGTCCCTCTCTGATGAGTTCACTATAGGGCAGCCCTGCAGGAGCTGCCTGCGTAAAGCATGCGCTAAGTAGGCAATCCCTCAACTATGTCAAGACATCTGCATTCTCTTTCCTGGTATGACTTGGTTATGCAAAAGCTTGGAAAGAAGAACACACTGAAAACGAGCACATGGCAAAACAAAAAGGCAAAAGACAGAACGAGTCAGACACACTCAAATCTATATACTATTAGAGCTGGCCCGCCTGTATATCGCACGCATCACCATAATACTACAAATCCCACAATGCTCTCTCCGTGTGTTGTCGCGCATTTTCGGGCCCGCAAAAGCCTCACAGTCTGTATTGGTCCTGTATTGTACCTTTTGATCGTCCCTTTTACCGTAAAAACCAGAAAACAAAAACTCTCGTTTTTTGTTTTAAAACGGAAAAACGGAAGTAGGCAGCCGTTTTCTTGTTCTTCATTTAGAACCAAAAAATGAGACGGACTGACAACTTTTTACTCCGTAAAAAAAACAACCACTTTTTCCTTTTGTGGTTTTTCCGATAAAACGAAAATACGAAGTGTAGCGGCTAAATCAGAAGTACGTCGATTTTCACAGTAAGAATCAACGCAACCGTCTGCAATGAGGTTACCAGGGTAACATGAGGAGAGAGGTTTATTAACGGATATAAATAAATAGTCCTGGTCTGACCGGATGTGTTAGCAGCAGTAGTTGACTACACTCTGTGCTCTTGGCTCTGATATCTATTGTTCACAGACTGTGTTGCTTCAGTGAGACTTCACAGTCAGGGAGATCGCAGAGAAAACGTGTTCGCATCTCCACCTGCATGTAGCAGAATGTGTATTTAAACCATAGATTTAATTATATTGAACTGTCCATGTTATTTGTCTAGGTTACATATGTCAAACTCGCCGGAGCGTCCAGAGCGGTCCGCCACTGGAGTGCGTGCGAACCGCCGGTCGGATTGCCAGTGCAGACCCCGTCAGCCGTTCGCACCGATCGTCAGTGGCCCACGTTCGGTCGAACTGGTCAGTATCTGGCCAGTTCGACAACATATCGGAGGCTCCATTACTTCATCACTGCTCTAAACTTGAATACATAACGGACCAACATTTACAAAGAAAGGAAAACCAGGTCAGCTCCTCCTGGTACTATTTCTGCGGATGGATTACGCATGGGTTTTTTTCTGAGCCTTTTTCAGAATTGACATAACCGCAGTTCCAAAGGCCCAAAAAAACACAATTCTTTGTCCAATCTCCCCATTTCAAAACTTTTATATTACCACATCCCACCCCGACTCTTTCCATGGTGCTCTTTGAGGTCTTGTGTCTAAATGTTGTGATTTGGAGGAATTATTTTATCCTATTTCAATCTGTGTAACCAATCTTAGTAACCCAAACATTAATGCAAATACTTATACATATATTGGGAATGGCCATCATACATTTAAATCATTACTTTCCAAGCAATACACAAAGTTCAACACCTGAATACAAAACCCGTCCCCAGTTTACAGAGGGTGTATTCCACATCTGTGTATACTCTTCAGTGTTTTCTCACCCAATATAGTCCCTCTCCCAACCAAAGAAAATAGTTTTACCTTTAAAGACGAGTTGAAGATGTTTAAAGCGAGTTCAAAGTTTACAAAAACAGAATAAAAGACTAGAAATGAGAAAAGGGAACTGGGAAAAGACACTGCTGAGGTCCTGTACCACTGGCCTCACTGGAGTGTGATGTTTGGTGTTTAACACTAGATGGTGCACTTAACAAATTAGTCTTAATGAATGCCAAACACTATCTTAGAGAGAAATGTAAAGCAATTTCTCTCTCAGTATTATCTTAACCTTTGTTTCCCATGTCAGGCCTAAGAATCTGTGTGTGTACTGTCAGAGTAGAGAGATGCTGAATGTATCTGTATATAATGGCATAATACTAACAGAGGACTGTATACATTCTGAATGAGATACCAAGGCTGCACACCAATGATTGTAGCCCTCTAACCCTTCTAACCTACCACGTACCAGGTTGGTCTCCCTAACATTACATTCCAAAAAAATTGCAATGTCAATTACATTTCAACCGAAACCTTGAACCACAGAAACACGTCACCGTTCCTCACCAGGGGGGAGGGGGGCTTTTTGGATCCTTTGGCTTCATTCACTTTGAAGAGCTGGCTCATGGTTCTCATCACATGCATAAAATGACAGTTATATGTAAATGTGTGCACAAGTGTTAGTGAGTTTCTCTCTCTCTCAAAGGACACACTCAGTCTCCACAGCAACTGTTACTATAGTGGGAAGCTGATCCCAGTGCGTCAGGTATGTAATAATGCTTTTATAGAAAGCCGCAGTACAGGGAGTATGACTGCATGACTTAATATGGACCGATCTAACTCTTTTACTTGCATATTAACCATGTGTTGCATTTTGAAAAGACGTATGTGATTCAGAAAAAAAACACTATATTATGAAGTACAAAATGTCTGAGGGTCTATGCATAGGTAACAAATGTCTCTGTGACAGATTTATCTTTACAGGTGTATTTGAATGACGCCCAAGCAGATCCATGCATCTACTGTGTGTATATATAGTGATATTTCTGACCATTGGCATTGAAAGTTTTGTGCTGTTGGTGTTACAACACAAAATGAACAAAGAAACCAGCCCATAATTGTGGTACCCCTATTGTCTAACAGCCCGTTATGCAGGTGGGAAAAGCCCATTGTGTCACAGTTCAGCTTCTCCCCTCCCCTGCCACTCTGTTTCTCACTCACCTAATCAGCATTCAGTTCACATGTTAGTCGCACCCACTTCGTCATCTCTCGTCATTACTGCACCCAAGCCTTGCGGCTCCCAGCGCACCACGCTACTCCATACGCCACCATCTCCCCCATTAGAGCGTCTAACTGTTTGAATTGCTTAACGCAGACCTTTTCTCTGTTTCTCTGACGCACATACACGCAGGCCTGCTTGAACCATGTATGTGTGTGTCTCCTCATGAGGACGGTGGAGTTTGATAGAAGTCAGTGTCAGCCCTTAGGGAAGGTGCCCACTAAAAGAGTTTGCTCTATGGAGGAGAGGGCTCCAAGACAATGTTAATGCAGTCAGCTGTGTGTGTGCGAGAGTTGTCATACGTGCACGCCTATGAGAGCCCATAATGGTTCTCTAATATCAATCTCCAATACCTATTTATGTCAGGGTCGGCTGCTGGCGCAGGCAGAAGGCAGGACCCAAACGCAGAGTTTTCCAAACCAAGTGCTCTTTACTCCAGACGAAAACGAGACGTGCTCCAACAACGAGTGACATTAGGCAATGACGCGACAAGGGACAACAGGCACACGGGGCTTAAATACACAAGGGAGGTGCGGGTGATTGGACACAGGTGGAAACAATCAAGCAATCACAGGACAAGGCAGGAAGTGAAGTTACCCAGGGACACAAGAGACATGAAAACTACAAAATAAGACATGAAGAGGACCCAAACCGTGACAATTTATATATTATTCCCATTGCAGAATAATATTTGCACTAATACACACAAGTGTTTGAGACCAACTTAACTGAGACCGAGTCACAACAAAGACCAGAGTGCATCGAGCCAGAAAATCTACAATCCTATCAAGTGTTTTTTTTAAATAAACCACAAAATGCTCCGGCTGCTTACTGAAACTACCGCAATGGTGGTTCGACCGATCTTGATGTCTTTTCCTGAGAGTGAGACAACAATATCCACTAAACCATTTAGCTGACACTTTTATCCAAAGCAACTTACATTGCATTGGTTAACCCATGGTTTCTTAAGACATTTTCAACCGATCCCACAGTGGCAGCAGTGTGCAGCCTTTAGGGCAGGCAAGGAGAGCACGTACGTGGGTGTCTTGCTAAGAGACACTTGACTTGGGACATGGAGCCGCCAGGTTTTGAACCGGCGGCCCACCCTCTTCACTCCATGCGCCATCAGTGTCTAACTGTCGGAAATTTGTCCAATAGGCGCAGAGATATTTTACATATTTCTAAAATATAACTACTGCAGCTACTGCCAAGGACAATGGCAGGCTGTAGCACATCATTCACTTTGCAGAGATGGTGACTGGCTGCAATCTTCCGTCCCTCCAGGTTTGAGTACCCTGAAGTAAGCTAGAAAGATTTGTTTAAAAAAACTGTTTGTGTCCCTTCCGTCTGGTAGGACCATCAGGACCAAGACCTCACGGCACACAAACAGTTTCTTTCCCTTCAGCAGTCGGCTCATTAACAGAGCCAATGTCCCCCACCGAGTGACACTATTTAAATAACCTTGATAATTTCACACACTTGTGTATACTATAGAATGGTTATGTTTGCCTGTATACTTACTACTTATTTTTCTTATTTTATATTCTAATCTTAATTTAATTGTAAATTATTGTGTTTGTCCAATGCCATGTATGCACTACCCGCAGTGGTGAAAGTAAGCCGGTACTGGCCGGTACGCCGTACCGGGAAGAAATTACGACACACGCACAGGACCGTCGCGACAAGGCAAGCAAAACAAGCAAATGCTTGGGGCGCTGAGCTGGCTTGGGGCCCCAAGACAACGACTGGTTAAAAATAAAATGCAACAACAAACTGTGTGAGCGCCGCCTTTGGTAGTCAATGCAGTAAAGTTTAATGACACTGTTATCGGGATCCCCCTCAAGGGGCCCCTCTCATGATCTGTGCTGCAGACAAAATACAAAACCTCGTCGATCGGCAGTCATCGTTAAGCGGAATTATGGTTCAGGAAGCCAGAAAAGAAAGAAGAGAAAGGAAGTTATAGGATAATAAAAAACAAGATAGTGGTAAGTGATAATTTATCACTACTTCCTACTTCCGGTTTAGCGGCTACACTTTGTATTTTTATTTTAAAAAAATGAATGGAGTAAAACGTTTTTTTACAGTAAAAGGGACGATGATAAGGTACACAACAAAAGTTGACACAAGCGGTATGTAATACAGACTGTGAGGCGCGCTTTAGCGGGCTCGCAAATGCGCGACGACACACGGAGAGTGCATTGTGGGATATGTAGTATTATGGTGATGCGTGCGATATAGCGGCAAGCCAGCTCTAATAGTGAATAAATTTGATCATGCGGGCCAAAGATAATTCATTCACAGGCCGGATATGGCCCGCGGGCCATGAGTTTGACACATGTGTACTAGTGATAAGAAGTCATAGTGAATGCTTGATAAGTAGACTATAATACAGTCAATAAATAAAAAGTGAAATTTATGCGCGCGCATTAAACCTGTATCATAGTACCACCAAGAAATAAAAATTACTTTCACCCCTGACTACCCGCCATGACAAATTCAAATCTCCAACAACATGGCTCTGATTCTGATACTATAGAGTTGGGCTGACTCATCTAGATGTGTACACTTGAGTGTAACGTGTATAGCTTGTGCTATATTTGCATAATATGAGCATGCAGAATCACACCCATTGCATTCGGATTTTGTGATCTTATTTTTATGAAAGAAGTTTGGCTTGATTTTAAAGTGTTAGTGGAAAGAGTTTACACTGCATGCACAATCACTCAGCATTACCCTAATGCTTTGTACTTGCAATGGATGGCAGTGACATACACAGTTTTGATATGGACCTCTATGGATTATATGGCATTAATTTGTCTACACTGGTTTTGCTGCAGAATTAGTCAACTCTATGAGCGCGGAGGCAGATTGTTTCTGTCTCCCTCCCTTGCTCTGTCTCTATCCCCATCCGTGTACACACACAAACACAGCTCACATCCCCCCTTCTGCCATCATTCTCCAATCCAAGGTCAAGAAATGGGGCTGACGCCCAACGGAGATGTGTATCCACACAAAAGACCATAATTCCCATACTGTAGGATTCTCTGTGATTATCAGACATTTTCATAGTACATTTGTGCTGTGCTTCCACCAATAAATGATAGGGATGTTGTCTGAAGCTAATTCAAATGAGACTTGCAATTCCAGCAGCGTGATTGAAATTGAGCACTATAGCTGATGTCAAGACGGCTGTCAGCTGATCCTAAAACTCAAAATGTGAAAAGAAAACACGTGACAATGGTTTGCTTTGGAATGCTGCCATTCCAAAATATCCCCCTTTTACGTATATATATACAGCGGGTGAAATAAGTATTGAATGCGTCACCATTTTTCTCAGTAGATTTATTTCCAAAGGAGCTATTGACATGATAATCTCACCAGATGTTGGTAACAACCCAAGTAATACATGCATACAAAGAAAGCAAAACAAAGAAGTTCAGAAATAAACTTATGTGTAATAACAAGAAATGACACAGGGAAAAAGTATTTAACACATGAAGAAAGGGAGGTGCAAAAAGGTATGGAAAGCAAAGACAACAGTTGAAAACTATCAGTAATTATAAAGCAATACAGGCCCTTGTCAGTGCAAATTAATATCCGCTTATTCAGTCCCAACTGATGGCCTACAAAAAGGTCTCATTGCCAAGGTGTCACACAAGACACATCCCATTATGGGTAAAAGCAAAGAACTGTCTCAGGACCTTTGCAACAATTGTTGCAAAACACAATGATGGCATTGGTTATAGGTGCATTTCTAAGCTTCTGAATGTTCCATTGAGCACTGTTGGGGCCATAATACGGAAGTGGAAAGACATTCATTTCACGATAAATTTGTTTTGACCAGGTGCTCCTCGCAAGATTTCTGACAGAGGAGTGAAAAGAAGAATCAGAAGAGTTGTCCAAGAGCCAAGGACCTGCAATTAGCAGGTACTGTTGTCTCCATTAAAACAGTTAGTAATGCACTCCACCGCCATGGCCTGTATGCATGCTCACCACGCAAGACTCCATTGCTGAAAAAAAACATGTTGAATCTTGTTCAAAGTTTGCTGTACAACATTTGGAAAAGTCAGTGAAATACTGGGGGAATTTAGTGTGGTACGATGAGAGAAAAATTGATTGGCTGGATGCCATAATTCACACCATGTTTGGAGGAGAAATCCCTAAAAAAACTCCATACCAACAGTGAAGTTGGTCGAGAGCTTTTCAGCAAACGGTACTGGCAAGCTTCACATAATTGAAGGAAGGATGAATGGCGAAATTTACAGAGACATTCTTGACAGAAATCTGCTGCCATCTACCAAGATGATGAAGATGACGGTGGGACTCCGAGAGGCTCGAAGAGCAGCAGCCTCTGCCGGGATAGAGGCAAAGCAGCGAGTGTGGGAGAAGTTTGTGGTAACTATAGAGAAGGACTTTTGGTCGGCACCAAAGTGCTTCTGGAAGACCATTTGGCACCTCAGAAAGGGGTAACGGGAAACCATCCAAGCTGTGTACAGTAAGAATGGGACCCTGTTGACCGCAACTGAGGAAGTTATTGGGCGGTGGAAGGAACACTTTGAGGAACTCCTGAATCCAACTACTCTCTTACCTTTTTAGTAGAGGTGGAGCTGGAGGAGGGATCATCGTTAATTTGAAAAGCTCTCGATCTACTGGTCAATCTTCATTCCTACCCTCACCTATGGTCATGAAGGATTGGTCATGACCGAAAGAACTAGGCCCCCTGGGCGCCTTCGTAGGGAGGTTTTCCAGGCACGTCCAGGACTAGGTGGTTTTCAAAAGATAGCATTTCACCTCACCACAAACACACCGTCTTCGTAATGAAGCATGATGGTGGCAGTATCACACTCTGGGATGCCTTGAAGGCTTATAAAGGTAGATAGGAACGTGCATGCAAGAAAATATTACCAAATCAACGAGGATAATCATAGTCAGTTGGCGAGAGTACTTGTGGCCCGCCTGCTCCCAAAGCCATCTGACACAGGTTCAGCTGTTCTCCAAGGATGAATGGTGATAACAAAAAGCAAAATTATTCTGACCATGGTTTGATGTATAAAAGCAACAAAACGGTAAAACATCAAAGCGGGTCAATACTTTTTAGAAGCATGGTATGGGCAGTAAATAAGGCTCTTTAAATATTACACACAGAGAAAAAGATCAGCTCCATGCTTGCGTAAAAGTACGCATTGCTAAAAATAGCACAGAATGGCAGGCATGGTGGGATGATGCAAAAGCCTATAAATAGAGAGTTGAGCTGATCCTGAGCCATGACTTTCAAAATCATAATCTCTGATTTTGGAAAGCTTGGTGACATATTATTTAGACAGTGGGCTCACGCATGAGAAGAGACACATTGTATCACACCATGACATACTCAGAGACAAGTGTAAAGGGGGAAATCTGTCAAAAGAAAAAACACATTTAAATTCAGCTATTGTTGAAAAAGTGAGCAGATTGGACAAATCATTGCTTGAATAGTGCAAGCAATACTTTATTAATGCTTAGCTTTTATTTATTACACATGCATAGGAAATTAATTGTGAAAAATCATTGAAGCTTGGACTTCATTCTCATGTAGGATAACAAATGTGTAGAGATGTTGAGGTAGGACTGGTGGTGGTGCTGAAGGGAGCAGTTGCATTCTGATTTGAGCTGAAATGACAGCAGTAAAGAGGAGAACAATTTCAAAGTGGTCAGTTAATTTTAGTGTTAAGTTGAGTGTTCCCCGGAAAACACTCTTCGACCCTTGACCTTGAATATTGTAACTCTCTCCTGGCAGGTCTCCCTGCAAACGCCATTCCACCTTTGCAGCTCATCCAGAATGCAGCCGCTCGACTGGTCTACAACCTTCAGAAATTCTCCCTCTCTACTCCACTTCTCCGTTCTCTTCACTGGTTACCAGTGGCTGCCCGCATCTATTCAAAACATTGGTTCTCACATACCTGTGAATGGATCGGGTCCACTCTACATCCAGGACATGGTCAAACCCTACATCCCAACCCGCACACTCCACTCTGCATCTGTTTTCTGAGAAAAAACATTGGGCAAAATCAATGTCCTGGCTCCCAGATGGTGGAATGAGCTCTCATGATATCAGGACTGCAGAGAGCCTTTACATCTTCCGCCGATAACTCAAGACACACCTATACTCAGACTATACCTCAGACTATACCTTGACTAAAACACTAACAAACTGTAGCACTAACAAATTGTAGCACTTAACTGTACTTATAATGACACTTATAACATGTTTTGAAACTGCTTTTGAAAAGAAATTTACTTGTTACTGAGTTCATCTCTACGGTTGAAATGCACTTATTGTAAGTCACTTGATAAAAGCATCAGCTAAATAAAATGTAATGGTGTTCGTTATGGACAATCCGTGACTAGCACTGAAGTCCAATAACAAACTACCTCTCGGGTTTAGATCAGGGAGGCACTTTTTTGACATTTTTCGTCTTATGCCTATAGGATATGTGGGCAGCACTGAGCACACTCACAAAACACTGCAGAGTGAAAGTTGCCCCCCCCCCTCACCCACTGGGGAGGGTTCCTTGGCCAAATTCCTCTGCAAGGAATGCAAGGTAGGTAAACCTTGTGACTGTTGATATCAACAGAAGTCATCCAGTATGAAGCACTGCCTGTGGCAGTCAGTAAGAATGAAATAGAACAAATGTTATGTAACTACGGTTCTATGAATCCTCGATGATCGTCAGGAAGGGTTTTTCATTTTTCCTGTGCCGATGTGAGGGTTATAGGACAGAGGATGTTGCATGTGTAAAGCCCTTTGAGGGAAATTTGTAATTTGCGATTTTGGGCTATACAAAATAAAATGAATTGAATAGTACATACGTAACTTTGGAACTATGTGAAGGAGGCCTTAATGTTCAGTTCCAGCACAGCGCTGATGCAGTTCTTTTGCATATAATCAATATGCATTGACCACAGAGCATCGCGTTCTCCTTAACAGCTGAATGCGTGTAGTTGTGCATTAACGGTTACATGAATGCAAATGTGGGTCTGTGTGGGTGGGTGTGAGACCGCTGAAGCCAAAGAAGGCAGTTTAACATTTTGCCTCCCACCACCTGCAACACCGTGTCCCCATATTTCACACACTGTTTGGAAATCTTTTAAAAGGCAACATTTTTACATGGGATCAGAGGGAGTATTGAGGTGTCATTGTCTCTGGAAACTAAATGTGGACGAGCCAGCCGTTGCCAGCCGTTTGTCTACCTGCTGTGCTTTTTGATCCATTATGAATACTTGCTGATGTCATTGTGTTACGGGAGCGGAGATGAGGGTCATAAAGAACAGATTAGCTTGGAAGTAAATTACTAATTTATTTAAATCAACACCCTCATCCCACTACTTTAGCCAAAACCCTGAAGGTCTCAAAAAAAAATTCAGACAACCGGTACTAGACGTGATTCCACAGAACAAATTTACAAATTTATTTATAATCACAACATCAGTCTTGAGATGATTGATAAAATCTATAAATGGATGCACGATTAAACCTAAACAACCAGAAATGCTTAAAAGTCATCCATGTTACAAAAATAAATAAACCAAACCAGGAAGAGGGGACAGAAGACTGGCAGAGATGACTTACTGAGGAAAGGTGGGGTGGACGGTCCCTAATGTCGCATCAAACAAGAAAGTCATATTTTATTTTTCTTGTTGTCACAATATGTGCTTGACTGGATTCAGAACTCTTTAATACAATACTAAGTTAGCAAGTACAAATGTCTACTTGTCATTACGACGTTGTTATTTATATTCCAATGGCAGTGCGTAAGCTAGCGATACAACTGCTAACGTTAGCTTGAACAACACGGAGGAAGAATGACTCAGTTTGGTTTGACGGAGTTTTGTCTAAGAATGATGGAGGTTTTTCTGAGACCTGATCCTGTTTCGCCTGAATCTAAGGACCTTTGGTCTGAGAACTGACACCTTTTGGTCTGAGTCTGATACTTGAGTCTGAGGATGTCCTAAAATGAACACCGTACCCAAGCCGCCCACCAGTGCAGTCGCCCTGCCGACGCCAATGTTTTACCCCCGAGAAGCGGTAAGAAGACGCACCAAAGGTAGATGCGCTCTTACACATACTCTCATTGGCCCCGCCCTGTGATTGAAACAACAGGGAATAATTGTCCGCAGCTGGGTACCCGACCGTGAGAGGAGGAGCATAGGTGGCAAGCCACCTGAGTTAGACCAACCCACTAAACAGGTAGATAGAAGTGGGCAGAGCCACTCTGCCACACTGGGATTTCTAAGGGTGTTGAACTGTGTTGGTCAGCCAAGATTAAACAAAGTTTAACCTATCTAATTCTGAACTAATGCATGTGAAAAATGATTTTCCACTAAAGTAAAGCACAAAATGACATGAATAAATCATTTTTTTTTTGCTATCTCTGTAAAAAGCTCATACTCAAAACTGAGTATGAGCTTTTTATTTGCTTCTCCCCTCACCTAACCTTACGCACTGTACTTCCTGTAACAATAGGAACTATAGGTAGGAACCATTGTTTAGTTCCGTGGATCACACGGATTGTTGTTGTTGGAACACCCCCTGTGTAACCGGACCGAGCACGATGTACCGTACACGCTAAGTTAAGTTTATTAAAGTTTATTACCTAGTGGGGTGAAACTAAGAAGAGTGTACCCTTCTTTGAGACTAAGTACCACGTCATAACATGGTGGCAGCGGAAGAGGACTTGGTCTGAGTGCGTACTAGTTTTCTCCGGTCGGAAGAGAGTTAACTGATGCTAGGTTGAGCCATTATTGTCACATGAAGTTCCAAGCAGGCCATGGGCGAAGGTGGGCACGGATCTGTTTGTGTTTGACAACAAGGACTATCTCATCACTGTGGATTATTGGTCAAACTTTTGGGAAATAGACTACCTGGGAGATCTACCACAGTGATAAAGAAACTGAAAGCTTATTTTGCCCGCCAAGGCATTCCGGATTCAGTGATGTCAGACAACGGCCCACATTACGTGTCCCAGGACTTCCGAAAATTCGGCAAACAGTGGGGATTTCAGCATGTGACCTCGTCACCTGGCTACCCACAGAGCAATGGCAAAGCCGAATCAGCTGTCAAGACGGAAAAAAGACTTCTTATGAACGCCAAAGCGTATGGACAGGATCCTTATCTTGCAATTCTTGACCACTGCAACACACCGTCACAGGGCCTGGCTAGTAGCCCACCACAGCGACTACTCAGTCGCCGTACCAAAACACTGCTGCCAACGAAAGCAACCCTGCTGAGGCCAGAAGTTGTTCAGGTCAGCCAGAAGCTGAAGAGCATGCAGCAATGTCAGAGTACATACTACAACAGATCAGCTAGAGATTTGGACACACTTGCCACGGGTGACTGTGTGAGGACACAACCACTCCCACCCCACGCTGTCTGGAGATTTGGCAGGGTGCTGAAGCCAGTTGATGGGAGGTCCTATGAGGAACTATAGGTAGGAACCATTGTTTGTGGTGGGTCATACGGACTGTTGTTGTTGGAACACAGCCTGTGTAACCGGACCGAGCACGATGTACCGTACACACTAAGTTAAGTTTATTCAAGTTTATAACCCAGTGGGGTGAAACTAAGTACCACATCATAACACTTCCAGCCTCTCTTGGTGCCAGGCTTTGCTATCAGATCTCATCCAAATATATGTATAGAGAGAGGAGTCCAACCCTTACTACTGGAATATTGGAATATCGTGCGTAGAGGCATTAGGGCAGTGGAGAATCTCCACTGGAATGACCTGGAGAACCCAGCCGACCCAGACAAAATAGACCCAACAGGAGGAACAAGTTACACATCTTGTGTAGACATGCACACCGGGACATATCCCTCAATACTTGATGGGAGTCCCCGATATAACAATAAGATCTTTTCTCATGCAGTATAATTCTTGTTTTATTATGCTCACTTCATCCCAAACATGTTTATCTTTTTTTTTACCACTTTTATATTCAGCATTCTCAAGATTAGGGGGATTATCTTTATTTAATTCCTGTTTTCTTTAGGAAATGTTTGCATTTTATACCAAATTGAACATTTCGCTTGTGTTGGAAATACATTATTGACTTACCCCCCAGTAGCATCAGACCGTCAACACATTTCTTTATTTCTGCAGTGGAAAGCACTTCTGATCAAGCGTTACACATTTAATACATTCATACAGGTGGAGGCAGAAATGTCAAAGACAGATATGTCATGACTGCGACTAATCAGACAAACCCTATCTGCTCTGCTCTATTTTTGGGGTACTTAGACCTGGTTGTTGGCAATAATAAATCAATGAAAGGTTATTATTCAAGAAGTCGTTTTGTGTTCATTTGCATCTCTTCATGTTCACTTCACATCCCATAATGGGATATGGGTCTGTTTAATAATCCAACCATAATACTATTAAGCCTACTTACTACTATCTGACTCTGAGGGGGGGCGTCAGGGTTGGGTAGGGAGATACCAAAGGGAGCTGATCATAGTGTGGTAAATCTGTACCACACATTGACCAACAACTGGAAATACTTTACAAACCTGAATACGACTCAAGAAGTCTCTAACGTAACTGATGTTGTAGATCCATGGAATTTAAAATATTTAATGACACAGCAAAGAAGGCTTTACACTGAAGATCTGCAACTTGAGATTAAATCTCTTAATTGTGTGGAGTTCATTTTGGCACTTGATGTGTGTGTGTGTGTACCAAAACGCTCAGGCCTCTTTGTTCAGAAGAAGAAACTATTCATCCGAAAGGCAGCAAGGATTTTTTCAATGCGACATATTCAATGCTTCTTCTGAGCTAATCTGCACATACGGCAGAAACCTCAAGCATATCATCTCTCTCAACAGCGTTAAAATTCCCACAAGTGACCTGAAGAAGTGGTGATATTCATTACGTAATGTAACAAAAATCTTCTCAACAATATACGACAAGATGGCTCTGGATATTTGGTTTGTTCCTTTGTTAGTTACATTGTAAAGGGCACAGTCATTAAATCTGGCAGACGCTGAATATAACTGCTCATCAAAAAGTGATTTACATTAATTAGGTAAATGCATATTGATTAGGAACCACTTTTCACCAATTATTTGTGAAATAATTATAGTCTATTGTTTGAAATGAATATATTTATATTGATTTATTGATAAAGGAGTTCATTGTGATTTGGAATTTCATTTTATTTTAATTATCTTTTCTTTTTTTCTTCATGGCACATTAATTTCTTAATAACTTTTAATTTCACCCACGATGACCGCGGTGTTCTCGTCTTTCAGCCAATCACATGCCCTCCGTCTCTTTTGAAAGGTCGCTTTGGTAGACAGGCTGCCATGAAATCACTCAAGCACAAAAGCGAACTACTTTGTCACGGAATGGACAGATGGGGATAGGAAGCACACTCTGCTATGGAAGTAAATATGTGTCATCGGGTTTTGAAAGAAAAAGGTGATTGAATTTCTAGCACTGAATATTTATGCATTGAAATTATGTATCTGAAGGTTTTTCAACGTTAAAATACTGCAAAAAAAATCAACCGCAAATAATTCAACGTTAAAATATTAAACCGCAAAAAATTCAACCACAAACAACATCCGGGACCGCAAGGAAGAGCAATCAATTCTAGATGCAAGATCAGGAGCGTGCGCCAAGCAAAAGGAGCGAGGACCCAATACAACTTCGGATTGTCGGCAGCATGGCGACCGGATTTGAGCCATGTCCAATAATAACGGGGCTTTAACTCTTCTTTATGCCATCAGTGTGGTTTGAGTGTGTAAGATTCCGTAATAGACAGACATTTGTACATTAACAGACTGTATTGGACATGAACTAATCTGAAGTTAAACGAGAGCGTACAGCTTAGAATACGCCTCTTCTTCTAGTTTTGAATGAATTTAATGATCCTGAGATGCTTCGACAAGCTGTTAGGAGTGATTGGCAGAGTTTTGAAACCACGGACGCACTTGAAGAGGCACATGAGCCGCTGTAGCGTAGTGGGGGGGGGAGCGGCTTTAGCGGAGCGTGTAGACGCATAATCCCGACAGGACATGCAGGAATAACCGCAGTAGCGCCGAGTGCGGAAAGTGGTCGGTGGAAGGATCCTTTTTCAGAGCGGCACAAGCCGATCTCAGTTGGGTATTAAGCGGCATGTGAAGTCCATGTAACGTTAAATGAGTATTTTCATGACCATGGGTAAACTTTATTGAGGAGCTGATATGAACCTGGTGAAGAGGTAGAAAAAACCTGGGGCTGTATAAATGTATCTGTATGTTGTCATGGAGGGGGGGGTTCAGTAAATATGCCAGCAGGCTAAAGACATGCCGTAGTCCGTATTCCTTTGTAATGGAGAGTGGGATGGACGAATAATGCGGTAACACCCTGAACCTCCGGTGGGGATCACTCTCCGGGCCCTGACCCTTAAGGCATCAGGGCCTTTTGGACGAAGCCCAGGCCTGCTGCGAGAGGGCCCCGCCTGAGCGTGCCGTGCTAGGGCCCAGCCTCGACGAGGGGGTGCACGCGGCGACGCTCTCCTGTTCCAGTTGGTGCGAGCTTGTCGACGGCTGTGGCTGCTCGAGGGCGTGGCGTTGTCGGGGAAGCAAGGAGACGAGCGCCTCAGCCTGCCGCCTCTCTGCGTGGAGCTTATCCGTGATGGCCCCAATGGCGCCCCCAAAGAGGGTTGCTGGGGAAAGAGGGCATCAAGGAGGAAGGATTTGTCCTCCTTGAGGCTGGATTGGCTCAGCCACAGGTGCCGTAGCACCGTAGCCACCAGGGGTCCCATGGAGAGGCCGACAGACTTGGCCGTCTCCTTTGTGGCTCTCAGCGCGAGGTCAGCCATGTACCGCAGCTCACGAACTGCCTCCAGAGTTCGCTCCTTCCCCTCTGCCACGTCGGCAAGCAGCTCTGCCTGATACGCTTGGACAAGCGCCATCGTATGCAGGCAGGAGGCCGCCTGCCCTGCCGCCGAGTAAGCCTTGCCCACCAGCGCCGAGGTGGTCCTTAGGGGCTTGGTGGGCAGCACCGGTGTCCTAAGCGACACGGCCACGGGGGATACATGGCCCATCAGGGCCCCCTCCGCGGCCGGCATGCTCACAGCCATGTTGCCTACCCTCAGCTATAGACTAGTAAAAAGCCGTACGCGGGTTGTACACGCGAGCGGACACCGGCTTCCCCCAGGACGCCGACACCTCAGCGTGGACGTCCGGGAAGAACGGAAAGCACTAGCGCTGAGGAACTCTACAGGAAGGCAGAAACCGTTCGTGCAGCTTACCAGTCGTAGTAGGCTGCTGCCTATCCGCCGGCCAGCTGATGTGAAGCTTATCAGCGGCTCGAGTGAGGACCTCCATCAGTTCTTGGGGGGCGGCGGGGGAATGAGGCGCCTCGACATCCCCAGCCTCCGCTGCCTCCACGCTCACCACGTCCAGCTCCTCGGAGCTGGAGGATCGTGAGGGCGGCGTCTCGTCCGGGGTCGAGGAAGCGGCCGCGCGTGCCTCCGACTACGGATACGAGAGCCTGGGTCCCGCGGTGAAGGGCCGGGAAAGTGCCTCAGCCATCCCGGAATCCTCCGCGAGATCCACCTGCAATCCCCACGAAGACATGCTTCAGCACGAGCCGGACCGGAGCCGGACTGGAGCCACAGGGAGCACGACTCATCGAGCCCTCTTCGGCGAAGAGGGCTCGACGAGAGAGACGGGAGCGCCAAGAAAGGCGCAGCATGCTGGTTAGAAGACCAGGGTTCTCCCCATTGGTTAGATTCCACACGTGCTTCATGACGCGGTCACACAGAGGCGTTCCCACAGCGTTTTTACGCAGCTCGAGTTCCCTGAGAGGGAACAACCACAGATGGTTGTAGTGTCTTTGACTGAGATTCTCCAAAGAAAATCCAGAACGAACATGGATTAGTGACCAACATAGAGTGAATGCCAGTTCAGTACTTTGTGCTGGACCGCCTCACTCTAACAAGGACACCTGCTACTAAATATAGATTATTGAAGTAGATGGATTACTACCACAGAGATAATTGATAGACTGTTCAAACTGAAACATGATTATGCTGGTACCTTTTTGAAAAATGTTTTGATCCTGGAGGGCTACTTGTTTTTTTTTCTTCAGTTTTTAGTGTATGACTCATTTTGAGTTTAAGACTCATAGCCAGTTCCCACAATCCATATTGCTGTGAAATGAGCGTTCTACTACGATCTTTGAACATACTAGTGCACATTGATTACTCTCATGTTCTTTACTATTTGGTATTAGACTTAAGTTAAAGACAGTTCAGTCATTGCTACTTGTCTTTTCTACAGATAGAGCTGATATCCTTTGGCGTTGAGGGGGATAGCATGTTTAATACCTTGCTTTTAAGTTTTTAATTTATGATGAATATTTTACGTGGCGCACAGACCGACCTAACCAGTCTCAGTGTTCTCTCCGTCTCATGTAATGAATTTCAAACACACCTAATCAATCCTTTTGGCGGTTCCAACAAAATGCCTGATGATCAAAAGAAGGACAAACAGCAGCTTCAATTGTCCACGCAGAGAAGGAATAAACATGGAATCCTGGAATGATTTTTCAGGACAATGCCTCACAACACATCCAAGGCAAGTAATGCCCCACTACAAACGGTGTGTGTGTGTTTTTCATGTATCGCATAAATCACAACTCAGGTTTTGTACAATTGAGATCATGCTTGATGAGAGACTTATTTAGTGGTGCAATGGGAAGAATGACCAGAAACCAGTTCGTACATTATGGATTAAATGCTCTACTTTCGCTGTCCATATGTTCCACATTTTTCTCACCCGTCCCCTTTCTCTCGCTTTCTCCGTCACACTCGTCTTTTTTCTCAAATTTTGCTATCTTTCTTTTCTTCGTACAATCTTTTTATTTGTAACTTCCATAGATATATATACAAAGGCTAGATGTCTCGTCCGCGTTGCCAGCCAACGGAGTCGAACGTCCGCACCTGGCGGCCATTTTGGCTTTCTAAATGGTTTGTTATAAACGTCAGAGATGTAGTTATGACACTGCATACATACTATGAATAATAATGTTATGTTCTAAAAAATAGAATAATGTTCTAAAATAGGTACAAGATTTCCCTTTACAAATATACGTCAAGAAATGCTGCATGTTGAAATCCCCACCCTGCACAGAGATGTATTTATGACACTGCATACTTATGGAAAATTATAATTATAACCATGGGTTTTCATACGAAAAATACATTAAACAACATTATTCAAAAGAAGGCAAAGTACATCTTTGACGTTATAACAAACCAAACCATTTAAAAATTGAGCAAGTTATGGTTATTTAAAAAGTACATGTATCACTGCCAAAACCATATCATTACATTATATGTCATTTAACTGACGCTTTTATCCAAAGTGACTTACATTGCATTATATAAGGGATAGGGGATTAGGTGCCTTGCTCAGGGACACTGCGACATGGCATGACCAGGATTTGAACCGCCAACCTTGCGGCTCCCAGTTCATCACACAACTCCATTCTCCACCATCAGCCCCATCATGGGTGAGCGAGCTGACTGTACCAAGATGGCCGTCATGTGCGGACGTCATCTGCGTAGCTGTGGTAGGAGAAACGATGCGAGCCAATGACGGAGCCGAGAGAGTTGGTGTATATAGAGAAGAGGAGGGAACCCAGGAGGAAGACCAGTAGTAAGAGGACAAGGTTCCGACACAGATCCTCTCCAGGTTACCCGGTAGGTGCGGCCATCAAGGTATGATGAAAGAAGGGAGAGAGCATAGCCTGAGGTACCAAGTTCCTGAAGGGAGGAGATAAGGATCTGGTGGTTTACTGTGTCAAATGCAGCAGAACGGTTCAGAACGATGAGGACAGAGGAGAGAGGGGCGGCTCTGAGACAGTAAGGAGAGGAGTCTCTGTGGAATGGGCTCACTCACAACACGGAGGCGGAAGGATGTACATGTAGGAATCCTTTTATTCTTGTTCAGGAACACAGTGAAAAGACACTCCCACACGATCTCTATATGCTGCAACGTTACTTACTCTGTTACCTACCTTACCGGAACTCTTCTACCTAACTTGACTAGCCAACAACACGGGAATACCTGCCTCTTCTAATCACTGGCTGCCCCCTGCATAGCATGTACAGTGACTCCCCCCTTATTGGCTGGATGACGTGACACACAGAACTAACACCCTCACACTCCTGAACAGGGTCGCTTCAATATGATTTTTGCCAAAGCACAATGCGCACAATCGAGATGCACTATGGTCGGCTGCACAGATCCGCACAGAGGAAAGAGGGGGGAAGGTGGAGCTTGTTCATTATCATTTAAAGGAACAAGCACTCAATACAGGTCACTCTGTGTCGGGCTGTTTTAGACACGGTATAAAGACGGCTGTTTTAAATGAACCTTGTGGTATTTTGACCAAAGTATGTTACAGACATTTTATCAAGACCCCAAGGAACCATAACAACTTGGTAAAATTGGCTTACGATGGGACCTTTGATGAGACAGGTGAGGAAAGGTAGAAGGTCAGGAGCGATAGATTGTAGAATGTGAGATGGATTGGGGTCAAAAGGGCAGGTGGTCGGACGGGCAGAGGTACTTTAAAGCCCTGTCAGCAGCTGTTGACACACTTAATTAAACCATACACTTGGTGGTCTCGTTCTGCAACTGAAACAAATCAAATGACTGTGTGTAAGAGTAGATCTAGAAAAAACGGTTGTAGATCTTTTTAGATATTTTAGCAAAAGGATAAAGAGTAAAAATCCCTCACTGCATCCTAATCCAGCGCACTCCATGTCATTGTCTCGAATCATGGCTGTCAGACGTGTTTGCTTCGGATGAGGATTATGCCCAATCCATCATGAAAGTGTCTGTGTGTTTGTGTGAGCTTGGGCCAAGGGCCTATGGTTGTAATCTGGGAGCTCTACCACACTGCCTTCAATCACTCATATGGCATTATGGATCTACTGTTTCCATCCATGCTCCCTGCGATGACATTTAAAGACACATATTGGTTTCGGACAGCAAAAATGTTTACATTTTACACATGACACATGACATGTGCTGTCGGGTGACACGCTCCACAGTAATGGAAAGCTTGATGTGTTTACTTTCTTTTTAATGTTTTTTTTCTGCTGTGCTGCCAAAATAAAACCATCCAGCCAATCAAATTTAATTCAAGGTCAGTAGTCTGTGTTTTGGTTGAGCATAGTTTTACCAATGGTATTGCTGATAATGGCCTTCTCCTACAAAAGCTTTTTTAAAGAGGGAGTAATGAACTCCCAAGAAGATGTTGATGAATTTCTCTGCATGAGAGATTAAATGAATTCATGATGCACCAGGGAAAAGGAATAGATCATGCAAAAGTAAAGTATAGTTTTAGATATGACATCATGTCGCTGTGTTATTGTGATGTAATACCAAACATATAAACTATGTATATCTTCTATGTCTCAGAAGCATTTATGAATGCTGTTTTTTAATATTAAGTTGACAATTTGTAAAAATTAATACATTAACATTTTTAGAAAAGCATTCCAATATATTAATTTTTTTTACACATTTTTATAGGCAATTCAGCTACATTTGGTTTCATTCATTTAAATTGAATGTACTTAATTACATTACATTACATGTAATTTAGCTAACGCTTTTTTCCAAAGCGGCTTACAATAAGTGCATTTCAATCAAAGAGATATACGAAAAACAAGTAACAAGAAAGTACATCAGTTCATCAGGACATAGCGAAATATTTCATTGTACAGAGTAACTTGTTACATGTCATATTTGCAGCTTTATCAGACAAATAAATAGTTTTAAAAAAAATATTGTGATTTCTGGATTTTCCTTTTTTTGATTATGTCTCTCACAGTGGACATGCACCTACGATGACAATTTCAGACCCCTCCATGATTTTTAAGTGGGAGAACTAGCAAAATACCAGGGTATTCAAATACTTATTTTCTTCACTGTATATACATGCTGACAGCCAAACCTACCGCTTCAAAACACTGACTGTTAGCTAATAACAGGAAATGTGAATTTCAAAATACAAGCATTCAGTTAATCATTTATATAACCGTTTCTATATTTCAGGACTTTTACAACTAACTATAGTATAATGGTAAATATTGAACATTGATGTTGGTATATGACTGGATTATTCTGATTCTTTATGAAATACACTATTAATTCTTGAGATTTCTCCTCCATTTGACAGACACGCACTCATATTCTAATTTCTAATCACATTTTCCAGAACACATCAATACTACAAATGTGCATATACATTTTGATGACTGAATAATTTTGGCTTTCATTATTAACAGGCCCTCTGTTTAAATGGGTCTGCCTGTCAATAACAACATTTTCCGTTGACATTTTCAGCATCTTTCTATTTGAAAATACAAACACATTTTATTATTAAAAAGAATCCATTCAAGATGAATTATCTAATTTGTAAACTACGTTGAGTTTGCTAATGATACCCAAATGCTTTCCATTTCACCATTATTGGGTTTTATTCTGAAACTTCCGAACGGACGTTTTAGTTTTTAACAGCACGGTAAGCTTTACAAATCCGGTGACACTCGTGTCTTCCCTCGTCGAGCAACTTCAGTGTCCGCGCAGCACGTCTCTCCGTCCGCGTCCTCCTCGCCCGTTTCTCCTGCTTCAGCGCCCATCGCGGCGGGGGGGTTGGGCCGGAACGCTCGCCCAAAGAAGAGCGCCATGGCCGGCGCGGGGGTTCAAGGGATGCCGGAGACGGCCGCCGGACGAGGAGGAGGAGGAGGAGAAGGAGGAGTGATGCTGAACCGACGGAGGAGCAAAGCCAGGCGGAGGAAGCGAAAGGAGTTGTTCGCCATCCAGATGTGCTTCGCGGGGGTGCTGCTGGGGCTCGTCGTAGGGTTCAAGTCCGTGGCACAGAAAGCAGGTGAGGGGCACTGCAAACGTGTTTTACCGTCAACCAACAGGAAAGACACAATTCTAATGTCATTAGATTAGATGATGAGGAAGAAGAAGAAGAAGGCAGCGTCCATGTGGAGTTTGTGAAGCAGGAACAGGCGGTTCGAGAAACACTGCGAATGGCATGGCTTTTTTAGTCATTGTTAATTGTGCTTATTTGTAACATTTAGTGTTAAACATGTTTAACTTATTAAATAATAATGTAATCTGAGTACAGTGAGATCAACGAGGACCAAAAGAGACCCTGAACTGAATCGTAAACTAAAGTGAATAACGAGGAATCCCACATTTGTGTGTCAATGCACACATTTTATAAAGACCGAAGAAATAACTACATGCCTTCTTGTAGCTCAACATCTGTAACTAATAATCCTCTGGAAATGGTAGCGGTCACTGTGCTGCTTGAATTACTTAACAGAAACCCACTTTTTCCCCCTCTACCATTTCCTGTCAGATACAGGACAGGCAGAGGACAGGCAGAGGACAGCGGAGACGCTGTGTGAGACGTGTGACTTTGTATCACTGCTGATATTGACCCAATGACGAGCTTAAGGACTGCCTTCTTGCACTGGAAAAGTCATTTAGATAGTACAAGCTTATCACCACACGCAGGTTGTTGGTTTTTGTTTTTGCATCTGTTCATCTGTGCGGTGTCACACACACACACACGCGCGTTGCTATCGTTAGAAAGTTGAAATTGAGCTTAGCCAATGTTTTGGTGTCTATCAGGTGGGTCTCCCGGAATCAACAACCTACCCATTCCAGTTGTTGATTTTTGTTCTGGGTGTTTGGGTTCTGATATTTGTTGTTATTTGTTGATCGGGCCTTTGATATTGGGGGGCACTGAGAAGGTGGGAAGATAAACTGAACACAGAAGCATTATGGCAATGCCTCTGTGCTAAGTCCAGATATTGAGAATTTGATTTTGTGTTGATCTTCCTCTGGTCTTCTCCACTGTGGTACTTCAACGTTGTGAAAGAAGTGACGTCCCTTGTGATGTACGTTGTTGTTTTAGGTCGAGCCATGCCCCTGTAAAAATGAAGGTCAAGCAACAATAATCACAGACGAGCATACACACCAAAGGCAAGCGCTGTGTGATGCTGAAGTCAATCAGCGGGCGACGCAAGCCCTTGGTTCTGCAGGAATTTGAACTGTTGTGGTTTGGCGTTTGTGCTGCATTCAATAAAAATCAAACAAATGACATGCATAGAAGGTGAGAAATGAACGTGCAATAAGAGAAAATCAACGCATTGTATTGGATATATGATATTCGGGAGGAGTCCTGGAACACTGTGTAAAGTGTAGTATTGTGAAGCTTTGCACAAATTGGAATGATTGCAAAACCAATAAAAAACCAGAGCAAAAGTGCACCAAATATTATTTCACTTGATCTGTAATTAATTATCAATTTCCTTTTCTGCAAAAAAGTCAAGATGAGAAATGATAAGTCTTTAAAACCCCCGTCCAAACCAAGGGGTGACCTTACGATGACTGTCAACTACGACCATTATCTGCTTCCTTTGGGGAGGTGGGGGCCTGGATTTCTCAGATACCGTATTTTCGCGACTATAAGGCGCACTTAAAATCATTTTTTTACAGGAAATAATTCCAATTTCTCACCTTGAAATGATGCGTTGTAGAGCTTCTTTCTACCCAGAAGGGACAAAGCTTTGTGTTTCAGAATCTAAATGGCAGCTTGAGTTTGTTCACGCGTCTTTGAAGAAATATTGAGAGAGCATCTACCGTATTTTCGCGACTATAAGGCGCACTTAAAATCATTTTTTTACAGGAAATAATTCCAATTTCTCACCTTGAAATGATGCGTTGTAGAGTTTCTTTCTACCCAGAAGGGACAAAGCTTTGTGTTTCAGAATCTAAATGGCAGCTTGAGTTTGTTCACGCGTCTTTGAAGAAATATTGAGAGAGCATCTACCGTATTTTCGCGACTTTAAGGCGCACTTAAAATCCTTTTTTTTCTCAAAAAAGACAGTGCGCCTTATAATCTGGAGCGCCATATACAAGGATCAATTGGTTGATCCATACTGGTTAACGAGGATCCATTGGAGGGAAAGTCTGGTGCAAGCAGCCGCAGTAATTTCAGCTCCAAAAGCGTATATTAAAGCTGCTGTAGTTGGATCTCAGGATCGAGCTGACGGTCCGCCGCGAGGCGCCACCGTCTGTTCCAGCCGCTGCCTCTTGGCGCAAGATGGACGAAAGCATTTACCAAGAATGTTTCCATTAATCAAGAATGAAAGTTGGAGGCACAGAGATATTGTTAATATCCACATTAACATTTGAACAACGTTACCATGGGAGTTTTCAGAACGCTTAATAAAGTTTGATTTAGCACAGCCACGATCTGGTGGATGCATAACGCAACCCCAGTCAAACGTTTTACTGCTGTCAAGGTTCTGTCAGGGTTCGAGCTGCTGGTGCGGAGGGAGGACTCAGATGCAGGGTCTTCACAAGGTGCTCTTTTATTCACAAACAAAGAACCGCGACGTGCTCCAACAACGGGTAAAACTCAACAATGACGCGACAGGGGACAACAGGCACACAGGGCTTTAATACACTAGGAAGGTGCAGGTGATTGGACACAGGTGGAAACAATCAGGCAATCACAGGACAAGGCAGGAAGTGAAGCTAACCCAGGGACACAAAAGACATGACACTACAAAATAAAACAGGAAGGAGAACCAAACCGTGACAACTGCAGTATCTTCTATTCCAGTGGTTCTCAACTTGTCTGGCTCCGGGACCCACCTTTACCCCCTAATGACGAGCCGCGACCCAATTCGATCTGTCGACGGGCGGGGGGGGGTGCGCTAGCGGTGTCGCCGGGGGGGGGGGGGTGCGGGGGTGCGCTAGCGGTGTCACCTTCCGCGTTCTAATTGCCGCGCTGACTGAAAACATGGACGGACGAGCTGCATTAGAGAAAGTCCCTTCAAAATAAAATCCCAGGATGAATTTTTTTTTTTTAACCTTGACCTGTCCTCCATCCACATCTCACCTCCTGAATAACAAGGTAAAAGCACTTTATGTTGGGGGGTTAGCCCAAATGAGCTGTGTGTGACCATTTGTCCAGCCTGTGACGTACAAATGGTCATTCTACAAAGCAGCCACTAATGGCTGCTTTGTATATATGTACAGCATTAGCCTCCAGATGATCTCATTACATAATATAAAACTAGGTGGGTCTCCTTCTGTACTGCACGCCAGCAGAGGACGGACGGACGGACGGGGGAGCAGCACTTTGCACTAACAAAGCCCCGGGTATTCGACTTAGACAAAAAGTGAAAGAGACAAGAGTAGAGGGAAACGAGGAGGAAGCAGAAGAGGAAAAGTGGAAGCAAGCAAGGAGAGCCGTGATGGAAGGAAGCAGTGGAGAGAAGAAGTGAGGGGGGAGTGTTTTCATGCGAAACAACATGAAACCAAGGAAAAGGAAAGTTAAAGGAAGAGATGTTACAATCTCCTCTCTTTCCAAGGCCCAATCCAACACCGTTCAAACCGTAGAAACTGTATATTGGGCTGGGTTCAGGTTACACTCTGCTACCAATATATGTAGAAAAGGAACTTTTCTTTTATAATCTATTTTGACAGATTTTTCACTGTAAAAAACTGCTATATTGCTGACAGTTTGCTAGCTCTGGTTAACATTTGACTTTCTGCTAGCACTCCCTGATGGGGAGCAGCATGTGCTACTGTCAACAGAGGTGAAAAAAAACGATGTGTCATGCAGTCACTATTCTGTCATCAATTTACAATACTGAATTCCCAACTCTTATATGTTTCTAACTGTATTGAGATGTATACTGAATATGAATCGGCATCTTATTGTGTGATTCCAAAAATCAGCATCACTTCACTGAAAGCATTGGCTCTGGTACAAATGCACATTGAAAAGTGACAAAATAGAAAGTATATGAAAGAAATGCATTTTGCAATTTGGCCACATGGCCTGCAAACAAACATTCACAGGCTCCATCTAATTGAAATGCATGGTAGCTAGCGTCGTCTCTCAGGGTTCTGGAGATTGGAGGCTGAAAATAAACAAGTCTATTACCCTTGTGAATTAGACATTGAAGGCAGATTCTTTATTTTCTTGAACATTTGAACATTCCAAAGGAAAAAGAATCCAAGAAAAGGCACCATCAGATAAACCAAATGAGCAGGCAGCCATCAGACATCTAAAGGTAGCCAAAATGACCTGGCCCCGATCCGGCTTTAGCTCGGCACGTCGCGCCGAGTCTGTCTGAGACTCAGGATGAAGGGCGCCACAGAATCGGGTTGAATAGATTCTTCATGTCACTAAAACACACTTCTTTTACTTACAAAATCAAGCCAGTCATGATCACATTGTTTGGTGATAATAACATTTTTCTGTCCATAAAACATATTCAGTGAAAACCATAAACCAAGTAAAGACAGGTACATATTGTTTTTGATTTGTGCAAGTTATAAAAACAAAGTTGCTTTTATAACCATGAACAAATGCAAAATAAGATGAAATAGCATAATACATATATTTTATGTTATTAAAATAAGACTAAAAGACTAACATGTTACAGTGAATCAACGGGCCAGAACCTGTTTTAGTGCTGGTTGCCGATAAACCCAGTGGCCAGGTCTGACCCAGAATAGGGCCATGTCTGTAACAGCTACATCTGGGCCAGATATGGCATGAATGAAATGGGCCAAAGCTGGCTCACATCTGGCCGCATCAAGCCGGAACTCAGCCGCAGTACGGCTCAGTCCGCTGGCTACCTGGGAGATATATATATACATACACCAGTGAAATCTATCCCTTACATCTACAGTATTCTACGTATTTGTCCGCAAACCTTTATTCGTCTTACCTCACTGTTTTTTTTTCATCTTCCGTTGCTGTTGCCTGGGGGGAAATTCTGATGTTTCCCACTAAATGGGCCGCTGCTCCTCCCTGGGCAGTACCTTTTGTAGTGCCTGATCGACAGCTTTGTTAATGAATTCAGGGGGAGCGAATGCCGACAGCGTTACTCACAAGAAATAGTGAAGCCTTTAATGAAAGCAAAAATAATGTTTACAGTGTATATGTGCATGCATGACAGAAATTAAATGACAACTTGGGGCAGCAAGGTCCCATGGGTGTGTGATAACATTTAAGAATATTAAAAGAAAATGATTGAAAATTGGCCAGTGTTTCCTTGGTTTACATCCCCTGACTATGGTAGAGGAAATACTGTTGTTTGTAGTGAAGTTAACTTTTTGAAATGTAAATGTGGTTAATCATTTTTATGTAGGGAAGTTGCATTTCCACCAAATACAATCATAAACATATGAGCAGACATATTCAAGCTGGATTCATAATATCAGATGTTATGGATTCATAATATCAGATGTTTTTTCAAAGCTTCAAAGAAAATCTTTTTTTTCATAATTTAAGATATTTCTTGCTCTTTATATATATATTCAGTTCGGCCTGAAGCTGTGTCTACATTCCACAACAGACAAACAGTCTTTTCAGAAAACATGTTGAGGTTCATGTATGAAATTCTCCAGGAGCCAGACAATAAAACGCTCAAATGAGTCAGCGTTTCATACTTTTATACTAGCTCATTTGCTTTTTCTGAAATGGGTGTCTGGTTAGATGCTTTCAAGGGTGTGGTTCAACACAAGCTTCTAAATATTGATGATGATGAAAAAAGGACGGTTGCTAACAGGTAGCTAAATGAGACTACAAAAGTGGTACCTTCTATTCACGCAGCCATGGTGTAGATGGTATACTGAATGTTAGCGTTTGGCTTCCAAGCCGTAATGCAGTGTAAAAGTCCAGGGCTTTTAATATGAAGAACGTCATTTATTGCAGCTTAGAGTTAAAGATAAAGAGTTGCAGTGTTGGTGCCGATTATGTAACTTCTGTATAGTATAGACACAATTTGTAACCTTGGTGACAGTAGTAGTGTCTGCCGATGGTCGATATCTTAGTCACCTACAATCTCATTAGAGTGCTTATATCAAATAAACTACTGGTGCTAATACAATGGGGTACAGAATAGGGCTGCACGGTATACCGGTTCTAATGGTATAAGATCTGCTTACAGTATTTATCACATACCGTTCATACTGGTGTACGCCATAACAACTGAAGTTCCTCTTTGGAGGGCGGCAGATTTTTATTTTTTCACATCATCACAAAGGCGCCCGGCGGTCGGAGCTAGTTGTCTTTGTGTTGAGATTGTGTCATGGTTATAACTTGAATAATAATAATAATAATAACAACAATGAATAACCCACAACAAACTCTTTAACGGGGTAAAACACCACCACAGCTTGTGACACAAACATTTTGTAATACTAATAATTGTACATTTATAAAAATTACCCCGACGAACTGCATGCTGGGTACAGCTCACAACAAGAAGAAACTCTGTTGCTACATGAAAACACGGAAAAGAGCGATACAGGAGGAACAACGAGAGACCAGAGATGCACCAACACAACTTGTGCCCAAGAGAGGAGCTTTGTCTGTTTGCAGGGGTTTTGGTTTTGGAAAATCCGACATAGGTTACGTTATATCAGAAAACTATTCATTAAAAGTCTGTCGAGCCTCTGGTGGCCACAACAAGCTAACATGCTAACTCGCTACTAACAAGCTAACTCGCCGGCCAGTTGTGGGCAAGGGGTCAATGAATTAATGTGTTTACTTGAAAAAGCCATACCGTGATATACCGTCAGAATGTTTCTTAATAGTGTGATTTTTGCCATATCGTGCAGCCCTAATACAGAACAATAGCAGGGCTATTGGAAAAGCTTTCTAGTATCCTGTGCCAAGTTGGTAGCAAGAAGTTCCATACCAAGCCCGATAAAATGCACCTTTTGTGGACTTCTGACCCTCAAAAATACAGAAAGACATCTGACTGGAATACTGTATCGCTCTCCATCTCTCTCTCTCTCTCTCTAACCCGAGTCCTCTAGCTCTCATATCCACTTTGTCATTCACATGCACACACGCACACGCAACTCCAGACACAGGGCTGTGTCTGATTCAGTTGCATCTGGGTCAGCTTGCGTGGTCAAAGAGCAACACTCACAGAAACAACCTCTCCTCTCTTTTTCGCTTCCCTATCCATCCCTTTCTCCCTCCCTGTGTCATACTCCCTTAATGAAGCCTCCCCCCATCTGCAGCAGTCACTCTGCTCTCATCATGTCCCTCTCTTCCACTCAGCCAGCATTTAGGTGCGTCTCCCATGTGGCTTGCAGCAACTCCAGGTTTTTTCCTCTTCCTCCAGTTTTCCACCCTACGCTCAAAACTCTTGCGTTGACATGTCTGGCATAGCGCTATGCGTTTGCCGTATTTGCAGCTTTGCCTTGTTTGTTAACTTATTTACCTTCTAATATCCCTGTGATTGTTTCTCTGATATGCGGTAACCTGCTGTGCTCGCCTGACTAAATGAAAGCAATATGTGTTTTAGTGACACAATGTATAGAAGTGGACGTAGTCATCATTATCATCGTTTCCCCTACCATTATAACAGCCCCCCCCCCCCTGAAAAATTGGGCAATTTAACAAAAATGGCTTTTCCACACTGACATGAATACCGACGCCGCAAATATGTCCGTGTGGCGCTCACAGCAATGGGGCAGAGAGCACAAGTGACTACCCTGTTTGTCCCACTAATACCACCCCCCTCAAAGTTGTTTCCCGAGGGGAAACACTGCCTTACATCACCCATTGGTTTATTGTGGGTTCAAGACCTCCTCAATATCCCGCCAGGGAAAGTCAACAGAAGCAGGTACAATTACAAAATGCATAACGCTATTGATAGTCCCAGAACAAAGACCCCCCCTCCCCCACCTCCTGACCAACTAGTTTAGTGAAGATTTCTGGAAGGATCTGCCTCTCTTTTCAAAATGGCGCCTTTTGTGTCTGTAGGTTGTCGCAAGTTCTTTAAAGTCCTCAGTGATTGGCTGTGATGACTCACGCGTAGGGGGGTCTGAGATTGATGACGTCACTGCGTAATTTGTTTTAATACAGTTCTTGACTGTTGAGTATTTTACTACTATCAAGCTTTTATTTATTTTTCATTTAAAATTAGAAATGGTGTATATAATATATATATATATATATATATCAGTCATAAAATATCTCAATAAATCACAATTATTTTTAAAGCAGATGTATAGGAGCAGCTGTAGTTTGTGGTGCTGCTGAACTTTATTGGATTACACTGACAGGTGTATATCTAATTTTTATTCATATTAGATGGAAGAAACACAAAACGTTACTGGGGTGAAAATTTGATTCAGGGCTGTTGTATTACATCACACTGCATTAGCTTTATAATGGTTTCATAAAGGAGGACGTTGGGTTCAGTATAGGGTTGTTCCGATACCAAAATTCTAACTTTGATACTATACCTGGCAAAATATTTCGATACTCTATACTTTTCGATACAATACCACAAATAAGATACTGGAATATTTATTTATGATAGTAATAAATAAACATATGTAATGTTCCTTTTTTACCAGCTTGTTCCTGCCCAGCTTTTTGCACACTTAACAAATGTCATTCATATTAGTATAGCCCACAGCAAGATTTGAATGAAAACGACATGGTAAAATCATAGCATTGATTATACACAGCTATGTAGACTTATTGTCCGTATCTATATGACTACATCGTTATTCCAAGTATGAATTACATAATTTTACAGATGTGTGTTTGAGGTGGAAATAAAACTAAAGCTATGTGGATTGGGTACATTAAGGATGGACACAAAATTAAAGGGCAATTTCTCCCCTTTATTGAAAAACGACAATTGCATCTAGTGTGTATTATTTTGTAAAATGTTGTTTGCATTCTGACCTCATGATCACATAGACCCACATGAGTGAAATTGGAGGTCATTTTGCAAGTTTATATTTCGGCGGGACTATTCAGTAACTTATTTGCTGTCTTGCTTTGTCTTGTGTTGCACTTGCTTGATTTTGTTTGTTTGCTTGAGTTTGACTGAAAGTTGTTGTAAAACCAACACAGCTACAGACTGCCCTCTCTCACGGTTCCTCCGTGTGACACAGATGCTTTTGCATGTTTTCGCACCCACTCACGCCACACGTGGAATTTATTACACAAAAAAACAATCCGCGCTGGTTCGTCTCCAACCTCGCCGACGGTAAATGGCGCATCTGTGACGCTGCACATTGACTTGCTGGTTTGTCATAAAAAAGTAAGCGGATTTCAGCAGGTCTCATTAAGTTTAGCCGCTAGCAAGACGTCTCCATAGCGATGTTAGCAGCTGGTTATAACACACTTGGACATACTTCGTATCTAAAGAATTTCCCGATCTCACTTCTGGCAGCTTTTCTTTCAACAAGCCGAGGCCGGTCGGCAACAGCTCCTGCACGAGATGACTCTGTGAGTGACGGCTGCCTGTTGCATGTGAGCTGGTAGCCTCGCCCACCCAGTCAATGCGTGCAGGCAGCCGGACAGAGAGCGGAACACTGAGTGCGCTTTTTTAATAAAGTACCGATATTAAAAATAGTCAGAACCGTACCGTTTTAAACGCAATCGTACCGCGGTACTTTTCTAGTACTGGTACACCGCCCAACCCTAGTTCAGTAACAACAATTAAACAGTGCATATTATACAGTCATCGTACAGTTGAATGCACAAACATCACTATTAATTAATTTGCTGATATACCTGAACCTCTTTTATGTCTCTAAATTAATAGGAATTAACCTCATAGTATTGTATGTATATAATATAGTGATCAATAAGGTTGACATGAGATGACATGCCAGATACGGACTTATAATTGTAAATATATAATTGGAACAGTACTCGTGCTGTGTATGTTACACGAGAACTAAAGTCCACACAATAAAACGTATTGAGAAAGGGCCAATGGCTACATCCAGGCTGGAAAAGCTCGAATCAGGTTAAAGGTATTTGATGGGACAACATACTCTGAACGGTGTAATCTGTATGAGCAGATTAACCTCTCCACTCTGGACAGCGTGCATATGAAAAGAGGCCCATCAAGGTCATCCAAAGACACACTCAGCCTTAAGTTTCTTCGCCGCTGTTTTTATATTAATGAGCACTCGGCAGCTTCTGAATAAAACACTGAGAACATGAGGTGCAAATAGCCTGCTGATGTTCATCAGAGACTACATCATATGGATTTGTCTCTCTCTCTTTCTCTGTCACACACCCTCATGCACCACTTCATTGTAGGAGCTGGCTTTGAGACAGCAGGTCCGGTTTGTGAATAATGGCTTTGTGTCATTGTAACAAGCCAAGCTATCTAATGGGGCTCGTCTTCTCTCTGTTGGGGGACATTACTGGGACCCATATTGTCCTCTTATTGAACCAGGCAGTCAGCACATTCAAAAGCACAAGACAGCTTGTCAACAATGGACACACAAGATGAAGTGCAAGGTCTTTCAACAAAATTGTTGATTTTGAAACCAGATTAAATTACTTTAATGGCACAATCAAAGGGAGGGAGAGATTTTAATGAACAAAGCTAGCTTTAAAATCATGTGCTGATACTAGGACATTAGGACAACAAAATTGCGATATGAGTTAACATGCGTCGCTGTACCTTAAAAGTGGAAATAGTCCTTTCATTAATTAGTGCTTTGTGGCTCAGAGTTTGGCATTTTGGCCTTGGCCATATTAGATATTAGTCACCAGCTAGTTTTCTAGCAACATAGAAGGAAAAAACAAGCTTAGTATGTTTTTTGCAAACCCAGTCAGTGCAGGAAAAGAGCATTAACAGACCAGCAGATAGAGCGCTGAAGTTAAACTTCCCGGTTTGGTTTCTTAACCCACGTCAAATAAATCAATCTTGCCACTAGTCTTAATGATGTATTATATTTTGCTCAAGGTTGTTTTAACATCTGATATTTCATCTAATATCTAATTATGATATGAAAACAACTGGATTTATCTGTGACTCATCAACACCATAGTGCACCATCGGCGGCTGCATATGCATGCCACTGTTAGAAAAGGACATCTCCTCCTCACCGTGGTGGAGGAAATGAGTCTGATGTAAGTGCTGCAATATCACACATCATAGATAGTACAGATGAAATCTTTTGTGGCTGACTGTCAGAAAACATTTCCATTACTTTTTATCATCAATGCGTAACATTTACTGGTTCTGGCTTTTCTTCATTTGGCTGATACGACATAGTGTTATAATTGACCTAGCCTAATTCTCATTTTTACTGAACAAAGACTGAATACATCATTATATAACCAGCGTTTGCACTCATGATATCAGTTTTAACACAAATTGGTTGTTCACATATTGGTGCATAACCATTGTCTTGATTAGAAATCTCTTCCCAGGATGCATTGGTCTCAGACTAAAAAAGAGATTTAAGTCCTGCATTTTGAAAATATAAGTACAAAATGTCAGACGTTAATTCCTAAATATGGTGGGATATACAGGCAGAAATGGAAAATAACAGTTATGTTTTTTTCTTTGTAAATAATTACAGGGAAGTGATTCCAATTTCTCACCTTGAAATGATGCGTTGTAGACTTTCTTTCTACCCAGAAGGGACAAACCTTTGTGTTTCAGAATCTAAATGGCAGCTTGAGTTTGTTCATGCATCTTTGAAGAAATATTAAGAGAGAGCATCTACCGTATTTTCGCGACTGTAAGGCGCACTTAAAATCCTATTTTTTCTCAAAAAACGACAGTGCGCTTTATAATCTGGAGCGCCATATATAAGGATCAATTGGTTGATCCATACTGGTTAACGAGGATCCATTGGAGGGAAAGTTTGGTGCCAGCAGCTACAGTAATATCAGCTCCAATAGCGTATATTAAAGCTGCTGTAGTTGGATCTCAGGATCGAGCTGACGGTCCGCCGCGAGGCGCCACCGTCTGTTCCAGCCGCTGCCTCTTGGCGCAAGATGGACGAAAGCATTTACCAAGAATGTTTCCATTAATCAAGAACGAAAGTTGGAGGCACAGAGATATTGTTAATATCCACATTAACATTTGAACAACGTTACCATGGGATTTTTCAGAACGCTTAGTAGTTGCTGTAGTTAAAAAGCTCGTAGTTGGATCTTGGGATCGAGCTGACGTTCGGCCGCGAGGCATTTTGATTGATCATTTTGATTGATCATTTTAAGTGTCAATTTTAGCCATAAGCAGGCATAGGAAAGTGAATAAGGTGCCATTGACACACACACACACACACACTTGTAGTTTAAAAATGTTGCCTCGTGTGTTGTCTTTCCCCTTGCGGCACACGCAAATGACGACACTCTTTCAACCAATCAACGTTCTGCAGTGAGTCTAGCTCCACCCTTTTTTACCAAACAACTGTGCCAGGTACACCATTGGGCCTGTATGGAGTAAGATGTCAGAACCTTTCTCCTTTCCACTCTGCTTTACACCAATTTATCTGACGCTTTTACCCAAAAGCGACTTACAATAAATGCATTTCAGTGTTTTCCCTTGTGTGCATTACAATTTTGGTAAATTACGTTGATTGGTTGCCTAGTAATCGAAAATGGTGGCGGCAAAAATAATAGATCTTGAGGCTACAAAATGGCTGTTAGCGAACCAATTGTCACGCAACTAGGTCCACTTCGTGTATACAGTCTCTGGCTGCTGTTTGACTCCAAGCAAGTAAACAAGAGTTGTACATGTACTATATCCACCAATCAGGGAAGTGAACTCCCTCTGCTACAGGGAGAGCTGCTGCTTGTGCATTGGGAGTTTATTAATATTGACCATTGTCCTGCATAGACCATCAAGTGTCCATAGTTTAACGGATTTTGACACTGTCCCCTCTTGGGTTCCCAACAATACATGCGCAGTGTCCAGTTGATCAGATGTATAGTACACACATACTAAAGCTGGATTTCTCACAAGGCACTAACATATTCAAGCTAATTAGTAAGATGTGTGGAAGTACCCTTTGCTTTTTTCACTTAGTATTATTTTACATCATCATATTTGAGCTTATACTTGAGCTAAAATGATAACCACTTTATTTACACAGATATATCTCAGAAGAGGATTCTGTTATAGGGTTCCTGTTGATTGTGTGATGGTCCCAATGTTTAATTAAAGCCTGGAGATGAATAATGAATACCCAGCAGCGAATATCCACCATGCAGCAGACCACATGACACTTTGAACTGTGGTGGGAGACTTTGAATTCCAGCTCCGCAGAGCGCTTTGGGATCGTGTAGTGAGGCCGCCCTGCTGGGAGATTATTTCAAATCAATCAAGGAAATGATTAAAAAGCACAGTGGGAATAATGTCATCTCTTTGTTTGTATTTAAATGTGGCCTGAAAGTGAGGGAGAGAAAAAGAACATGGAAAACCTGGTGTTCAGCTGATAATAAGGGCCCACTTGGCTTGGATCACCCACGCTAATTTAATCGCAATTAATATACCTTTTATTGAAACTGGATAACCAACACGGTGAATTGAGCATCTGCCCTTGAGGTCTGGGGCGTCTCCTAGTGTGTGTCAATTAGTTTCTGGTAAATGTGAATTACTTTGGATGAACGGTTCTTGAGATATGCAAAGGACTGACGGAGAGACACTGCCTGCTTTATCGTTGGGATGGAATTAACCACAGACACTTTCCACATTCACAGACTTGCTTCAGTTGATATCGGTGCACACAGCGGTGCAGAATGGTGAAATTAGAAAAAGGGGGAGGAGAAACACTGCAGTATATCAGAACCGTCCCATGGCCTGGGTCAATACTCAATTCTGATTGACAGAAGGGTTATCCTTTCATTACTACAAACAGACAACAACTCAGCAGTTCCGGTTGAACTGTCTGTTCAGCTTCATTAAATTAAAAGAAAATCACACTTGCAAATAGGAGTGCAACGCTTTGTCCCACAAAAACGACTATGGGACACAAAGCTTCACGGCCCCTCTGAACTTACTTACTTACTGGTGATATGGCGGGACAGCTAGCTTGTCTTGTTTAACAGGTAAAAATAATACTGTTAACCGCACTCAGTGTTTATGACCTTGCATCTTGCTAGCATGACATTGACTGTATGGCTTGTAGCTAGGCTAAAGGTTCCACTAGGTGAAGGGCTAGAATAATCTCCTGTAGCCAAGTCGTGAAGGAAACAACTTTCTGGTTGCATAAGAACCTTACAGGGCGGTAATGGTTGAACCCTCAGGCAAATGAATGGCTTGTCAATATTAGATTTCAGTTGCAAAATGCATTTAAATATATACGAATGGTCTTAATTAATTTCTTGGGTAGGTGACCATGTTATAAGCAAGGTAATGCCCTTTGAGATGTCAATTGTCAGGAATTAATAGACATTGCATAGGAAACCATTACTGTTTAGTCTTCAAACACCTGTTTGTCCCATAAAAATTACCTTAAAATTGACCTCACAAACCTTATATTAACTACACCTGAAGAGCTTGGATTTATTTTAGGGATGTGTGTGTGTGTCCTCCTAACAACAGCTTCATCGTTCACCCTCAGGAGTCTTTTCTCACGTGTTCATATAATCAAATCATATAGTCACTCACACACAACAACACACACACAGTCAGACCTCAGTCATGATGGATGAACAAATTTGAAGCAAGGGTCAGTGCGTTTGTCTGTGGGCCATGTGCTCTATTAGACCTAGCAATGATTAAACATTAAGAGCTATTTTCTTGCTCTCTCTGTCTTTTTAATATCTCTCTCGCTCTGTGTCGCTCCCTTGCTCCCCAAATACGCTCTGGCTAATTCATCACCCAGCCCACAGCCTATTTTAGCACCAGCCGAAAGTATTCTGGGATCATCGCACAGCTTTGGAGAGACAGATGATAGGAGGAGAAGTTGACGGGAGCGGTCCATCCCATTGTATGAGATCCGATAGAGCCGCCGTTGTGTTTACCGATCTTTATCACTTCTCGTCGTCCTCTCTGGCTTCCCTCCATGCCCAATGTCTTGTTCATCCTCATTTTCTAGTAGCCTCATTGTTATACAGTGTGGTGGTAATCACAATTGACATCATGCTCAGTTTGAGGCTTAGCACTATCATCCATTGTTGAGCTCTCTTGTGTTCCTGGGTAACTTCACTTCCTGCCTTGTCCTGTCTTCCCCTGTGATTGTCTGTCGTGTCAATGATCGTTTCCACCTGTGTTCAATCACCTGCACCTCCCTTGTGTATTTAAGCCCAGTGAGTCCCTTGTCTGGTGTTGCGTCATTGCGTGTCAAGGTCTGAGTACCCCGTTACATGTCCCGTCAAGCTCCCCATGCCATGTAAGTCTTCTGTTGGTTTTCAAGTCCAGGTCCCTGTTTTTGTCTTTATTGTTTCCTCCTCCGTCTTGCCCTTTTTTGTTGGAGTGATTTTTTGACTATTAAAGTCCTTTTATTTTGAATACTCCGCGTTTGAGTCCTCCCTCCAAGCCCAGGACCCCCCGTTGTGACATTATGGACTCAAACACGATGCCGCTTGGCTCTCTGACATGAGTTATAGAGTCGTTATGTCTTCCATGGTTGATGCAGAGGCAAACCATGTGTTTGGTTTGAACACGCCATAAGAAGGGGATATTTATCCTGTGGATGCACGAGCCTTGAATAATGCAAGGGATCCAGTGGTTGAGTTTTGTCGTTCTTTGCTGGAAACAAGCGTATATTGTGAACCCCGCCCCCGTTCTACTGAACAAAACTACAAACATGCATTCATCCCTGCTATACCCAGCACCACGTAACTTAATTACCCTAAATAACCAAAAAGGGTGTATGAAATAGCACAAACAATACATGGCTCCTTCAGATGGGTTCAGCCTGACAGTTGAGTCAAAATATTTAGTAGTGTTACTTTCCCGTGGGTTACAAACACCTAAACGGTTTCACTAGTTTACTGGTGTCACTAGTTTAGTTGTTGATACCAGGTTGCACTTTTAGGAACAATCTATTGCAAGAGATTTCTGTTTCAAAACATGAACAAGTTATTTATTAATAGTTGTGAAAACATTGTTCTGAAACATTCAGTTATATTGCTTGATCCTCATAAACATGAATATGTTCCTGAGTACTTAAATGACCCCTATTTATGATATTAAGATTATACTTATATTTTAAGTGAATATCTGGCAATATAACAGAACCTTTTGGCAAGGTGGTCAGCACTGTGGTGGCCTGCTTGCTGTGTGGAATTAGCATTCTCATGAGGTGCTCTGACTTCTTTTCACTGGGAGTTGCCGGGAGTTCAAATTTCCCTCTGTGTCGGCCCTGTGATTGCCTGGCAGTTTTTCCAAAGTGTTCCCTACCTCTGGGGTTTATAAGCAGTTCCAGCGAATGGATGAACAATGGCTAATTAGCACCAAAGGGCCTGGGCTGGTGAGAATATCATAAGTATTGTTGTTATCATGGTTAGCACTGTCGCCTCACTGCAGGAGGGCCCACGTTGCGATATTACCCCCATAAGACAAACAAAGACAATAAATATGCTGATTTAAATAGATGTGCTTTGAGTTCTCTGATTGGTTCCTGTGGATTACACAGTGGGACGCAGGTTTGAGTTCTCCCTGCAGCGGTTAGCCTCCTTTTGTTCCCTTGACCGACACGAACACAAGCACGCTGCGATCTGGCTGCAGAAGTCTACTGAACAATCGGTGGGTCTGTGTCAGTTTGAGATCATAGGAGAAGATCCTATTATGAGCGAGATAAAACGAATATGCTGAGAATATTCATCTCCTCACTAGTAAGATAAAGAATGGCACTGTCTCCTTGTCTGCAGCCTGCTCTTCATTCAGAGAGCAAACTGTTCAATAGGCACAAGTGTACCGTGGTTATACGTCTGGTTATGGATCTCTGAAGTTCATCTGACCTGAGTTTCTTTTTAAAATAATTTTTATTACAAAATAATCAATAAACCGAGAAGAAACCATAATGATGAGCAGCATTTGAGACTAGTTTGCGACATACATCCAATAGTTTAGTCATTAAAAACATGTCATTCGTCACGGGGGCAGTGGCTGAAGAGGAGGAGGAGGAGGACGCAGAGTGAGGGTTCAGCTGACAATTCTTCAAAAATCAAATCTTAGCGAGGATACAAGGGAATTGTTCAAAATTTAAAAAACACAAAATCACTCTTAATGAGGATATAAGGGAATCGATCAAAAAGCAAAAACTCAAAATCTCTCAATGAGGAAATAAAGGAAGGATCAAAAAATGAAAGGACAAACTAAAGGGCTCCGTACGAATGCAGGACACCCGCGAGGGTTCGGGACAAACTCCACTCCACTGGACTGGACTCATGACGTGAGGCTGGCGTGCAGGGCAATACGACATGACACACTGGCACAGGACAAGGGGAGACAATCAGACTGGTGACACATGGGGGCAAGGGACCTGAAACGAGAGGGAGTTAATTTCCAAAATAAAACAGGAAGTCAAAAAACAATTGTGGAGACAGGACAAAAACGCAACTTGACATACAGGTGTGACATCATTATGAGACTGCCTTTTAGTTTTGTTGAGCTCTGTCCAACTGAGATTATATTGGGCATGTCCCCCCCAATATACAGCAGAAAAATGTAAAATCTATGTTCTCCTTTTATGAACCCTGTCAATATCTCTTGGCTCATGGATTCTCGCACACCACTGCCAGGCATAGTTCTCTCCAACATCTCTCACTGAGCAACAAACTGGACAAAATTCAGCTGCTGGTGAGGAGAGACAGGGACTTTTCTTCATCCTCCGTTTTGTGCTTCACGGAGACGTGGCTCTGCGGATCGATACCGGACTCCGAGCTCCAGCTGGCGGGCTTCATGCTGCTCAGAACGGACCGCGACACGGAGCTCTCCGGCAAGACGAAGGGTGGAGGAATCTGCTTCTACTTCAACAACAGCTGGTGCAAAGACAACAGTGAACCTGCAACACTGTTCTCCTGCTCTGGAATCTTTCATCATCAACTGTAAACCCTTTTACTCCCCCGCTTCATTCATCCTGGTCGGTGTTTACACGCCGCCACCGGCCAATGTGCGGGAGGCACAGTGGACACTCGCCGACCAGATATGGCGTGTGGAGCGGACCAACCCAGAATCCTTGGTTATTGTCCAGTTCAAACAGTTTATTAAATGCCCGACCAGAGAGGAGAACACACTAGATCACTGTTACACCAAACCTGCCTACACCAGCACAATAGCTGCTGAAAAGGGTATTCGTATAGACCCCCCCAATGTCTAAACCATGATTACGCCCTTGTCTCCAACCTTCTGTGGAAAACACAAAAAACACACCTCCCCCCGAGGTGCATTTTCTGACAATTTCGTCAAATACATGATGATTACATAACTCTCGTGTCTGAAGTAGTTTCTGCATTCGCAAGTTCCACAGAAATGTGTGTTTGTGATCTCTCCACATCAAACCTTCCCCTCTCTCATCCATTATTGGGTCAGAGTTGCAGTGTAGAGGAGAATCGAGAATGGACCTGGATGTTTCTTAACTGGGGCGTGCTTTATTGACACAGGGAACATGACACTTATGTAATACATTCAGACAGCGTGACATCAAAGTGATATTGTGTTGGTTATTCTGTGTGACATGCGTCCTGGATGAGTGGCTCATCCAAATAGACACACAAGTGCCTCTGGCTTAAAAAGGAAGAGCAGCTTCAGTAAAGTTGTGTTAAAGCTTAAAAAGTCATATTAATCATTTAAAGAAACAAGACTTTCCTCAAAAACAGAATCAGTCTTGCCTTATCCTTTTTGCCTCTGATGATATTCTCATTTTTTCTTTTATTACAAGAATATAAAAGGATGTTGCGTCCAAAATAAGGTTCTATCTCTTAGGATTTAACACACCGGGGGCTCGATGAGTGAGAGACATGAGAAACAAGGCTGCACTCAAAGCTCAGTTCCTTCTCTGAGTCCCCTCTGGTGCCCTGTTATGCAATCCCTACGTCTGGGACCTTTATTCTTCCATAGGGAACGGATGTGCTTGGTGCTCTCTTTGTCCATTTCTAACGGCCTTTTCATAAGTCAGGATGATATTCCAGTTGTCTCGGCCCCAATGTCTCAAGTCCTGAGTTTATGGTTAGGAATTCTACAGTGCACGAGTCGTACATTTATTTAATTCAAAAGCAAAAACTGAGGTGTTTTCTGGCAGGTTGTTCCATTGTATAGCAGCCATTAGCATCGTGAATGTTCACACGTTGTTTGAAGAGCTTTGAGTCCTACGTAGACTCATTTTTTAATATTCAATTCAATTCATCTTATTTTATATAGCCCAAAATCGCAGATTACACATTTGCCTCAGAGGGCTTTACAGTCTGTACACATGCAACATCCTCTGTCCTGAAACCCTCACATCGGCACAGGAAAAACTGGAAAAATGAAAAATCCTTCCATGGGGAAAAAAGGGAAGAAACCTTAGGGAAAATGTCAGAGGAGGGATCCCTCTCCCGTGATGGAGAGACTGCAATGGATGTCATGTGTACAGAATATACAATGTAAAAGATGTAATACATACTCATTTGTATCAGAAAGGATACAAATAATTACAAATAGCAGGCCAAGTGTTCGGCAGGACCACTGGAAGGACAACCACCATCAGATAGAACCACCATCCACAGAGGCTTCTGTGGGGAGGGAGAGCAGAAAGATGTTGGTTTATGATGACAGTAATATGAATCATATTTAAAATAATGATGGCAGCAGCAGGTGTCAGCAGGACCATGGTCCAGACGGAACTACAATCTATGGAGACCTGCTAGGCGGGAAAACACAAATAACTCCTGGAAAAAAACCTGAATTGATGTACACTAATAAAACGTGGATTATTGTAGAAGGAGAGAGAGGGCCTTGGTGTGTCCTAAGAAGTCCCCCGGCAGTCTAGGCCTATAGCAGCTTAATTAAGGGCTGGTCCAGGCTAACATGAGCCAGCCCTAACTATAAGCAATATCAAAGGAACGTTTTAAGCTTTATCTTAAATGAGCTGACCGAGTCTGTCCCCCGGACTGAAAGTGGAAGCTGGTTCCACAAAAGAGGAGCTTGATAACTGAAGGCTTTGGCCCCCATCCTACTTTTTAAAACTCTAGGAACCACAAGTAGCCCAGCATCTATGGAGCATAGCTGCCTTGTAGGGCAATACGGTGTAACAAGCTCTTTAAGATAAGATTGTGCCTCACGAGCAAGCAGACATGCCAACCCTCCCGATTTTTCTGGGAGACTCACAAATTTCAAAGCCCCTCCCAAAAATCTCCTGGACCGATATTTCTTCCATCTGGCAAAATGATGAACCAATGTATTAGTTGATCATTTTTAGTTACTTTTTGTATAAAACATTGATTACCGGTTAAAATATTTGGGATTTTAGGGCATGCCAGTGACTCAATTCATTTTGAGTTTAGTTCTAGTCTTCCTTTAGTCATCTGTAGAAGGAGGATAAAATAAAATGTATTCAAATAAAAGTAGCTCTAAATTTACCAAACACATTCCTGTTCCCTGGTGGAGGAACCCTTTTCTTTCACCTAGCTCTCCATAAACGACTATTTTGCTTTTTTTGTGTGCTACAAATGTTACAATAGAAGATTAGGCAGAAATTTGTACATACATGCTCCCGAGAAGATGGACCCTTTTTGATATGTTTGACCCATAGCCCCTTCTCCTTCACCACCTTCAGTGAAGATACTACTTAATCTTGATCTTGTAAAATATTATGTGAGTATGAATTGCACAACTTTAATTAGAGCTATTTCATAGAATCTGTTACCCATCAAGACATGTTTTTTTTTTAAGCATTAGCACCATATTGTGGTCAGTTATGCTCTCTCTTAATATTGAAGTTTTAAATGTTGTACTCTCAATTTGACTGTATTTGTTGCTGTGTTTCATTATAGACCACTGAAGTATTGAAGTATCCTGTGATGGGGAGCCAATGATGTCGCTATCACGTGTAGCTCGGTACAGCAGTGTGTACTAGGAGCCGTGTGCTCGTGGCCTGATTCTTTTCCCTCCAGGGACGAGGCTGTAGCTTGCACTCACTGACAGGCACACACATGCACAAACATTTATATGGACTGCTAATGTAGGGCTGGGCGATATAGACCAAAAGTCATATCCCGGTATATTTTGGCTGGATATCGATATACGGTATATATCCCGATATTTTCTCCACATTAAAGGGAAGAAAACCTGAACGCAAATCTCAAAGCAAAGTCAAAGCCAAATATGACATGTTATCAGTCGTTTAATTGAAACTATTTCAGTAAGGAGTTGCAAAATCAAATAAATAAAAATGAATTGATAATAAATTAAATTAAACAATAAACAAATGCTCAGCCGTTCAAATAATAATATGTAAACATAAATAGTGTATAACAGGAGTATTTTTTGAAAACAAAGCTCCATAAGGTGCACATATAAATAAAAAAATGTTTTCATCTCCCAGTCTTGAATGAAGTGAACTGTCACGCTCATGTAGGGCTCACACGTCTTGCTCGACCACATATCGCTGGTCAATGCAAAATGGGGCGCGCAGTTTCACACACTGTTCGTATAGCAGTTTGTGCCGTTGTTTTAGGGGGGGGGGTGCTAGCGGTCTACGGGGGGGGGGCAGCACACAATGAGCAGCGCCAGCCTCACTGCTCATTTTAATAGATAGGTCACAACTTCACAACAACCGGGAGTTTTTCGCGCGTCATTGACTTAGCAGGCTGTGATTGGTAATCGGGACTGGCGCTGTCCCGACCGGGACAAATCAAAGTTGCCCATAATTCGGGATGTCCCGGGTAATACGGGACGGTTGGCAACCCTACTGTAACCTCTTTATGGCACTCCTACATATAACGTTGTTTTGTTGCTCATCGGATACTTTAAATCCGAACCATCTCCAAATTACTGAGCCACTGCTTTTTTTTTTAACAAACCAATTCCTCCTCCGCACGCTGCGCAGACGTTTCCTCCATGTTTGTTGAAGTGTGTGTCCCTGCCCCTCCCCCCTCTGCGCGTGAAAGAGGATGGGCGGGGCGAGGGCGAGAAGCAGTGCAGAGCGCTCCGGGTCGGCAGCTTGCTTTCAGCGCGCAAATTGAAATATATCGATGTATGCGAAATTGTCTAATTCCATATCCCAATAAAAAAATATATCGATATATTCGTTTATACCGATATATCGCCCAGCCCTATGCTAATGGAACCCCACACACATGCACATGGACTCAGCTGCTTCTTTGATGAAGACAAAGTGTCTTATAAAACATGACAGCCAGGATAACGTTATGGGGCTCTGACGTGTAGACTTTGGCCCACATGGCTTATGACATATGAATGGAGGAACTGGACAAGGATGGCTCGAAGGAAAAGGTATCAAGACATAGATCGGTACTTTTGAGGTTAATTCCAGCTTCCTGGACACACACACACACGCCTCGTTCATGCGGACAGGGACTCCTCCAGGTAATGCACATTTTGGCTGAATGGGGTAGTGCAGTCACAATGAGGTCTCATTGTGGTCCTCTTCTTACATCAGACCATATTACAAAAGGCACAGCAGAGTATAAGTAAAAGTATAAATACTGACAACAAGTTTGAATAACAATTTTATTAAAAAATATTTTTTTTAATAACAAAATAAAATAAAAACAGGACGGTAGATTTCTTGCCCATTCAAGGCCAAGAGAAAAACAACATATGACGACTGATCATCACCAACCATGTCGAAGCAGGAAATAAATAAATAAAAAGCTTTTAGAGAGAAAATGTGAGAAATGCATTTGTAGGCATTGGCCTTATCCTGATCATGTCTTCCATGTGGAACCGCTACAGCTGATCACAGTCGTTGCTCAGCACATCTCATAGCATGTGCTTGCCCTTGTGTGTGTGTGCGTGAGTAATTCACTGTTATGTCATGCACCTCCTCCACCCCAGTTACGTCACATCACCATAGTAACCTCAGCCGGGGCGATGCATTTTGCCTCACTGGACCACCATCCACCTACAAGCAAGGTCTGCCTGTGTTCCCCTAGTGGGAGACTCACTCAGGTGAGTGTGTGATATGTGTGCAGAGCGCACTCACTCAAATCTTTTGGAGGGCGAATGGTTTCAACGGAGTCCCTGTGGTTTTGAAGACAGACCGTTCCCTGTCGGGACGAGCTGCAACAGAGAAAAATATGTTTTAGCCTCCGCAAATAACATCAGTATCAGTTGAAGGGTACAATATATGAAACCTTCATTTTGCTCTATTCACATCCACAAGACTCCATCGTCAATAACAGTCATTTTAGATGCAGAATACGACATCTTCTGGTCAAATCAGATTGTTACTAGTTATTTTAGGTAATACAGTGACTATAAGGATATATGTATATATAAAACATATATATATATATATATAAAAAAGAGATTTTGCAGGTTTTGAAGGTGCCGATGAATGCTGATCGTTTTGGTCACACTTCCCTGTCCAGCTCAACACAACGGTGGTGAATGGAAATGTCCGTGTTAAACTCACAGCAAGGGGGAAAGCCATTTAGAGAAGAGAGAAATGGTGATTTTTTGTTTTTATTTGGCCAATAAAGAAATGTTGTTTCCCCTTGTCTGCACACACAATGAATTTGCTCCACCTCTACCTGCGACTACGCCATCGTTTCGTGCTGTTCAGCAGGACTGAGTTAGAACAGTGCTATTTCAGCAGATAGGATACCTCACATATCAACACATTCTTTTACTTTACTGATGCAGTGTTGCCTAAAGCAGTCTTGTACGAATGGGGTAATTGATTAAACGGCAGCCAAATGAGTACATTGAAATGTGTAGTGATCCATATAAAAGGGGTACAGAGGTTAAAGGTACCTTTTAGTTGACCTCTTGTACCCTTGTAGTGTTTTTTAAGGCGTGGCCAAGTGAAGAATTTGCTGTTATTATTGCGTAGCTTTCCCATTAGTACTCCATATGTATCTTAATTGGAATATGCACATTTTTGGGCCTCAAAATTGCTGTTACCTCAATTTCTTCTAAAAAGGGTTGTCAATATGAGGGTTTCTGCATGACTATGTTGCTAGAGTATATACCCTTGTTCAGTGGTCAGCGTATTACATTCAGTAACTAAGATGGAGGTAGACCTGCTCCTGGGGTAGAGAAACAATGACATGGGAACGACGCAATGTAATGCTGTGAGTGCTGCGTTAGCTTCGGATCCAAAAGTCCCCACTAAGCACCAGAAGCTCCCGCATTCTGTAGAAGAATGAGGTCTGGTGTCTTGGAACACAGTGACGTAGGGCTTCAATTTGCTGTCAGAAAGAGGTCGATCTCTTGTATGTGTACAGGAACACAGATCTTTGTTTTTTACAGGCTACACAGTACACACCATTCCACTGATCCAACATTTGGCTGTTACACAAAAACATATGCCAAGATGAGCAGGCAAAACCAGGGAGGAAGCAAATGGAATGTGATGGAAGCGAGTCAGATCGAGAAAGATATTGCATAGAGCCACGCACCAATCAGGGATTATCTCAAATCAGAGAGATAAGATGTGGATTGTTCAGCCACTGTCAATCAAATTGGATCGATCCACACCCACACATCCCAGACGAAGCAGATAAGCTGCGTCTGTCTTCACAGTTACAAATATTTTATACTGTAGATACATGTGAAAAGTAAAGCAGAAGTATCAAAAATTGTTTATACATACAAGTCAAAATGAGTGTATGTGTATGTGCATGCGTGTGTGCATGTGTGTGTGTCTGCCAATAAGTGCAAGGTACAACCTTATTCCCTGGATGGAAAACAACCAGGCCACAAGCTCATGGCTCCTAGGACACACTGCTGTATATGTTCTGTTAAAATGGATGGGCACTACAGGGATACTTTCTCTGTTTGAACAGGGCATGCACACATTCAGGGCTTTTTGATGAAATTGAGGCTTGAAATCATGATTCAATTAAATTATTTAATTTTTTGTTATTTGTTTTTTGTTTTTTTATTCATGACAAAAAAGCAATTCCAAAGAATTTATTGACATGCAAATAACCTTTCCAGTAGTTTATATTTAACATGTATGCCAGCACATATGGATCATATCAGAGCCATTATACAGCAGCTACAGCCATCACTGCACAGCATCCTCTTCATCCTCTTCTCCCATCCGCCCGTCACAAGGCTGCTGGAGAAACCTGGCAAAATATCTTGTGTTTCTGCGTTTTAGTATAGTCAAGCTCAGCGCTATTTATAGACGCCTCAGTGCGTGGAGGAAGTGAGGAGATGGGTCGGAGGTGGGGGCTGCTTCAGGTCACCGTGACCCAGATGACTGAGCTGGAATGATCAGCCTGGCGGCGCTCAACGTGCCTCCCCGCTAATGCTCCCACTGGGAGCGCGGCGTCTCCTCTGCCTTTTGTTCTGAAGGGGGTATTCAGGAATGTCGATTCCTGTGGAACTAAAGAGCTCTTGCGTCACAGCCATCAGTCCGTTTGTGCATGAGGAACATGCGTCTTTGTAAGCCGTTACCTAACGTTTATGTGCAAAAGTAACAAATATGTGGGATCTCTAAAACTGTTACATAAAACAAATTTCTGGAATGTGACGTGATGCGTTCAGGAACTTTCCCCAAGACAACTTCCCCCCAGGATAGAGCGGCCTGCCACTAATGGTTTGTCTGGCTGGTTTGTTTGCCGTCCTTTTGTTAAATCCATTCCAACCATTCATCCGTCTCTTTCTCTCTCCTTTTCTTTTTTTACCCCCTTGGACTCTTTTAGGATATACAATTTCAAGCTCCGTGGGTGAGCAAGGGGAGAGGTGGGAAAGCCGTCACCTCCTGCAGGAGGTCTACGACAACGAGTCGAATCCCTACGAGCCCACAAAGAACTGCACTGAACCAGGTAGGACAGTCCGCCTTCCTTCTCTCATTCCATTGGCCGTGAAAAGGTCAGGCGTTAAAGTCCTATCTATGGGATTAGATCACCATCAAAATAGCAATTTCTACATCCACTGTTCTCTTTTCCCCATGAGAAGAATGGCAAAAGGTCTTGTTGAGTTGAGGGAATGGGGTCTTAAAGAAAACAAAGCATTATTAAGACATTGACTGACAAAGTTGATAGAGGGTTATTTGGTCAGAATCCTAGAAAAGGAAAATCCAAAAAACGTGAAACCCTGCACCCACTGAGGCTCCTCTGTCAGGAGAGCTGGTTACAGAGAAGGGGAGTCCAGAGGTAGAAATCCTTCAGAGCGTGCATGCATCCCTGCATGTCTGCTCCACTCTTCCTCTGAGTGTTTGTTTTCTCTGTGGGCTGGTCGGTGTGTGCGTGTGTTTTTTCCATGTGGAATCCTGGGGCTTTACAAGGCTGACGTCCTGCCAAGCATTCTCTTGATCTCATTGTAAACACACCGCCTCCGTCTAATGCCTGCACACACACACATGCACAGAGAACACGTGCGCTCCTACCGCCTGCAGCGATCGGATCCCGCAGTCTGAATGAATATGACTTTATATCTAAACGCGCATAGTTTATTGTCTGTTTCTGTTTAATTACAGTTTGTCTGCTGAAACACTAATTATCTTTATGGGATTATTCCTGCTTTCTTGCACAGAAAGGGGGGGCTCCACATTGCGGTCCTTACGCCTCCCTCTCTTTTTCTCTCTCAGTCACAGAGCATTCTTGTCGTGCACAAAGCAAAGGATACTGCACAGAGTGTGGGCACGCCAAGCGTCTCTCTTCACTCTGCTGCTGATGCGCTAACACGTGCGAGCTTGTGTGCAAACTTTCTGCCAGATTAGAGCCGGAGCAAATGGCAGCGTGGAGATTAGCACCGGAGGGGCGGCGCCGCGTGTCGCAGGTGGAGGAGGTTCCTCCACTGTAAGAGAGAAAGGAGGATAAGGGACAGGGGTCAAAATTTGGAGAGGTTCTATTTTTAGTTTTTGCTTTGTTCACTTCACAGCCCCAAAATACAGCATTGCTCCTTCTGCTGCCAGCTCGATCCAGCTGGGCTAATTGAGACATCTGCGCAAAGTCTTTTATTTTTTATTTTTCTATTTCCCAAGTGGCCCGGTGGTTGGGGACCCCTGGTTTAAGGGACACACTTGGCACGCAAGGTACACACGAGAGAACCTTGGTTTAGAAAAAATTAGATTTGGGCCAAATATGACATTAAAATGTTTTCACAGCTACTTCAATAAATATTAGAGATGAATGGATTGCTGCTGTTACGAACCCCATCGCCAGCAACTGAAAACCTGAGACGCCACATAACCTCAATAACAGATACTCTTCGTAGCCATGATTACTGGCAGCGGAAGGCAGCGTGGGTCTGCCTCAATTCCATTAGAAAGATTGTGTCTTACTTAAGCAATAAGCTTATTTAAGACCTTATTGCTTTTATAATAGTCATTTATAAAATGATAAATAGTAGGTAAATCAGCACAAAATAGTTGTAGCCACTCATTAGAGGAGCATTGGGTCCCGCACCATCTCATTCACATTGCTCATGACGTCCACCTTAATTGTCTGGTTGTGGTTACCCCCCGTGACTCGCTCTCAACCAATCAGAACGCTCTTTTTTTATCTACCCGTATTATAATGAGTATTCTCTGCTGGTAATTTGTATTTGGTATTTTCATTGTCAATTAATCTGCCGCTTTATTGATGTGTGAGTGGCAATAGACACGTGTTTTTGTTTTTGTTTCATCATAATGAAGTAAATGTTAAATGTTTACTGCAAAAGGGCTTCAGAAGAACAGTTACATTGGTATCTGGATCGATTTTGAATTGTTACCAGGCTGCTAGCACTAGCAATGGTGCTAACACCGCTAAAATCTCATGCTAGCAATAAAAGGCCACACGTTTGTGTTTGTTTCTGGCTCCATGGAACAGACTCGTTTTCTTGCATTGACCTAATTTCAAATGTGCAGGGATGAATCTTAGAATACAGCAGCACACATTTTAGTACAATACCACTGTATATTAGAAGTGGACATAGGTGACATCCCCCATTGGTTTGTCAAACAGACCTCAGAGGTGCTTGCCGTGTTTGATTGACAGGTGAGACACAGTAACAAACATCAGCACTCGATGATTATGTAACAGTTTAGTTATATGAGACGAGGCGCTCCTTTGCATTCCTACGGCGACGCTCGCTATGTGCTGTAATACAGCGGATCATTTGCACTTAACACGGACACACACCGTCTTTTCCTCACTCCATCCTTCACTAAGGTGGCACATCGACATGTACACACGTTCAGGAGCGGGAAGCGCGTGGGATTAGAGATAATCATGTTTACACTTCTCTCCCGTCTCTGCTCATGCAGCGCAAACTACAACCTCAGCCTCGTCACAAACGCTGTATGCGTTTGTGTGTGTGTGTGTGGCAGCAATGAGTTAATTCAAGACTGGTAATTCAATCTCGCTACATCATGAACAGCAGCACGGAGAGGTTTGGAAGTTGGCAGTGATGGAGGTGCAGCACCTGATGGGTTATACTTTAGGTCCCATTTCTCATGTCGATTAACCATAAACAAACCAATATGTTAGAGCCTCCATCATTTCCAAGGTTACGCTCTTTTTGCTCTCTGTTTCTCTTCCCTGTGCTCTCTCTAAGAGAAAGGTTTGTCTGTGATGCGTCATCTTTGGAGACACTTCCGTGTTCATCGGATTAAAAATGTTTCAATTTTTTTATGTGCCAAAATTGGCTCACAAGCAAATTTTCATCTATCCTCCCTGGGCCTCTCATTACAATACATGATATAAAACACGCTCAGCTTTAAGCCTTCACTCAAGCTCTGGTTTCAAAGGAAGGTAACTGCTGCTCCCTCTTTATTCAATAGAAGTAGAATTCACGCTCCCTTGATGATGAACCCTTCCCAATTTGAATACACAAATTCCAGAAAGGCAAGGACTTTGCCTAAGTCCACTGCAGCAACATCATAACGCCTCCAAATATTTTATTGAGCTATGGATGAAAATATAGATATAAAATGGTTTTATTGTGCCCACAAATAAAGCACATTAATGTCATTTGATTGTTATGATCCCATGAACATCTGCAGACTGAAACAACATTCTTTGGCCCCCCATTACTGCTACGATCTTTAAAAAGTTCAATGTTGCCTGCTGCAGCCCTCTCAAGTCAAATGCTCTGTCAATTCTTTCCAGAACACATGAGAAATTGCTGGCCAAACTCTCAGCGAAGCCCGATGGACAACATGTGTACTGCAGCCTTTCCTAACACAGCTAATTACCTACTGCTCAGAGTGGTTTCCATCACTGCACCAGTCTAGTTGACTCACACAAACAACAACAAGGATTCAAGGGTCAACAACACCAGGGACAGACCACAAAATGGGGCAGCTATAGATGTAATATGTTTATATCTCAACGTCCCATTGCATCCCAAAATATCAAGAAAAGTCCACCCAAACCTCTTAATTAGACGGAACTCAACTAAATACAATGTTTTGCCTGGGTTTACCGCTTTGGGGGGCAGAGGGGGCGTGTGTGTCGACCTGCTGTAAGGGTTACGGTTATTTCTTGGGGAGGCGATTTAATGTTAGATAATGAAATACTATAAACTGTTTACTCTTACTTCAAAAGCAAATTTTCTAGCACTCAGTTACCAAGGGTCAGAAGACTAGAAAAGCGCTGTACAAGTCCATTTACCATCTTCATTCACATTTTATACGTTTCCTTTGGATCAAGGTGGCTATAAATAAACGGTGGAAAGACAAATTCAAACTGTTGTCCTTCAATTGTTTTCCGTTGGAGCTAATTGCACAATATTCATGATATAAGTATTTGGTATTTCATTATACGGCACTTTCTTTTAGCGCCAACAGCAGCTACCTTGCAGAAGTAAAGACAAAGTATTCAGACACCACTGCCGTCCCTGGTCCAAGGCAAGCTGGGGGGTCCCCATGGGGGGCCATGACCTGCCCCCTGAACACATTGTGTGTCGGAGGGCAGCTTCACCTAGGGAACGGAGCTGAGGAGACGATTACGTGAGCGTGTTTATTTGTACCTCCATGTGTGCCTGTGTTGGACTCTTTGAAGGCTCACTAGGACTGAACAGGACTGCTGGCCAGCTGGGACCGAGTGTGTGTGCTAGGGTTGTCAAGATACCAAAATTGTGACTTCGATACTATACCTGCCAAAATATTACGATACCCGATACTTTCGATTCGATACCACAAATAAGATACTCATTCATATTAGTATTAACCCACAGCAAGATATTAATGAAAACGACCTGGTGAAATCATCATTGAAGCATTGATTATACACAGCTATGTAGGCCTATTGTCCGTATCTATATGACTATATAGTTATTTCTATATATATGAATTACATAATTTTACAGATGTGTTTGAGGTGGAAAAAAAACGAAAGCTATGTGGATTGGGTACATTCAAGATACACACATAATTAAAGTGCAATTTCTCCCCTTTATTGAAAACAACAATGAAAATTGCATCTAGTGTGTATTATTTGTTACAATTCTGTGTGAATTCTGACCTCGTGATCACATGATCACATCACCCACATGAGTGAAATTGTAGGTTATTTTGTCTGTATATTTCTGCTGGACTATTCAGTAACTTATTTGCTGTCTTGTGTTGCACTTGCTTGATGTTTGACTGTTAGTAAAGTTGTTCTCAAGCCAACAAACACAGCTACAGGCTGCCATCTCTCCGGTTTCCCCAGGTGACACACACACTCACGCCACACACACTCACGCCACACACACTCACGCCACACATCCAATGTCTCACGCAAAAACAATCCGCGCTAGTTCATCTCCAACGTTGATGTGCTGGTTTGTCATAAACAGCGGATTTCAACAGGTTTCACTAAGTTTAGCTGCTAGCAAGACACCTTGTAGTGCCTTCCAATCAGGTCACTTCGGACGCCTCAGGGGTTTCAATAGGCTTGTTCATTTATTCCAGTGTTTCTTTCACGTATAATAACAAAAATAAACTGTCACTAAACTTATAAATAAACCAACAAATTAACAAGCAAAAACTAACAACAACAATTGAAAAACCATATGCCTGCTGGCGTCCACGTCTTCCCAACACTCAACACCGAAGCAAAAAAGACAACTTCCAGGATCGTTTGTCTTCCTGTCCACTAATTGCCACAGGTGTGCAACTTCGACCAGCAGGCGTCACCCAATTAACTTTGCTTCAAAAATGGCTCCTACACACCGGCCCTCTTATTGCTACCGGCTAAATAGGTACAATAACAAAGAAACAAAACAAAATATGGAGCCATTTCACAATATACAGTACACAGTAAAGATATAAATCTGTCGAATCATCAATGATCACGATTGGTCACTCATACAAACATGAATACGTTGGTTTCATTTGAAACACGTCAAGTTTTTTTTTTTTCTTCCAGTTCATTTGTGACCATATTCTTTTCAATTCAAATTAAAGTCCATCAATGAAATAGTAATGCAATCAATGCTCTTTTTTCAGAGTCCTTCTTCAGTGTATAACGCAAATAGTCCATTATGCCACAAAGGCGTTGTGCGTTCAAAGGTCCATGTTAGTGTGCATTGGTATATTTATGTACGCATGTGTGCAGGTTGCAAGAGATTCCTTGCTTGAATTGTCCATAGTCCATTGTGCGTGTGTAAAGATCAGTATACATGTCAATTCCTACAAGGTGGAGTAAACATTACACATACATTGGACATTCATACCCACATGTGATTTTCCAACAATAAGCAAACCTTTGTTATCGGTCTGTCTATAACGCTAGTCTTTGTTTTTAAAGTCAAGCTACGAACGATCCCCTTTGAATCTTTCTTTGTGTCAATAACTCTCCCCAACATCCAAGATCCCCTAGGGGCAGTAGGATCTGCAATTAACACGATGTCGCCATTTGCATAGTTTCTTTTCTCTTTAAACCATTTTTGTCTTTCTTGTAGGTTTGGAATATACTCTCTAACCCATCTTTTCCAAAACATATCAGCTAAGTACTGTACTTGCTTCCATCTGCGTCTACTATACACATCTGCTTTCTGAAATAAGCCAGGGGGTAATGTGGGTTGTCCTTTGAGAAGTAAGAGGTGGTTGGGTGTTAAAGGTTCGAGGTCATTTGGACTATCTGAGTTTGAGGTAAGTGGGCGACTATTCATTATGGCTTCTACCTCACAGATGAAAGTGTGAAGGGATTCGTCGTCTACTATTTGATCCTTTGTTAGTGATAGAAGTATTAGTTTGACCTGTTTTATTAACCTCTCCCATACTCCTCCAAAGTGTGAAGCGGCAGGTGGATTACAAATCCATTCTATGCCATTTTGTTGCAGAGCAACTTGAAGTTTGTTGCTTTGGTTCCATTCCTTTATGGCATTTTTTAGTTCACGATCAGCTGAAGTCAGGTTAGTTCCATTGTCAGATCTTATTTGGCGTACTTGCCCTCGTCTGCTTATAAATCTGCGGATTGCGTTGATACATGAATCTGTGTCAAGTGAATTGGCTATTTCCAAATGTATTGCTCGAGTTGTGAAACACGTAAAAATGACACCATATCTTTTCACTTCACTGCGTCCTCTTTTCACTATGATTGGACCAAAGAAGTCTGCTCCAACAAAGGTGAATGGTGGTAAATCTGGTGTTATTCTTTCTTTTGGCAAATCTGCCATTTTTTGTTCTCCCAAAATTTGAATGTAGGCGTCTACAGAACACACACTCAGATCGTATCCTTCTAGCAAGGGAAGTTGCTGCTGGAATCCAGTACTGCTGTCGCAGTTTGGCCAACATATGGTTCCTTCCACAGTGGCCTAGTTGTTCGTGAACGTGTTTTAACACCAGCTTGGACACATGATGGTGTTTTGGAAGAATTGTAGGATGTTTTCGATCCTCGGGCATAGCCATTCGGCTTAATCTTCCTCCTGTACGAAGTAATCCGTCTTGCAGAATAGGATCCAGTTTACGAATGTGGCTCTGATGACTGACATGAGCGTTTTCCCTTTGCAAGGTTTTGATTTCTCCTGGAAATGCCTCCATTTGTGTAAAGTGTACGATTGCCTTTTCTGCCCTTTTGACGTCTTCTAAAGTAATCTGCTGCACATTCATGCGTTTTTTGACTGTTTGCATTTTACTTTCCATCAGACGTTGTTTCTCTGCATCTAAGGTCTTAATACTCATGTTGGTAAGTATTTCCTTTCTTTTCAGACTTAATTGCAAGAGAACGTCTTTTAACTTAAGTAGCCATGCTACTGCTCTGGTTAGGTTGTTCCACTTTGAGTGATAATGTATGAATGTGTGAGTAGGATTTTTTTCTTCTTTTACAATCAAGTTCATGGTGAGAACATCTTTCTTCACTTCCGCGTCATCATCATCATCTTCATGTGTTTGTATGGCAATGTCAGAATTTGTCCATTCAGATTCCTGACGTTTGAGAAATTCTGGACCATTCAGCCACACCTTTGAATTCAGAAGAGCACTGGCTTTGAGACCACGGGATGCACAATCTGCAGGATTTTGTTTAGTGTTTATGTATCTCCATTGTTTTACTTTGCTCATTTCCCTGATTGTGTTCACTCTATTAGCCACGAATGTTTTAAATCTTTTGTTCTCATTCTGAATGTACTTCAGTGTTGATGTACTATCCGTCCAAAACATGGAGTTCTCAAGAGCAAGTTGTAACTCTGCTTTGATCAGTTTATCCATTTGTACTGCTAGTGCTGCTGCAGTAAGTTCCATTCTTGGCATTGTAGTTTGTTTTAGTGGCGCAACGCGTGATTTCCCCATTATAAAGGAGGTGTGCACTTCATGCTCTGAATTTGTGAGACGGAGATACGTGACACAGCCGTAACCACTTTCAGACGCATCACTAAAGTGATGTAGTTGTGCAGATGTTATCGGATCAAAGCCTTTTGGCTTGAAACATCTGTTGACACGGAGCTCTCCAATGCAACTTAGGCCTGCCATCCATTCATGCCACAGCTGTATGTAGTGGCTTGGTACAGTTTTGTCCCAGGCGTAATTCAGTTTGCAGAGATCCTGCAGAATGTTCTTAGCAGTAAGGACGAATGGAGAGATGAAGCCGAGAGGGTCGTATACTGAGGATACGATGGACAGTATTCCCCTTCGAGTACATGGCTGTTGTTTCGGGCTCACTGCGAAGGTGAGTTTGTCACTTTCTATGTGCCATTGTATACCAAGAGTCCTTTCTGTAGGAAGATCACTGGATTCCAAGTTAAGGTCTTTGACTTCTTTTGATCTGGCTGCTTGTGGGATGGACGTTAGGACTGTTCTGCTGTTACTTATCCATTTGTGCAAATGAAAGCCTCCCATTGAGCAAGCTCTTTCAAGCTCTTTGCACAACTTCGCAGCATCGGCTTCAGTAGCCACAGCTTTCAAGCAATCATCTACGTAGAAATGTTGCTTAATTGTTTCCACTGTTTCGGGCAAAAAGAGATCTTTGAAATCTTCGGCAGTTTGTCTGAGGGCGAAACTTGCACAACTTGGTGAAGACGTTGCCCCGAATAAGTGCACTGTCATTCTGTGTTCTTTGAGTGGTTGACCTGTATCACCATTTGGCCACCATAAAAAGCGCAAAAAGTCCACATGCTTCTCCATAATTCTCACCTGGTGGAACATGCTTTCCACGTCTGCCATAAGAGCGATTGGCTCCTGGCGAAAGCGCAACAAGACGCCTACCAAGTTACTGGTGAGATTTGGACCTTGCATCAATTTGCTATTCAAGGATACCCCCTGGAAGGATGCGGAGCAATCGAATACAACTCTCAGGGAGCCCTTCTTCGGATGGTGCACTCCATGATGTGGAATATACCACACCTTTCCACTTTGTGTTTCCAGTTCATCAGATGGCACGACTTCTGCGTGGCCCTTCTCAAGCATTCCTTCTAGAAATGCAGTGTATTCTCTGTGAAATTGTTCATTCTTTTCGAATTTTCTTTTCAGAGACATGATACGTTGCTGTGCCTGTTGGTAGTTGTTTGGCATCATTACATCATTTTCTTTAAAGGGTAACGGTAAGTAATAATGACCATTTCTTAGTTCTTTTGAACTTTCCATTATAGACATGAACTGTTTGTCTTCGACTGACATCTCTGATTTCTCCTCAGCTGCCAGTTCTGGAAAATCTTGATGATACTGTTTAATCAACAAGTCATTCAAATCTGCTACCGATATGCGATTAACTACAGTACACGAGTGACTTCCTTGTGTTTGACATGTTGTTTCTTGCATGAGCCCATTGACGACCCATCCTAAAGGAGTTTTAACAGCATATGGCCCATTACCTCTACTGTTTATTACTTTCCAAGGCTCCATAAGCTTTGCAGCATTTGTGCCTATTAACAACTCAATGTCAGCATCCAATTGTGGAACCTTCACCTCATGTAAGTATTTCCATTTGTCTATTGATTCTTGTATTGGTATGTGTTGTTTTGAAACTGGTAATTTTGTTTGAGTATAGACTTCTGGGAGTTTGTGATACAGTAGGCCTTCCATACTGCTGACTTCAAGACCAGAGACTACACTGCTGTGGACATTTTTCTCCTGCCCCATTGTGCACAAGAGAATTGTGGTGTTTTTACCAGTGATGTTTAACTTTCTTTTCAATGAGTCTGTACAAAATGTAGCTGAGCTACCAGGATCTAAAAATGCATGGGTATTTATGACTTTATCTGAATTTGCTACCTTTACTTTCACTGGCACGATTGCAAGTGTGCATTGTTTTGATTGACTGACCCCCATTAGGTCATCGTCTTCTAACGAAACCATAGCACTACTCAGTGGTTTGTTTCCAGTTATCACACCTTCATTTCTAATTCCATCCTTTTCCCTGCCAGTGTGAATGTGGAGGATGGTTGGATGAGACAGAGAACATGTTTCGCATTTCATTCTGTTTTTGCAGGTTTTGCTAACGTGCCCCATGGTTAAACATCCAAAACAGATCCCGTTTAATTTCAGGAATTCTATTTTCTCGCTGTTTGGTTTAGACTTAAACTTTTCACAATTTTCAAATGTGTGATCTCTTTTACAATATAAGCAAAGCCTTTCAAGTGCACGCTTACTTGTATTCAGTTTGGGTCCACATTGTGACTCGTTCCTTTTTAGTTCAGGTGCTTGAGCAACTGTAGTGGCAAAGCTGGTCCTCCCACCAAGTTTGGTGAATGGGTTTTGTGGTTTAGGTCTTGATGTTACTTTACTCTCTGTCGAGTTGTGTATGTCGCCGAAAATTGGATCAAGCATTGCTCTGGACTGTCTTTCAATGAAGCCTACCAAGTCCTTGAACGTTGCTCTGTTCTGGTTATCTTGCATGCTACACACATTTGCTCGCCATCTATCTCGTAGCCTAAATGGAAGTTTAGACACGATGAGTCTTAAGTTGGTGAAACTTTCAAGCTCTTTTAGGCCATCAATATCTTGCATTGTATTGTGGCAGCTTTGTAAAAAGAGAGCATATGATCGCAACCCATTGCCATCCTCTGGTCTGATGGTTGGCCAGTTCACAACTTTACTAATGTAAGCAGATGCTATTTTATAGCTGTTTCCAAAATTGTATTCTAGCTGCCTTTTAGCTTCTTTATACGCAATGGAGGAATCCATATGCATAAAGCTACTGATGAGGTTTCTGGGTTGGTCTCTTGTATACTGTTGTAAGTAGTATAGTCTGTCATCCATATTAGTTGTTTTATTCTCAATACATTGCTCGAATGCTTTAATGAACGTCCTGTAATGAAGAGCATCACCGTTAAATATGGGAATTTCTCTATCTGGCAAAAGAGAGTGTTTGCTGTTTCACTAACATTTCAGTTATTTCTGTTTGTCTCTTTAATACATCAGTGACGTTTGTATCATTATGATCCCAGTGAATTCCGCTTCCTATCGGTGCTGAGGCGCTCTGATTGGCATTTTGTTGTGCACCTACAGTTTGAGGGGCTAATCTCTCTCTCTGGGATCTCATTGGTCTTTGTACTGTTGCAGGGGTATCATCTTCCGTTGGTGTAACGTATCGGTATACGCCCGACACTGAACGTTGTTTTTCCGCTTCTCTGAATACTTTAACTCTTGCCTCTGCAGCAGCAAGTTCGGAATCCATGACCATTTTTTCTTTTCGTGCCTTTAATTTTGCAATGATATTTGCTTCTTCAATATCAAGATCAAATTTGTTATCCAAAGCCTGCGCCTTTGCTCTAATTGCCGCACATTCAGCTTCGGCCTTTAGATGAGACGTAGATTCTCGTGACGCGCAACTGAGAGCGCTTGTTGCTTTGCGGCTATGCGTGTCACTGTGCGCTACCTGAGATGCGCTATCTTGTGGCTTAACAGCCCCTATATCCTCCTGCTCTTCTTCTTCCTCATTAACTTGATCAACCTCGAGCCAATTCATGACATCTTTTAAGAAGCCTTTGTGAAGGTGATATTTGGGTTGGTACCAGTCTAAGTTATCAGCCTCCCTTTCGTATTCGTCTTTTGTCAATTTTTGTACGGCTGCTTGTAAACTAATAAACTCAGAGAAAAATCCTTCAAACAAATTAACTTGTTTCCTAACAGTTTCTTTGTCCTGTCCAGCTTCAATTAAACTATGGATTTCGTTTCGTTTGCGTGTTAAAACACCAAGCTTCCCCCTACGTGTTGCTATTATTTTAAACAGTTCCTTTTCTTCATTCCAATCCAGCTCTTCAGGCTCTTCGTCAGCCATTTTTCAAAGATTAACTCAAGAGTTCATCACACACGAAATAAATAGCATTTCAAAGTCAACGTTCAGTTTGTAGTGTAGGCTAAACACGGCAGCTCACGTTCAAAGTCATTATATGAGCGCGGCGGCTCGCTTCAATTCAGCGTTTTACTCACAAACGTCCAAGGAAATAATGGTTGAATCCTCACGTATTTCCAGCGGGAACGTATATAATCCACAAACTTTAAGGAATGCAGCTCCCAATCTTCCAAGTATCCTCAGGGTATGGCTGTAAATCCAACTTTCCAAACTCAGGTGACATCCGTATATTCCAATGTAGCAGGTTTCATTTTCCAGTTGCAGAAGGTTTTTCAACTTATGCAGTGCCTTCCAATCAGGTCACTTCGGACGCCTCAGGGGTTTCAATAGGCTTGTTCATTTATTCCAGTGTTTCTTTCACGTATAATAACAAAAATAAACTGTCACTAAACTTATAAATAAACCAACAAATTAACAAGCAAAAACTAACAACAACAATTGAAAAACCATATGCCTGCTGGCGTCCACGTCTTCCCACCACTCAACACCGAAGCAAAAAAGACAACTTCCAGGATCGTTTGTCTTCCTGTCCACTAATTGCCACAGGTGTGCAACTTCGACCAGCAGGCGTCACCCAATTAACTTTGCTTCAAAAATGGCTCCTACACACCTCGTTAGCGATGTTAGCAGCTGGTTATAACAAAGACATTGCTGCTGGTATTAACAGAGATGGGGACTCGAGTTTGAGACTCGGACTCGAGGGCGACTTAAGTCGCACACACAATGACTTCAGACTTGACTTGAGACTCGCCCTCGAAAGACTTCAGACTCGACTCGGACTCGAGCTTTGGGACTCGTGGACAATGTTTAATTTTAGGAAACATCTGAATGAGCTCGCTATACCCCTCCCTCCGTTACCTGCCCACGTAACACGTAGCAACATATATTGCTGGCTGCGCACGCGCGGACAACAATTTGATGTCAAAAATGTCGAATGCACCGGCCGCTGCTGTGCCATTCGTCGGTCCGACCGACGGTTCGCTGACGTCGGGACGTATGCACTCCAGTGGTGGACCGTTTACCCTGCAATCTCCTTAAACTGTCTCTGCTCTGCTCACTGAAGCAAAACAATACGTGAACAACAAACATCAGAGCCAAGAGCAGCGAGTGTAGTCAACTACTGCTGCTAACACATCCCGTCAGACCAGGATTATTTATTTATATCTGTTAATGAACTTTTCTCCTCTTGTTACCCTGGTAACCGCAGTCATTACAGACGGTTGCGTCGATTCTTACTGTGAAAATCTACGTACTTACGGATTAGCGGCTACTCTTCGTATTTTCATTTTATGGGAAAAACCACAAAACAAATTAACGGAGTAAAAAGTTGTTGGTATGGTTTTTTACGGTAAAAGGGACGATGATAAGAGATGAGGACTCGAGTTTGAGACTCAAGTGCGACTTAAGTCGCACACACAGTGACTTCAGACATGACTTGAGACTCGCCCTCGAAAGACTTCAGACTCGACTCGGACTCGAGCTCAGAGACTTGTAAGCATCTCTGGGTATTAAGTGCTCTACCTCCAACGGGGGGGTGGACGCTACGTGCAGCATTCAGCGTCATAGATGCGCCATTTACCGTCAGTGAGGTTGGAGATGAACCAGCGTGGATTGTTTTTTTAGCGTGAGACATTGGATGTGCGGCGTGAGCGTGTGAAAACAAAGCAAAGGCATGTGTGTCACACGGGGAAACCGGAGAGTTGGCAGCCTGTAGCTGTGTTTGTTGGCTTGACAACAACTTTCCTAACAGTCAAACCTCAGAAAGTGCCACTATTATCTCTCTCTCTCTCTCTCTGGTACGTTGATGCTAGTCTAACTGACTCTCCCTATATATGTATACAGGCCTCCTTTTAGCTTCTCCTTTCCCTCTGTTAAATTGTAATTCATCTACATGGATATATAAATATAGATGCATCACTACTTCTTAAAAGCAGACTGAAACAGTGAATGTATTACTGATATGTATGACATATCAGCTCCCACAGATCTGCAGCCAGTACAAGCAAACTCTGTGGGCAAAGCAGTAAAATAACAAGTCACTGGTGGCTGTCGCTGTATGTTGGTGTGAGTGTTTGAGGTAAACTGTCATTTTGCAGCTCAGGCAAATCTACAAATTCTTCCCACTGGTGGGAATGGACCCTCTTTCACCTGCGGCCATAGTAACCAGTGAACTGTATGACCTTGCCAGTATACCTCATGTGCAGTGTGGTGTCTGTTCTTTTAGAAAAAAGGAAGAAGTAGTAAAAAGGGAACACACATCGACCGAGCTCCAATGCAAATTTCAATGCTGCAGCTTCTAGTGGGGTCTCTCTCTCTCTGGCACAGTGCCAGCTGTTGGCGTACTGCAGGCGTGCAGGGGTACTTGGCGATCGCTCGTGCCGCTACGCATTGCTCAAGCGCCACTGGAGATGTTTACATTTCAAAACTCTCCCGGTGGAGACGAAAGAGACGGAGCTCACTGAACCAAAGTCAGATGGTTCAGTCTGTGAGAGACAGAGGACAAGGACACTGGAATATAGGGTAGTTATGTCTTTGGGATTTTATTCAGATCTCCTGGCCTGCTGCAGGAAAATTAGCTATTTAGACAATGCTTTACATATGAGTGTTATCTCCAGGCGGCAGCCTCCAGTTACAGAGGTTTCTTTAAACTTCCATTTCCCTACCAACCAATTGGTGGCAAAATACATTAGTGATTGTATGGAAGTCTATGTGACTTTATTGTAAATATGAGTATAACGCATGGGTGTGAGGGGCTCAAGTGCGCTCCGGTGGAATGGCCCGATGAGGTCCATCCCGATGCGTTCAAACGGAACCTCCACCAATGGTAGAGGACGTAACGGCGCCCTCGGGATGGCCAGGTGATTAACCAACTGACACTCCGGACAGGACGCACACCAGCGGCGCGCGTGCCTGGCCAATAAAATCGGGTCATTATCCGGTCTAGTGTTTTCTTGTACCCCATGTGACCCGCCATCGGGTTACAGTGAGCCTTTTTTTTCGGCACCAGCAACTGGGTGTTTTCCTGTCCCGTCCGAGTGTCACGACTCACTCGATATAGTCTACCCCTAATCAATGAAAAGTGCGGATATGACCGGGCTGCGTCAGGGCGCACCCCTCCCCGTCTGCAGCGTCGGATGACCTCGCGTCACCGCTGAGCACAGCACACATACCGCATGTCCCTGTCGGCCATGAACGCACCCCGGCAGTCCGCCCTATTAGCTTGTTAAACCCCGGCCAATCTGTACCCCAAATTACGGGGTGCATCAGGCGGGAGCTAACCACAACCTTCACGTTATGCTTTTTTCCCATACACCTAAGTTCCACGGACACTATGGGATACTCAACGTCCCCATGCACACGCCTTATCCTCACCCGCGATGCCTCCACCAATGCCCCGGGCCGAACCAGGCTGATTGATTGGCTGGGCCGGTATTTCTTCGGCTCTCGTCGTCTGCCATCGTCCGTCCCCCGCCGAGTTGGGCGCCACGCGTGGGTGTGAGGGGCTCCGGAAGAAGGCAGTGGAAAGTACAGTTGGAATATATTTTATTGTTCTTAGGAAGCTTGTGCTCCACTTGTGAGGCGTCCCACTCGCTCATTGCACCCCGCTCGCCGCCTCCCTGGGTCTTATATGGGGACACAATTAATGATTTATTTCCCCCCAGCTGAGGCTCATTTACTCCACCTGGCCCCGTTCCCGGAACCACTCCCCCTCTCTTCCCCCCTGCAGCCGAAACCACGTCTGCCACCACAATGACTTTATAGTGTCAAACTATGGTCCATTCCGAGTGAACATTAAGCAAAGTATACTTTCTGGCGGTGTGTGCTGCTACCGGAGGAGTACACGGCGTCTACACGTAGGCTTGGGTATCGAGTATCGATTGGAATCGGGAGCTTTGCGATTTACCCGGTATTGTTCAAAAGTTTAAAATCCGATTCCTAGTTTCGATTCTCAGTCCACCGGCGCCGACCGGAAAAAAGAAACCGCTGAACACCAACGAAGAAGCGTCCACCAGAAGTGTTGGCATAACAGAGCGATCAAACATGGATAGCGTGCATTGGCGGTCCAAAGTGTGGTTACACTTTTCGAAACAAACCGAAAACTCGGCAAAATGCAACATTTGCAGCAAAATTGTTTCATGCATAAGAGGGTGCACGTCAAATATGTTTAAGCACCCCTGAGGTCATGGAGTAGAAGTAAATGTGTGGCCCGTGTTTGACACGTTGCGCCGACCGTCCTCCGCTGCCTCTTCCTCTGGCTCCAAGGGTTAGCCCATCAGTGGGAGCGAGGTAACGTTTAAGTACCTGCAGTATCATACACTCATGTGTAAATGTGTTTTTGTGAGGTTTCACAGGAATCGAGAATCGCTGGGAACCGGAATCGAAACAAGGAATCGGACCCAACCCTATCTACACGTCACTCCTTTTCAGTCCAAATATGGTCATTTACACTCCATTCTGTGATGGGATGCCACTAGAAGAATTGCATTGTTTATTTTTCAGCCATAGCTACACACACACAAAAACTGCAATACAGGGTCATCAGTGAAGAGAGCAATGGTGGAGAGAAAAGGCGCTGGAGATCAGTCAGAGTTTAGTTATGCAACACACACACACACCTACTCATGTGCACATGCAGACCCATGCCGGGTCTACAGAATGATGTCATGATTCCCAGCAGAGCCTGTATTTAAAGCATGTGTGCGACAAATAGCTGATTTATAACACCGTCATAGTCACAACTGATGGACCTGAAGAGTTTACGGTAAATGGACTTGTACAGCGCTTTTCTAGTCTTCTGACCAATCAAAGCGCTTTGACACTACATGACATCACTCACCCATTCATACACTGATGACAGAAGCTACCATAAACAGTGGCACCTGCCCATCAGTAACTGTAGTCGGAGGTACAGGAGCAATGTTGGCCAAGGACACATCGCGATGCACATGCGGGTTAGCCGGGCCTGGAATCGAACAGCCACCCTCTGATTGGAGGACGACAGCGCTCCCCATTCACCCACAGTATGGAAAACATATTTCATTTTTCATCAATTGATTTTGGTAAATGCAGAATCACATCCTGAATCCGTTCGCATCCGCCTCATGCTTAAAACCAAGGTTAGTAAAACAGGATGTCGTGTTCATGAGCAACACTTCTGTCACTCTGCCTCCTCCTCCTACCTGGGATTGATTACGTGTGCAGTAACATCTTGTGAACACTGTGTACGCCTACATCCCAAATGTCGTATCATCACCGTACCTCGCTTCTGCATCGCACCACTGCACGTTTTGCACTGGCTCTCTGTGTCTCTCACAGTCATGTCCTGTCTCTTGGGCTGTGAGCAACAGAAGGAGGCCAGGCTCAGCTGAACTGCAGTGCCTTATTATCAGCACTTCAGTGAGATGAAATTACTCCGGATTACACAATGCAGCGTTTCCTGAATACCTCGAGCTCCCCCAGTCACAATGCCGGTCATTGGCTGATTTTGCCTTTATAACAACAATTATTTTGTAAACCCAAAAAAACGAGGCATCATCGTTTTGGAGAGTCGAAGGAACACTACAAAACGTGTTACGCAACCAGGCTTAAGGGTTATATTATTTTTTGTTTTTATTATGATATTAAGACATCAATAAAATACTGTAACAAAGTAAAAGCATTCACTGGCAAAACAAGATCAGATCAAACTAGGAAAAAGCCTTTCCTGCTGAAAATGCGTTGGAATGCTAAAAGCTGAAATTAATTTCACAAAGTTGCTGAAAATACAGAATTGAGAAAAGCTGAAATTACCTTGAAAGAATTGCAAAGAAACAGAAATGGGAGAAGTCATTCATATAAATGAATGACTTTCAAATAACTGAAATAATACAGGTTGAGAATTAAAAAGTATATTTTTGTAGTAATATAAGTAGTAGTACTAGTTATAGTTGTAATTGTGGTACTAGTGGTAGTAGCAGTAGAAGTACTAAGTGTAATAGTATTTGAAAGAGCAGTTAGTATTTTAACAAAACGACTTTATTCTGTGCTTCAAGGTTAAGGTACAAATAATCATTGAGGCCTTTATTTTGAAATAATGGAATTGGGTGATGGACGTGGTTGGGAGCATGTTTTCAGAAGTTATTAATTGATAGGCCTCAAACATTACACTATCCTCCATGGGGGGTTGATGTACTGGTAATATTAGCAATAGTAGTAAAACTCATTTTAGTATTAATACAAGTTGAAATACTAGAAGTACTACTAGAAGTACTAGCAATATTAGTAGTGGTTGTAGTACTATTTGAAAGAGCAATAAGTATTCAACGAAACAGCTTTATGGTTAAATTACAGATAATCATTGCAGCTTTTATTTTGAAATGATGGTATTGGGTGAGGGAGGTGGGGGAATTGAGAGACAGAGTATTTATTATTCAAACTAAGAAGTTTAAATGGTGTCTCTAGCTGAAAAAGTTGAAAGTTGAAGAAGTTTTGAGAGGATTTGAAAATGAATTCCATTGGAAACCATGTTAAAAAAGTTGATGATTTTAATTAATATAAATTCAATTATAAGAGCTAGAAAGCTGAAAAGTCATAGCACCCCACTCCTGAATGAGCTAGCAATAAAATACTGTAACAAAGTAAAAGCATTCACTGGCAAAACAAGATCAGATCAAACTAGGAAAAAGCCTTTCCTGCTGAAAATGCTAAATGCAGAACTGCATTCCAACAATAATAAGATGAATAAATATTCGAAGAACAAAACTTGAAATGCATCAATGCATTCCAACAATGATAAGAAACACAATTGTAAAGTGAGGGCACTATATCACATCCACATTTATGATGTGATAGAGAGCAGCTCATACAGACAAGTAGTGAGAGACACAGAGTGACACAGAGCCCCTGCCACTAGACTGCTCAGCTCCGACCTGTGCAGGAATCAGAGACGGACTGAGGGGGGCGCTAGGAGCTGGATCATCCCACTTTCCATCCAGAGCGAGCTGGCCTGAGACCATTTCTTTCAGACTTTGCACATTCAGACTTAAGCTCCGAAGTGAGAGATGCTGTGTGCCGGTACCTTGGATGAAGTTGGTGAAAATACCCGAACAGGATTTACCTGGGATATTCAGGTTCCCCTGGATGAAATTATCTTTGACTTGTTGCACAAAAGCAGGTTAAATTAAACAAAGCCAAATAACCATGCCGATTTATTCTTTGAAGTTAGCCTGCTCCAGACCAGGTTAACTGGCAGACTAAGATTAATCCTACAGTCTCATATGTTGAATCAGCTGCCACTTTGATCCCAAACAAACGTGTTTAACAGATGAGGGCGAGATATAAATTGCAATTCACCTGTGTCTCTTCCTGCACCATGATGCCCATTTCTGAACGTCACGATACTATCCACAGAGTAGTCCTTTTTACTTAGGACCAAAAACACAAGCGTCAAAAGGATTGTCTTCATTCTCATTCTTCTCTTGGTCTTTGTTCGCATTGAATGCCTCACAACATCTTTCCTTTACAAGCATTCCACCTACGCAAGTGTGTTTGTAATTAAGCAGAAGGCTCACACTGTAAATGAAAGGCCTCATTGAGCTACACGTTGTGTTGCGTTGCTTTCTACTGGTTCCCATTATTCCTTGTCCACTGACTACTCGAGTGACTGAAGGGTTCTGTACATAGGTATTCTTGTTCATGCTGTCTTGTATATAAAGAACGATCACATACTGTTATGGTTCATAATATAAAATCATGGATTTTCAGAGCGGTAGTAACTGTAATGTGGATGAATCCATTCAATCATGTGGCTCTCGACTTGATCCTTATGTTGAAAGGGGGGCTATGATGCTAAAAATCGTTGATCCACTATTTTGTGGCTGCAACAGTTGCAACATTGTGGGCCTACGATTATTATTAGATGTTCATAGAGTTCAGTCATCTTCATAGAGGGGTGTAACGGCGATAACTAGCATTTTAAAAGTGAGTCTAAATCTAGATATTGGTAATGTTTTAAAATATATTACGGTAGGAATTCCTTTCATTAAGAAACCCTTTGCTGCAGTCTGAGGTAAGTCTAGTGGTTTGGGATGTTGTACTTTTTCCTCTCTTTCCAGAGGATAACAGGGTGAACAGATTGTGACTGGTGGGGGGGGTTATTTCAAATGAAAAAAGTGCCAAAGTTGAGCTGCCCTGATTTGTACCACTATAAACTGTCTGTGTCTGCAGCCCCAGGTCACAATTAGCACCAGTGGTGGCTCAGAGAGGGGAGGGAGGGGGGGCGTTGGGTCCACTGCAGCCCTGCCTTAAGCTTACAATATCAGAATATACACTTACCGGCCACTTCATTAGGTCCACTTGCTAGTAAAACGTAGGAACCAATTTTGCCTTCGGAATTGCTTTAATTCTTCAGTGAATACTTTAACGTGTTGGAAACTCAGAGATGTTGGACCATATTGACATTCAAGCATCACTCAGTTGCTGCACATTTATTGGCTGCACATTTATGAAGCAAATCTCCCGTTCCACCACATCTCAAAGGTGCTCCATTGGATTGAGATGAGGTGACTCAGAGGCCATTGGAGTACAGTGAACTCGTTGTCATGTCATGTTCATGGGGTTCTGTCACGGTTTGGGTTTTCTTCCTGTTTTATTTTGTAGTTTCATGTCTCGTGTTCCTGGGTTTAGCTTCACTTCCTGCCTTGTCCTGTGATTGTCTGCAGTGTCGATGATTGTTTCCACCTGTGTCCAATCACCTGCACCTCCCTTGTGTATTTAAGCCTTGTGTGCCTGGTGCCCCTTGTTGCGTCATTGTTTCCTGTTACATGTTGTTGGTGTAAGTGCTCGGTCCCTGTCGGCGGTTTAGGCCACCTATTTTGGATTTATTAAAGGAAAACCTCAATTTTGGAACTCTGAGTCCTCCCTGCTTGCCTGCACCAGTCGCCTTCGGACACTCTCAGGAATCTGAGTTTGAAAGCGTCCTGTACAAACTTTACATTTGATAATCATTTTCTATAGCCGCTAAATGGACACTGAAACATACGCAACATAGGAAATGCATTGAACAAAATAGAATACATATTATTGTCTTTGGGACATTAAGGAAGTGCTCTATTGATTGTACTATGCTGTATAAATCATGAGTGGCAGGTCAGCGTAAGGTCATAATCTGATTTGTTGCTGCCCACGTTTGCTGCCTCGCTGATTAAATGCCAGCATTAGCATGTAACCTTTTAGCTGCGTGGACACACACACTTTGGAGATGAGAACGCTGGAGGTTTTTTGTCTGATGCAGAGTGGAGAGAGAGAACCTATTTCTGGGCAGAGCTCGTTAAAAGCTTGTCATAGCGGTGGACCTGTTGTTGTGGAGAGGAGAGTGATGGATTGGGAATGTGGCCCCAAGAGCCTTCACTGTGTAGGTCTGCCCCACGACATCACTACACACACACACACACACACACACACACACACACACATGTATAAATATTATATTTGTGAAATATGGTTAACAGCATTGTTTTTATACAAAATGTCCTGATTGCAACTTCGCCAAAGTGAGGATTGCTGCATTTCCATTCACTGCAAGACATCAGTAATGATTTATGGAGGACGATAATTAAAAAATGCGTTAATACTAGGGCCGGGACTTTAGCGCGTTAATTACGATTAATTCATTACAATGTGAATTAAGATTAATTAATTACACAAAAAATAACACATTAAACATTTTTTACGCATTTTTACACTTATTTTTTGCACCGCGGAACGTTTCTCACTGGATGAGTTTCGGAGGACTGATTATACTGGAGCACCAACTAGCGTTCATGACTTCAGACAACAACAAACCACAGTGAACATGAACGAAGAAGCTGACGAGACCGTGTCGGTTGGCCCCGTGAATGGGAAATCTTATTATAATAAACACACGGATGGAAGCGTCGCTAAGAGCATGGTTGTGTGCAAGCTATGCAACAAGGAATTCACATCGAGCCTCAAGTATCACCTCAACGCAAAACAATTAGCAGCTAGCGTGGACGTTAGCCCCACTCCGAGTACAAGGACCCACACCCAACCCACACTGCACCAGATGACTGGTTTAAGGACCAGGGTAACTAAGTCCACGTCTGAAAAAATAACCAATGTTCTGAATGTACTTGAAAGTATTGGTCTGCTTAAAAAAACATAGTTTACAGAAGGTCTACTTACCTATAGGCTACCTGAATTTCTGAAAGTACTACATTTCTAAATATGCTATTGCTACACTTGTCTGCTGGAATTGGTTGAACAAAAATAAAAATCCATGTGAAAAAAATTACTTCTCACTGTTCTCAGGTCAAATATTTATGCAATTAAAATGCGATTAATTTTGATTAATTAATTACAAAGCCTCTAATTAGATTAATATTTTTAATCGAGTCCCGGCCCTAATAATATATATATATTATATTTTGACCCTACATATTTTGACTTTTTTCACATAATTTTTTTTCCCATGACATGACTGGAATGATCTTAGATGGAGCAACCTACACGTCCCTGTCACTAATGCCAAATGCCCCAAATTTCTGTACTTTAAACCTTATCTGGGTTCAACCCTCAAGGGACATGGTGGCTCTTCCTAAATCCTTTAGTTTTGGGTAACTGACATTTATAAAAAATCATAATGGGATATTGCCCCAGAGACGGATTGGTGCATCTTGGAGGATCAACCATGCTATTCATCCTTCCTGCATTGGTAAAGGCACAAGTGAGTTGAATTTGAATGTAACAGAGAATTGGAGGGTGGATGCACTAAAAAGGGTAAACAAATGTACACCCTGTGCCAGACTGTCAGTTTAAGGCTTTCCACAGGATGCCCTGAAGTAGACAAACATGTGATTGTCTTGAAAAATGCCCTCAGAGGCTGTAATAAGTTTCATGTCAGTGTGACCACTGAATGAGACACATCTGCTCATCTTTACTGACTCATCCGGCCTTCTCTCCCGTCAAAAAGGTGGAACCCTATAGGCTATGTAGCATGGCTAATAAGTGATAAAAGCTTAATTAGCAATTAACATCAAATTTAGTCAATTCATCATCATTCAAAAGATTCTTCATCATTCTTGACAATGCCATCATAACTCAAGTGAACGCGCCTTGTGTTTCTGCATAACCCCCTGGGTTCACTTCTCTGAAACAACCAGTGGGGACAATGCCCCCACAACTACCTCCGCGGCAGTGCGCTCACAACTTGGCAGGAGTGGGATTTGAACCCACTGGCGCTTACAGAGGCTTTTGGCCCCTGCACTCACCCCTACACCACCAGTCCTGGTCACATTTTGGCAACTTTGATTTTCCTATTTAACCTTGAGCATGTAAGTTAAACTTTAAAACGCTATTTCCACATCTGGGCCTGAACCCACAACCTTCAAATGCAGTGCAGGCTTGTGGCAGCAGCTCTTCTGCTGTGCTACTTCACCACACACTAACCAACCCTTTGTTTGTTGTATTTAACCTTGAGATTGCTACTCAAACCTGAAGTAAAGCCAAAGGCTCAAACCCAAGACTGGGCCTGAACCCACAACCTTCAAATGCAGTGCAGGCTTGTGGCAGCAGCTCTTCCGCTGTGCTACTTCACCACACACTAACCAACCCTTTGATTGTTGTATTTAACCTTGAGATTGCTACTCAAACCTGAAGTAAAGCCAAAGGCTCAAACCCAAGACTGGGCCTGAACCCACAACCTTCAAATGCAGTGCAGGCTTGTGGCAGCAGCTCTTCCGCTGTGCTACTTCACCACACACTAACCAACCCTTTGATTGTTGTATTTAACCTTGAGATTGCTACTCAAACCTGAAGTAAAGCCAAAGGCTCAAACCCAAGACTGGGCTTGAATCCACAACCTACAGGGTAAGGACAGTAGCTCCTCTGCTCTTGTGCTGCACTACCTCACCATGCACAAATAAAATTTTTGTTCCTCGTATTTAACCTTGAGACTGCTACTCAAACCTCAAAACTCTTTCAAAGCAGAAGTGATGTCTGCATGAAGGGGCATGAACCCACAACCTCAGACAGCAGGTTGGAGCCTGCAGCCCTTCAGTTGTTCCCTTGTGCTATTCAAGCACAATATACACTTACCGGCCACTTCATTAGGTCCACTTGCTAGTAAAACGTAGGAACCAATTTTGCCTTCGGAATTGCTTTAATTCTTCAGTGAATACTTTAAGATGTTGGAAACTCAGAGATGTTGGACCATATTGACATTCAAGCATCACTCAGTTGCTGCACATTTATTGGCTGCACATTTATAAAGCAAATCTCCCGTTCCACCACATCTCAAAGGTGCTCCATTGGATTGAGATGAGGTGACTCAGAGGCCATTGGAGTACAGTGAACTCGTTTTCATGTCATGTTCATGGGGTTCTGTCACGGTTTGGGTTTTCTTCCTGTTTTATTTTGTAGTTTCATGTCTCGTGTTCCTGGGTTTAGCTTCACTTCCTGCCTTGTCCTGTGATTGTCTGCAGTGTCGATGATTGTTTCCACCTGTGTCCAATCACCTGCACCTCCCTTGTGTATTTAAGCCTTGTGTGCCTGGTGCCCCTTGTTGCGTCATTGTTTCCTGTTACATGTTGTTGGTGTAAGTGCTCGGTCCCTGTCGGCGGTTTAGGCCACCTATTTTGGATTTATTAAAGGAAAACCTCAATTTTGGAACTCTGAGTCCTCCCTGCTTGCCTGCACCAGTCGCCTTCGGACACTCTCAGGAATCTGAGTTTGAAAGCGTCCTGTACAAACTTTACATTTGATAATCATTTTCTATAGCCGCTAAATGGACACTGAATCATATTAATGTTAATGTTAATACACATATAAAAGAACATTAATGAATGAATTAATAACTTTACACATTAACATAAATAAATTGATTTCTGTATTTCTACATTTATTAAATTCACTGTTACTAGAGACGCCTCGTTTCATTTCACTGGCACAGCAAACCACAGACACCCGCAGGAGACTCGGGGGTGAGGACTAGATTACACTCATACGCTCAGATGCGCTTTTGTATTTGTGTGTGTGCGCGCATCTTATTTATGTCTGTATTTCGGTGTCTGTATGTAAATTAGGATAAAAAAGGATAAGATGACTGGCTGCCACTTACAATATACTTTAGCAAAGCTCTCCTTCAGACTTCACAATAGAAATAGAAGGTATAGAGTTAGCACTGTTGGTATCTCATCTGATCAGAATGTGTTCACAAGTAAATAACCAAACAGATAATTACTACTGTCACTTACCTTGTATACGTGTGTGTGGTGCATTCAAGGCCCAACCACCATTTGGTATCCAGTGTTGGGATGTTGCTGCAGAATTTGAGTCCCAGTTTTATCCAAATCTAATGGAGTTTATAGGTTGTGGACTCCGGTCATCAAGGTTGCAAATGATCTGATATACTGAAGAATTTATTCCATGGCAACTGTGTAAAAAGTTCATAAAAGTTACCATCAGTTAACATTACGTACATTTGCAAAACGATATACAGCTACTTTTAAAAGAGCAGCTGCGCCATGTTGCCCCCAAAGGAGAATAAAATAAACAATGGATGTCCATCGTCCTATGGTTCCACATCCATGTCTTCATTGAGCTAAGATAAGTCCTCCGTCACTTCATCCAGCAAAAACTGAAGCGCGTCTTTCTTAACGTGCTTTTCTAAATCGTTTGCTAACAGCTTCTGTTGAGGAGCGAACTTCAAGACAGAAATAGTAGACCAGCAGCGATTACACTCCTCTGACCAATCCTGCTTCAGACAGAGGTTAGGACCTCCCACCTCATTAGCATACATACACACTCATGAATAAATGTGGAAACCCAGACCCATAAATAAATAAATGAAGAAATGTAGGAAAACAGAAATGTAGAAATAAATATATTGTATGTATTTGTTCATGTCCTGTTTTATTATCAATTTTTATTTATTTATGGTTAAATTCATTTACTTATTTCCATATTTATTTTATTCCTGTATTTATTCATACATTTACACATTTATTTATACTTAAGTCATTTTTTGTCCTCCATAATGAATGGGCTCTGGGTAATTGTAATTTTGATAATATTTATTATTATTTTCACTATCTATTCCTGTTGTAGGGGACATCTTTCTACTTGTAATAGTTGCATTATACGGAACTACCTTATTTAATAGAGGACATTTACTTACAACACAGTATATTCATGCATTAGCACCATTAACAATGTAAACCATTAGAATACAAATACCACTTTCCCCACAGGTTGCTACAGTATTTTTCTGTGCACTGGCTGTGAAAAAATATTTTTCTGTGACAACAAACTCTAACAAATAAAGGCCAGTAAGCGAGAGTAATGTGTTGTGTGTGGACTAATTAAAATACACTTCAAATGTGTTATAACAAGAACTATTTAATTTTGGAGAAAAGGAATGTAAAATTCATTCAACAAGCAGGCCACATATTTCTGGGCAGTTATTTATCTGGTTTAAAATAACAAACCTATTATAAAATGATATCAACTGAACCTAATTAACATGAATTCCTTTAACTGACTGGATTTGTTAAGTTGTTCTCTTTGAACAGCAACAAGCTATGAACACAACTTGACATATTGTCATTGCATGAGATTGAAACAGAGAGATAATAGCATATATTTGAGGTTGGCTTTCAGGCCATTCAATAAATCAAGGGTTTAATATTGTCAAGCTTTGAATCTCTATTTGGTTCTAAATCTAACTAATGATTTGCTAAATGCTTGCTGTGGCCAGATATTTTTCACTAAAAAAATCTGCTTGCTTAATTAAAAAAACAATTGAGGGCCGAACTGTTGAGACAGTTGGGTTGTTGTCATTTCAAGCCCCACCTTTCACCTGACACCTCAGAACGTATTCCTTACTTACCCCCCCACCACTGGAATGATGAGGTGATGAAGCTGATGAAGATTGGGTGGAGAGGTGGAGGGATGTGTAACAGCAGCAAGACGATAGGCTAACAATTTCATCGTTTTGTTGTGCTTATTTGATAGAAAACGGATGATATCCTGATTTACAGCTCCAAACAATGACTGTAAGTGGACATTTTGATGAGTGATTGGCAGATGTATAACAAGGGTTCAGGCATACAGGAGGATAGTATTTGTAACTCTTTTCAGTAATTCTCACTTCTCGAAGTTGTATGACTTTGTTCCAGTGCCACAGCAAAGTTCTGATTTTATTTTTATTTATTTAAGCAACCTATCAAGTTGTGCGGTACAGGGGTCAGTTGCCCAGCTACTGTAGCTCAATGGCAACCTAAGGTCTGGCACTAATTGTGGCCCCAGGCTGCAAACACTTGAAGGGGCGATGTATACAGAACCAGAGCGAAGGGCAGTCCATCTGATCTCGTCGTCCTCACTTGTTCCTATTCCTATTGCCTGGGGTTTGCCTTTGTTAATCCTTTTTTGCTGCATCCTTGAAAGGTAACTCATGTGAATTCCCTTTTCCTTCACACTACTGCAGACACAAATAACCGTGAAGTCATGTACAGGAAGATGGTGTAAAGTGAACGGACCTCTCTTCATGCTTCTCCCTGGTTTTCTCTCATTTCTTCTTTTCCTGCTGACAAATGGTAGATGTGTTAAGAAATACCACCCAGCACATGTGGCACAAAATAAATGCAACCACATACTGTGTGTGTGTGCGTGCGTGTGTGTGTGCATGGATTTTTACGCTCTAAACTAAACTGGTAACCACTAGCAGGCGTAAGGCCACCGGGTCAAGCATTTTAAACCTCATATTCCTCGACCCACGCATATGTTCATTGCATGCCAACTGTGTCTTAAGCTGCTCAGTTCTGGGAAAGAGTACACAAGACAAAAACCTAAATGACAGAATGTCTGTTCAGTCCCTAGTCCACGTTTGTCTGTCTTTAGTAACTAGTCCATGTCGGTTCAGTCCATCTATGTTTACTCCCCTGTCCATGTTTGTTTAGTAACTAGTCAATGTCTGTTCAGTCCCTAGTCCATGTTTGTTTAGTAACTAGTCAATGTCTGTTCAGTCCCTAGTCCATGTTTGTTTAGTAACTAGTCAATGTCTGTTTAGTCCCTAGTCCATGTGTCTTTAGCAACTAGTCCAACATTTTTCTACTCTCCCTCCCCACAGAAGCCTCTGTGGATGGTGGTTCTATCTGATGGAGGTTGTCCCTGTGGTGGTTCTGGCGTACACTTGTTCTGCTACTTGCAATTACTTGTATCATTTCAATCAGGAGAGACTCGTTTAATAGTAATACAATAATTTATTCCACAAGCATAAAATATGAATTGTGCAAGGTCTTTGGCGATTGGACTCCATCACGAAGTACTATCCCCGAAGGCAGGGATAGTGAGGTCCAATAAGCCCAATCCCCCTGGAGTCCAGACACTGGTGGAGGTGGTGTAAACAATAGCAGCAACCTGATGACGAACCAGGAACAACGCTGATGCCAACTGGAGGTGACAGGGGTGGAGGAGGGTCGCTTCAGCTACACGCTGAAATGACAGCTGACAGCCAACAGAGAGGAGAACACTTTTAAAGATTGACAACGACAACGTGATTGGCTTAAGGAAACCGTGTGTAGAATCTGATTGGTTACTAAAATGTGCCCGCCTCCAATCAGCTGATAGAGTAATTGCAAAGGAGGCAAACAGAGTCAGACTGGTTGTCTTCCTGACTGAACTTGCGCTTAAGCTACATTTCAATCAGGAGAGACTCGTTTAATAGTAATACAATAATTTATTCCACAAGCATAAAATATGAATTGTGCAAGGTCTTTGGCGATTGGACTCCATCACGAAGTACTATCCCCGAAGGCAGGGATAGTGAGGTCCAATAAGCCCAATCCCCAAAAGACATTTATTTTCTACGAATAAGTAAATAAATAAATACCTTACCCACTGCCGTAGTGAAATTCCTAAGCAAACGCCAAAAGTTAGTCATGACTGAAGTTAAACTTGCATGGGTTGATGTCAAAACAGAGGTAAGAGATCTGGTGAGTCAAAGCCCAGAATAGGACGTCGCAATGGACTGCCGATCGCCCACCGGGTTTACCAGACTGAGACTTAGAAAGAAGGTTACCTGGATGGGTCTTACGAAATCGGCCCCAGACCTTGAAACTTGTGTTGCCTTGCTGGGACTTACGCACTCGGCCCACAAACTTAGGATGATGTCATCTTGCTGGGACTTACACCTTCGGCCCTCAACATGGCAACGATGACATCTTGCTGGGACTTACACATACGGCCCTCATTAGACTGATGTCACCTGATGGGTCTTACACATTCGGCCCCCGCCATAGTAAGATGACATCTTGCTGGGACTTACACATACGGCCCTCACTTGACTGATGTCATCTGCTGGGTCTTACACAGCCGGCCCCCTCCATAGTAAAGATGACATCTTGCTGGGACTTACACATACGGCCCTCACTTGAATCATGGCATATGGTGGGTCTTACACACATGGCCCACAAACTTTGCATGATGACCTCCTGATGGGACCCTACGGCCTCTCTTCCAAGGGACACTAAGGAACCACGGCGGTCCACTGTAAGGGGACGCTGAAGTGACCTCCCCACATTGCCAAGGGAATACACCACCACCACCAGTTATATGCATGATTGCCTGTTCTTTTACCGCTTCAGGGATCTTGCAAGTACCGTGTTATGGTCAGGCTGGAGGAACGTCGCAGCAGCCGCCGCCGCCGACCACCGCCCTGTCAGCGGTGAGCTTGTCACTCACTTGGGTAGCTGCTGCAGCTCTAGCCCTTATCTGTATTGAGCGTGTGTAGGACAGCCTCTAGTGGAGCTTTGAGCAAGGGCCAGGTCCGGAGCCGCATGGGCGGCAATAGGAAGTCTGGAGACGGGAAATTGCAGCGACATTTCGCAACCTGCCAGTGACTCGTTCCCGGGGTGAGCGCTCAGAAAACGCAGGTTAGATCTACCTCCAGTGCCGGTGCGCAACCTGCGAAGATAGGGGGGGTTTAAAATGCTTAACAGTAGCTAAAGCAGATAGCAGCTGCCATTCGACGTGCTAGTGCAGTTGCTACTTCCTAGAACTGCAAACTTGTCAAGTTGAGCCAGATTACAGAGTCTAACCCTCGGGCGTGCAAGGACTTCTAGGGACACGAGAGAAGATCCCCTGCCTATATTGTGGGAACCATTTAGTGCTGCAGCACCCTGCATGAGGAATACTTCTACATCGGCAACCACCCAACGAAAAGAGCTTTCCTGAACCCAACTTACCATCCTCGATGTTTGTGACTGTAGGGGTTGCCGCAGTTCAACGTCCCATTAGTGGCAGGGATGAAGAGGAGATACCTTTGTTTATAGTTTAACGTAGCTGCCCCTAAACGAATGCCTTGCGTACTGTAGATACTAACTTCCTTAAGTGGACCATCTAATATTTCAGCCAGCTAAGAAAAGAATTTTAACCTTAGTTGATATTAATGCTGCACTCTATTGTCACACTAAATGCAATCATCTGAAGAAAGGAGGCCATGGTCTAGCCAGCTGTGGCTCTGACTGAACCTCCCCAAAAAACGATGGCCTGCATTGTCTCAAGTTGCTGATCAGAACCGCTGTTGTGGCGGTTACCCTAATCATATGAAACCCCTGCCATCCACGCTCTGTCCGTGCCGATCCTGTTGCCAGATTCAGTTTGCAAAGACGCCATGTCCTGCTAGCAGAACGGAAACGCAGGTCCGCCTGAGATGAAGCATATGGCAAAAGAGCCTCTCACTCTAACGCAATCTCTCGTCAACATGCTGCGAGTGTAGTTTAGCTTGCATGGTGCTGCAATGCAGCTCCATCTTACGCGCACTTGTGTCGATGACTCGTCCCAATTAGTGTTCCTAAAGGGGCCTGCACGTGCTTCAAAGAACTTCACTGCCAGCACAGTGGAGCAACGTCCCTTGTTGAAGACGACCCAGAGAACGACGTCTGGTGTGTGAAAGCCGTTTGTTTGTTCATTTGTTTCCGCTGTTCGCGGACATATTTGTCCCGTGTTCTCCTGCAGAACTATCGGACCCCTTAACCAGCCACCCGACGTTTGCAGAGATCTCCCGCCATGAATTAGAGTCCCTATGGGTGTCCTTGTAGTTTGCCAATGACTGGTTGAATAAGTGGTCCTATTTCCACATTACTTCCGACAGAAGCTATTCAATCTGATTAATCGCTTAGCATCCTTTAAAATGCCGGTATTATGCGAAAAGGATGGATGGAAAGGATGTTAGCCAACCAATCGCATCCCGCAAGAACATCGTTCGCAAGAGGGTGGAACCAAGCACGCCCATGCGTTTCTCTGAAAAGCAGGACCATAAACTAGGCTTTAGGACCTCCTACCCGAAGATTTCTTGCTGCCGCAATGACTGTTCCATGTCCAAAGCAGGTGGTTGACGCGTCGCTGACAGGCCATCGGCGCTGGGTAACCCAATGCCGCACGGCTAGAGAGCGCAGTTGACTGTCGAGAAAGTAGAGTTCCTTGAAAGCTTCCTGTCCAAGTTGTTATTAACTTCTTTTGCTTGAAAGCCTCGAAACCCATGTACCTGCATACAGACATACCATTATTTATTTTATTCTATTCTATTGCTAGTGGTCCTTTAGTGTATTTATTTATGCTATATGTTGAGGATTAAATATAATCATGCATGCTCACGCTAGACTGCAATTACACTTGAACAATAATTGAATACTAATAACGAGTGGAGGCTGTGTATGACCCGGAGCACACAAACATGTTGATAAAAAGGCTGCACACACTCTCAGGGTCACGTCCATACATGGGACGGGGTGACCATGGCTCACACGCAAAACAGCCTTAAAATGGAGTGAACCTGTTGCTAAAGAACTGCACGCCCTCCCAGGGTCAAATGTAGATAAAACAGAATATTGAGACCAACATGTCTCACACACACAAACTGTCTCAAGTATGCAGTGAACTCATGAACAACAGGAGACGTGATGATCCGAGAGCCTGAAGGGATAGACATCCCTGTGCTCCAATGGGGCTCTCCGAAGGTCATAAACAAGGAGCCGCCTCCATCATAGTGAACCAATCAAGAATGCTCTTAAAGACTTTATATTCCGAGCGCCCTTTCATTGCTGTTGCTAGACAGATTGAAACAGGTCCGTGCACGTATGACTGCAGGACTGAATACTCCTGTCACAAATAAACATTGTCATATTGCTTTGATTAAAGCCTCAAATCTGGTCCTTGTTTTGCGTTCACGACATATACATTATCTACATCATAGCCTATAGAATAGTCCAGGTGAAGCCGTTATTCTGCTATGGTCGTGTAGAGGATCCCTTCCTTGTAGTCAATGCGGTGGAGTGGGCCTGAGGACTTTGAAAGTTTTACGGTACTGGTGGCAGAACGATTACTCCCGTAGTTCGCGCTGAGATCGCTACCCAGCTCCGTACGAGTCTAGCTCATGCTCCCCCTCAGGGTATACATTACATTACACCGCAACAAACAACGCCAGAGCTACGTGCTCCCCCGTGGAGCGGTACTTTAAACAGTGCTTTACTTAACCAGACGCTGCGCTAGCATCACATAGAGGACGGCCGGATACATGCTAACCGGGGTATAGCTTTGCATCGCGGAGCTTCAGCTGAGCGTGTCGTTACGTTAGCAGTTTAACGTGGATGGGGAGCGTCGACTTGCCTTACCGCGTGTTAGCCTTTTGAGAGGCTGCTATGCTGCGTGTTTCCCAGGCGTTGGAGATGAAGGAGAGTCCCGTCCTCGATGTCCCGCAGTAGCTGGAGAGCCCGTCCGGGGCGTAGCGCTCTCCCGGTTAGCCCGCGTAGCGGGTGCTTGTCGTTCCCTCAGAGAGATCTAACGTAACCCCTTAACAACAACCCGACTGTTTACGCCCTGGCTCTTAATAAAGCACTTGTAGTTTGGCTTCTTACTTATTTGTACTCTCTTGCTTCTTGTTCTGTACCCTCTGCTGAATGCATTTATTGTGCCTTGGATTATATCTTATGGTGAATGACGTTACATAAAAACATAATGGTCTGTTTCCGATTCACTCCGCCCGTCTGCCAGCTGTGAGCCTTACCCACTCACACCTGGGCAGAGGAGGCTTGGTACCGCGCTCTTACGTTTAGCATGACTGCTTCCTGCTCCGCCTCGTAGGCGAGTGCTACTACGCCGGTACCTCGGCGGGCTGCACGACGGCTCAGATTATTGATTTAGTTTCTCCACAATCGATCATCGTCCAATCGGAGTTTGGAGTTTACCGCAAGACTTTGGTGCCGGACCCGCTAATTGAACGCTTTGCTTTGCTTCGCTTCGCCTCGCTTCAGCTACACGCTGAAATGACAGCTGACAGCCAACAGAGAGGAGAACACTTTTAAAGATTGACAACGACAACGTGATTGGCTTAAGGAAACCGTGTGTAGAATCTGATTGGTTACTAAAATGTGCCCGCCTCCAATCAGCTGATAGAGTAATTGCAAAGGAGGCGAACAGAGTCAGACTGGTTGTCTTCCTGACTGAACTTGCGCTTAAGCTACATTTCTGTTAGAGGATTTGATTGTATTGTACTTTTTTTTTTACATTGTTGATTCTGTACATTGCAGTCCGTCCATCCCGGGAGAGGGATCCCTCCTCTGACGTTCTCACTAAGGTTTCTTCCCTTTTCTCCCCATTGAAGGGTTTTTTCATATTTTGGGGAGTTTTTCCTGTGCCAATGTGAGGGTTTTGGGACAGAGGATGATGCATGTGTACAGACTGTTAAGCCCTCTGAGGCAAATCTATAATTTGCCATTTTGGGCTATACAAAATAAAATGAATTGAATTGAATAGTCCATGTCTGTTTAGTAACTAGTCCATGTCTGTTCAGTCCCTAGTCCATGTCTGTTCAGTCCCTAGTCCATGTCTGTTTTGTAACAAGTCCATGTCTGATCAGTCCCTAGTCCATGTTTGTTCAGTCCCTAGTCCGTTTAGTAACAAGTCCATGTCTGATCAGTCCCTAGTCCATGTTTCTTTAGTAACTAGTCAATGTCTGTTCAGTCCCTAGTCCATGTTTCTTTAGTAACTAGTCCATGTCTGTTCAGTCCCTAGTCCGTTTAGTAACTAGTCCATGTCTGATCAGCCCCTAGTCCATGTTTCTTTAGTAACTAGTCAATGTCTGTTCAGTCCCTAGTCCATGTCTGTTCAGTGCCTAGTCCATGTTTCTTTAGTAACTAATCCATGTCTGTTCAGTCCTTAGTCCGTTTAGTAACTAGTCCATGTCTGATCAGTCCCTAGTCCGTTTAGTAACAAGTCCATGTCTGATCAGTCCCTAGTCCAGCCCTAGTCCATGTTTCTTTAGTAACTAATCCATGTCTGTTCAGTCCTTAGTCCGTTTTCTTTAGTAACTAGTCCATGCCTGTTCAGTCCCTAGTCCGTTTAGTAACTAGTCCATGTCTGTTCAGTCCCTAGTCCGTTTAGTAACAAGTACATGTCTGATCAGTCCCTAGTCCATGTTTCTTTAGTAACTAGTCAATGTCTGTTCAGTCCCTAGTCCATGTCTGTTCAGTGCCTAGTCCATGTTTCTTTAGTAACTAATCCATGTCTGTTCAGTCCTTAGTCCGTTTAGTAACTAGTCCATGTCTGATCAGTCCCTAGTCCGTTTAGTAACAAGTCCATGTCTGATCAGTCCCTAGTCCAGCCCTAGTCCATGTTTCTTTAGTAACTAATCCATATCTGTTCAGTCCTTAGTCCGTTTTCTTTAGTAACTAGTCCATGCCTGTTCAGTCCCTAGTTCGTTTAGTAACTAGTCCATGTCTGTTCAGTCCCTAGTCCGTTTAGTAACAAGTACATGTCTGATCAGTCCCTAGTCCATGTCTGTTCAGTCGATGTGAAAACTTCTTACTTGTGTGTTGGGCGCTTTTAGAGGCAACGGCCCAACACAGCCTTTTAGTAAAGAAAAGTGATCATTTTAGAAATGGCTAGCACAGAGGCAGCGGGATTGTTGTGGTGAATGTTTTTTTGTAAGAGCTCTCTCTATAAGCTGCATGTGTGTACATCTCTCCATCACAACAGATGCTAGCCGTGCTTTGTCGTACACAGAAGAAAAGCCATCTGCCATCTACATAAAGCCGCATCTTTTCTGCTGCTTTCAGAGCACAGAGGCCTCCTCAGATCCCTTTAATGATGGATAGGATTTGGAGGATTCTCTCTCTCTCTCTATTGGAGCAGCAGAGCGCTTATATAATGGTTGTGGTATTATGTAAGTGTTGGGGGTGGCAGCGGCCTGTGTTGGGTTGGAGGGGGTCAACTGTTGTCCTTCCGTCCTGGAGTGCAGAGCCCTCTGTCACAGCTCAGGAAATCCTCATTGATCTCACACAGCTCGTGGGAATTGACAACTGACAATGTGTGTGTGTGTTTTGCTAAAGCTGTGCCTCACATTTTTGTATAATTTTAATGGACCCTCTGAATCCCAGAGGGCCTGTAGGGAGTTAGGGTTTTATTTTTTCGGGGCACTTTTCACAAAAGTAATAGTCCACGTTGATTATTGCGTGTTAAATTCAAACAAAACTATTTGCATAGCTTCATACCACTTGAGGTAAGTTTCTTTTGCTTCATCATAATTTGAATAAAGCAACCTGGTAATATATTAAACTCTCCAGAACTGAACATTTTAAAGTTGAACATTAAAGCTGCTGAAGACAGAAAACCCTTTTTCTGAAGTTTCAAATGTCCGTGTTTAAACAAAAGACACTCTATATCAGGGGTGTGCGCTGACGGTCCGACCGGCTGACAGTTCGCTGACGGTGTGGCTTTCACCCGGCGGGCCGTACACACTCCGGATTTGCGAGTTTGACATATGCGAATTAACATAAAATGACGTGGCTGGCCACATCCGGCCCGCGGGCCTTGAGTTTGACACATGTGCTCTACACTCACCGGCCACTTTATTAGGTAAACCTGTCCAACTGCTTGTTAACACTTAATTTCTAAGCAGCCAATCACATGGCGGCAACTCAGTGCATTTAGGCATGTAGACATTGTCAAGACAATCTCCTGCAGTTCAAACCGAGCATCAGTATGGGGAAGAAAGGTGATTTGAGTGACTTTGAACGTGGCATGATTGTTGGTGCCAGAAGGGCTGGTCTGAGTATTTCAGAAACTGCTAATCTACTGGGATTTTCACGCACAACCATCTCTAGGGTTTACAGAGAATGGTCCGAAAAAGAAAAAACATCCAGTGAGCGGCAGTTCTGTGGGCGGAAATGCCTTGTTGATGCCAGAGGTCAGAGGAGAATGGCCAGACTGGTTCGAGCTGATAGAAGGGCAACAGTGACTCAAATAACCACCCGTTACAACCAAGGTGGGCATAAGAGCATCTCTGAACGCACAGTACGTCGAACTTTGAGGCAGATGGGCTACAGCAGCAGAAGACCACACCGGGTGCCACTCCTTTCAGCTAAGAACAGGAAACTGAGGCTACAATTTGCACAAGCTCATCGAAATTGGACAATAGAAGATTGGAAAAACGTTGCCTGGTCTGATGAGTCCCGATTTCTGCTGCGACATTCGGATGGTAGGGTCAGAATTTGGCGTCTACAACATGAAAGCATGGATCCATCCTGCCTTGTATCAACGGTTCAGGCTGGTGGTGGTGGTGTCATGGTGTGGGGAATATTTTCTTGGCACTCTTTGGGCCCCTTGGTACCAATTGAGCATCGTTGCAACGCCACAGCCTACCTGAGTATTGTTGCTGACCATGTCCATCCCTTTATGACCACAATGTACCCAACTTCTGATGGCTACTTTCAGCAGGATAAAGCGCCATGTCATAAAGCTGGAATCATCTCAGACTGGTTTCTTGAACATGACAATGAGTTCGCTGTACTCAAATGGCCTCCACAATCACCAGATCTCAATCCAATAGAGCATCTTTGGGATGTGGTGGAACGGGAGATTCGCATCATGGATATGCAGCCGACAAATCTGCGGCAACTGTGTGATGCCATCATGTCAATATGGACCAAACTCCCTGAGGAATGCTTCCAGCACCTTGTTGAATCTATGCCACGAAGAATTGAGGCAGTTCTGAAGGCAAAAGGGGGTCCAACCCGTTACTAGCAGGGGGTACCTAATAAAGTGGCCGGTGAGTGTATATGGAATAACCCAGGTTGTGAGGACTTCTGACTCAGCAAAGACCTGCACACACCAAAGCAAAACACACACACACACACACACGTGATTCAGGAGTAGAACAAGAAAGTCTTGGGTCAGCACACGAAAACATTCTTATACCTGCTATCGGCTCCTTTGGCACCTGTACCTTGTGTAGCAATGCTTTCCATGCAGTGTCCTCAGAAGGGCGGCTTGAAATGGACCTGGCCATCACTGCTAAACTGAAGAGCCCTCGATGCACAATTGGTTCTCCAGCTTTTTTCAGATTTTCAGATTTAATCAACAAAGGTACAAAAGGGAGTAGGTTAATCGTATCCAGTTAACAGGCAGGTGGTCAAACTCCAAGAGCAGGTAGATAGGTGAAGGTACCGACAAGGATCAGGCAGGAGGCAGCGAGGTCTGGAACAAACAAGGAGTCTTCCACACGAGGCCAAACAGGTGATCAGAATAACGCTCAGAATGTGATGGTAAACTACACGAGACTTCGCAGGAAACACAAAGGAATCAGATCTATATACAGACTAGCTTGATGGGTAACCAGACACAGGTGTGTAGGGATAAGTGGGCGTGCATAACAGATAGGCAGACACAAAATAGAACAAACCAACGACACAGTAAACGGGGGGAATTTGAGGTCCAGATTTGAAGGCCTCAGTACTCAGGGGAAGAGGAGCGCTGGATGGTGACAGCATGCTGTCAAACTGCAACAAGGTATTTCTGTGTTCCTCATCTTTCCTTGCAAGCCTAGAGAAGACATTCAGCGCACTTGTCCTTTGGGTTCTGATAACCGAAACCACACTGCGGTTTGCTTCTGGATGGTCTTTGATAATACCTTCAAAACGGCGATAATGAAGGTGTCCAACTAATATATAACATAAAATATAACAATGAACATTATGTATGCAGTAAAAGGCTACAATTACAGCATTGAGATGTAACAATAATTTCAAAATACAATAAATCTTAGAAATATTTGATTTCAATAAAATAAGTGAGGCTTCAAAGCAAGAATGATAAAAAATGTTTCTTAAAGGAGTGCTTTTAAGTTATATAAATCCAATCGTGTGCTAAAGACTGGACTGGTCCGTCCCATCCTCTAGTGTGAAGCTGTTCAGAGGCGGCGGTCTGCACTTAAACTCCCAACAAAGTACCAGATAACGCAGATCATGCATTTTTGACAGAACAGCTTTAATGCATCTTTTTCTTTCTCTAAATCCGGCGATTATGCAATGCATTTGTTTCACAGACGATTCAATAAGAGCTGGGCCGTCGATGGGGATGTCAATGCAGTGCTGATGCATTTTATCCAGAGTGGTGATCAGTTTTTATCATTTCTTTAGTCAAAATAGATTTTTTTTATTTTTTTTATTAATATTCACATATTTAACATGGAAAACAAGTCTTGGTATTCCTTTGGCTTTTCTCTGTAACAGTTTATCTGATAGACTTTAGACGTTGCGGAGAATAACATTTTTTCCACAAGAGGCCATTGTCACAGTAACCATATAAAATGTCCTGGTATGGAAAACAAAGGTGAAAATTAATCATATCACCTGAAACTTGCATCCTCAGCAGGGGTGACTCTTCTATGAGAAAATTACTCTACTTCTCTTTATTTATTCCCTCAGCAAACATTGCAAACATGAGTTTCAAGTTTGAAAGGTTAATCCTTCTGTTGGTCGGTGTCCACATACAGTGAGTGCCAGGTTGAGGAAAAGAAATCTGTAAATCGCAAACACCAAGACTCCTCGTAGATGCTCCAGTCACGCCATCATTTGAAGTCTCATCGCGATGAATAGAGGCCTGTACATGTTTGTGTGGGGGGCGGTGAGTGTTTACTGCTATGCAAACAATATGTGTCATACATGAGACTGAACTTAACTGTCTTCTCCCCGTTGTTCTGTTTTCTTCAAGTTCTGCGTTTGTTTGCCGGTGTGTCCAATCGTTGCACTACTTGTTGGCACAGGCTGTCCTTGCTGTGAAGGTCCTGTGGGAAAACTGATCCAAGTGCAGGAAATGGCCCGGTAGCGAAAGGGAACCTGTTCCTTCTTCTAAAGACAGCTACGTTTGGCCGAACCTCTTACGGTAGCAAGTTTTAGTGAGAGCACAATGTAAAATGTTTGACTTATATGAGGGTTATGGGACATGTGTACATATTATGAAGCCCTCAGGGAGAAATCTCTAATTTGTGCTGAACTAAATAAATTGAATTGTAAAGATCTGTGGTGCATTTGTTAAGATTTGCACTGAGCAGGTTAAAGGCCTTGCTCATGGGCAGATCAGTGGGGATGAGAAAGTGGTGATGCGCTAGTTCTGGACACCTGGACGCTGCCCGTTGTAATAACTATAACACAGGCACAAAAAGTCTTGTTGTGAGCTGAGGACAGCTCGCATATAAAACATTTGGGAATTGTCCACTACTTAGTAGATATTTGATTCTTGGAGTGTATAAGAAATGGACGTCAGTCATAGGTTACACAGCTAGACTAAAAGTGATAGAGAGGTGGTTTGTAGGTGGAGCTGAGGTGTACCTGGATGTAATATCATTTAAAATGTGTAGACATACCACTCCGAAACGTCATGGAAGGCCTGTTGGGAATAGAGAGCCAGATAGTGTCTGGTATCAGGCTGTAAGCTGTATATTTGCTCAACTTTTTTCAAAGTTGAGCAACATGAAAAAACACGGAGGTATATGGAGAATAACTTTTGACCCATCAGTTTGCACTTAATATTTATTCTTTGACTTAACTTAATAAAATCATGGAAAGGATTTCCATTTGATAGAATGGCTTTCTTGGACCACTAAGAAGTTATGTTCGGCCAACTTAATTGCATTGAGTTAAGTTAATGCAAATGAATAGGTTAAATGTGTTTAATTTGAACTCAATTAAATTAAGTTCAACTAAATTAGCTAAATCCAGTTGAAACTGATTAAACCATTCATATCTATTAAACTCTATAAAACTATATTAACCCAACTCAATAACATAGTGTTAGAGTAATGTTATTGTTTAGCATAGAGAGAAACCAATAAAATGATGTGGAAATCCTTTACGGAATTTTTTAAGTAATGCCAAAGAGTCATTTTTTTGAGTGCATGCGGTGCTGAGTGGAGCCGGAGACGCCTGACTCACATTCTCTCTTGGCTTTTGGGGAGAGAGAGAATGTCACTACACATTGGGTTTCCTCCGCGGTACACAAGCGCACGCATGGACAAACACCTAGACGGGGCGAGCACGCACACCAAGCAAAGCCAGGCACATCCAAAATACACACAGGTGCACACATTTGGGCTATTTTTAGCCACAGCCGCTCACATGCAGACTCATATGCAAGAGCAAATACGCTTGAAGAACACGTGTGATATTTTGACGTGTTATGATTGGATGTCGCACAGTTATTGATTTGTGGCGCCACCTCAGAACGGGATTTCACTGTGCATCGCTACACGCGGAGTGTGTCTGGATGCATACAAGACCTCCCTCTTTTCATTCTGCTTTTTATTCTGAACTCGAGTGATGAGAATGATTTGCTTGTGTCTTGCTCTTAAAATGCAGTTTAACAGCATTGACGTGATGGAAGACCAGTAAAAACCTCAGTTATTCCTAATAGTTTTTTTATTACAGGCAGAATTCTCCGTACGTAATATAAAAATAATAATGTTTTGGTTTTACATGGGGGAAAACATAAGATGGACTTAAAGTCAGAATGAAATTGAAATTTGAACGACATACGCTTCTGTACCGAGAGAATTCTCAAGTCAAATCTTCTGCCTTTGATTGGATACCATAAAAAGTGGGTGGGCTTATGTTTCGTCCACATTGAGCAGCAGATAGGGATGCAGCAGATGGACATCCCCCCCTGGAGGGCACGGCCAAAACACAGAGTCCTACCCAATGGCAGGCTGAAAAAAAACACAACACGCATGACAATATTCTGCTGAGGAAATAAAGACATGCGAGCGATGTGACATCCAGTTTTACATTTCATCGTGGAGGACGGCAGAAAACCACATATAAAAAAAAGAAGTTATATTTGAAGTTTGGACAGCGATGCCTTCTAGAGGTATACTCTGCAGGTCCTATTTTGTTCTAGAAAGACGTCTAGATTGTGACATAAGAAAAACGACATAGTGAAGGGAACTCAGAGCCCAGTTCATAAAATGACATTAGATGATGACACATCGTTTCCAGATGAGCAATAGGATCAGGATATCTTTCAATCACAGTCGTTGTATCATTGCTCATATTTTTCTCCTCAGTTTTTAAGTATACCCATGTGTTTTTTCTCTGCAGCCATCCACGAGTTCCCGAGAGATTTCTTCACCCCCAAGGAACGTGCTGATGGAGCAGTGGGCCTTCACGTCCTTTGTGTGAGTTTCCAGCAGCCGTGCACGGTGGTATACAGTTGTGGAGTCGCTGCATTTCCAAAACTCTGGCTGTCTGTCATTTTGTCTTTGAATCGATAACCCTGGAAAAGGAAATTACAATGCTTAGTTTAAAAAAAAAGGTTCAAAAAGTGATTAAAAAATGCTAAACGTTTAATTAGGAATACCTCTGATACCTCCATCAGGGCTTCATCTCTGCTGCGATGTGTCCATCTTATACTGGAGAAGACAAGCACCTTGTCCAGTGGGTTCTGTAGAAACCACAAAAGGCCGGAATGGAAAATACTTACAATTAAGACACCTAGAAAGATTAGAAAAGCTTTTATTTTCACACTAAATGAACATAATCTAGACTCAAACTGTAATTTTTTTTCTCATTCACCTGCTTGTCCAAGCTTCTGTCCATAACAGACAGCTGCTCCACAAACAACAAACTGGGACTTTGGGAAAAAACAAGAAAAAGTAAAAATCCACAAACCTCAAATGCATAAAATTCATTTTAAATGTTCAATACTATTAAAAACCTCATGTTTTTAAGGGCCCGACTGAGAGCGTGCAAGTCAGTGATTAGGTGACCAGAAGAGGAAGCGGAATGCTGGACGTGACCTTTTTGGCAATTGTGAGATGTATGTTCCCCTAAACCTTTAATAAGGGTTAGTATGTTCAGACCAGACACTGATTATTTTCTATCTTCTCATTCAAATTTTGATGTTAGCTTTAATAAAAAATACCAGTCTAAATGAAAAAAACCTTGACAATAAGAATAAACAAAACCCTAAAGTCTTCAAGGGTGATTGAATAATAAAGTGTAAATATCGTGGACAAAAACTATGACGAAAAGTGGTCGTTAACGAACTTTTTCCCATGACTAAGACGTGATGAAATCTTTAGTTGACAGACATGGGCAAAGTACGGCCCCCGTAGACGGTTAATAATTGTCATGATGACAACATCCACAAACCCGGAAAGCTTGGTTACTGTGGGGGCAGCGGTGGTTCTTGTGCACCGATACGGACCGCGACTATTTTACACTTCGGTGAGTGTGCACTTCCTTGGTTTAGCTGGGCTGTCAGCAGGCTAAAGCCGTGGAACTCCTAAGACCCATGTGTGTGGAGATGAAGACCCGTTTCACAGCTCGGGGCTGGGCGGCCAGCAGAGATGTTCATGCGGACCTGGCTCCTTTGTTCTCTGGCGACGGCGGCCAGTGTTTCCTTGGCTGGATGAGACAGTCCGTTACGGTAGTCTTCTCCAAACACGTCTATAATCAAATCATTGCAGGGTTCTGAAACCTCACACATTGACCGTAAGACACGCGCACTTCAACCAGTTCACACGCCACATCTTGAGAAGACGGTGTTAAACCGTCTCGGCCACCGTATGTTTGTTACTAAGCAACAAAGAACGTGAGAGCACACGTGACAGGTGGAGGTTTTTGATAGAACTGCTTGGTGCAAGTGAAGGATGTGGCGGCACAAAGCAGTTGGAAGAAAACCTGGAGGACAGACACAAGATAAAGAAATGGTCATAAAACCCAAAAATCAAGAGGAGAGAAAAAGAAAAGACTGTTGGTCCAGTTGAGAATGGTTGGTTTATGATCAAACCCAAAAAATGTATTTCACCCATTGTAGGACGTTAAGAGGTCTCTTTGTTGGGACAAGCAATTTCACAGTGGAAACAATAGAGGAACACAACGTTTCCGTTGGCCATGTCAAAAGCAAGACAATAAAGTGTTGCGTTTAGGTCCCTTGTCCTCATGAGTTTGGCAGAGCTTTACACCCTTGAATATGTGTAAAATATCTTTGCAAATAAATGCTTTGCTACTTGTTAAAAGGCAAATCCTTCCATGTAATGATTTTTCACATGTCATTTATATTGGCTCACACAAACACTTCATCCGTTTGTTCTTGGCCCTTCTGTCAAATTTTAGAAGCCCTTGTGGCCCTCGAGTCTAACCCTTCCTCAGCAAGAAGGACTATTCCAATCCAGCCAATGGGCAGCCTGCACTGGCCTGCTGGTGGTGCATTCTGAGAAGTTATTAAAAAAATGAGCTGGGTGTGTGACGTGACTTTAACTGATGGAGACAGGCGAAATTAGAAATGAAAGCCAGTGTCTAAACTAAGAGCACACACCCACAAAGGTCCCACCCACCGGGGCAGCAGCCTGTGTGGCACTGTGTTGGCCAGAGGCTCATGTGTGCTCAAGGACAAGATCCAGACGCTGAAACTGCTCTAAGTTGATGTGGGGTTGCATGAGGTGCTTTCCCCAGCTCGGAGAATCAGGGAGGAAGGAGCTTATTCCAGAGGACGGAGCGCAGCAAACGAGCAGATTGGAAACGACTAAAACAAAGGCCGCATCAACATAAAATGTTATCACTTGAAAATGATGCTATTTTTAGAATATGTCAGAAAGCAAGCCGCTTACTTAAAACAAAACGCCATAAAAACAAACTTTTATATGTAATTCCTCATCTAATTTGTCAATGTCGACCAACAACATTGTTTTGTTTGTCAAAGGAAGGCTTTGAAGGGAGCATCGAGAGTGAAACTACCACCAGGGGAAGTAAATGCATTTATATATTTACGGTAGTTGTTCACACTCCAATCCAAAAGATACAGTAATGTAGCATTCTTACCCGGGTGCCATTGAGTCCATAAAAGGAAGGCCGGAAGCTGATGTGTTGCTTTAGCCGCTACTTGTTCTTCCGTGAATACGCCTCGTGCACAAAGTGAAGGGTCCCAGTGGCGTGAGAGAGCATGGCGGGGGATGGAGGTACATCATGTGATTCCACTGTAAGCGGAGAAAGAAAACTCCTTTTCTTTTAAGCAAGTGTCCTTGGAAGTTGTGCATTGTTCCTTATCAGTGAGTGTGTGTGCGTGTGTGTGTGGCACCCGCAGGCGGTCTACATGTTCTATGCCCTGGCCTTGGTGTGCGATGACTATTTCGTCCCGGCGCTGGAAAAGATTTGCGAGGTAAGAAAACTGCTCCAGGTTATTACGTCACTGACAGAAAGTCTCTCTGTGAGGGACATGATGCTGTGAAGAATACTACGCTCTCTTTTTTTGTCATGCATATTTCTTTATTTATCTATTAATCTCTCCACCAGCGTCTTCAACTGAGTGAGGATGTCGCAGGAGCAACTTTCATGGCAGCGGGCAGCTCCGCCCCTGAGCTGTTCACCTCCGTCATTGGTGAGAAACCCACAAAACACACACATTTACATGCATACACTTCTATGCATCTAACATCATACAAGCGGAATGAACAAGCAGGAAGTCAGAAGTCCAATTTTCTGTGTTAAGGCTAAATTAATATACATTTTTGCGTTGTGTATTATTGTATTTTGGGTATTGTATTACCTTATCACCTTTCATTTTTACGGAATTTAAGGGGAAAGCATTTACTTAAAAGACAGAACAAAATAGAAAAAAAATATTTTTCATATCTTGAAACGTCTGGCAAAGCTTGGATTTATTTTTGGACAGAAATAGTGTGAGAACAAACAAATAACGTTTATTAACATTTTCAGAATAAAACTAGTCTGTTTTTGTAGCATCAATTTCCTTTTGAAAATCTGTTTTTCCATCCCAGCTGTTTCACAGATCTACAAAACGTGTGAGGAACATGTATCGATAGATATAAAGTTTATATAATATTCTGTCTGCTGTCGTTAAACACAAGAGGCAACAAGTCTGTTTGTAATAATAAGCAACGATGGTTCCGTGTGGTTGTAATCTCTTGTTCAGGAGTTTTCATCACAAAAGGGGACGTCGGGGTCGGCACCATTGTGGGCTCGGCCGTCTTCAACATCCTCTGCATCATTGGAGTGTGTGGGATATTTGCTGTACAGGTGAATTTGCAAAACACACACAGACACAAATCCACCCATCAATGATGTCCCTTTCTGTCCCCATCCAACATTTATCTTAGCTTAACGTTGAGTTGACATTATACCTCAGATGGCAAACGAGACGCTCTCACTCTTCTCATAACTGTAGTTTGGAGAAAAAGTGTGTGTCATAAAAATGGTATCTGTCACGTTAAGAAAAGAGAAACCCACTTGACAGTATTTTGCTGTTAATGTGTATGTAATACCAAAGCACACACATACAGCAGTCTCACTCCTTCCGCCGGGTTCTTTCCCAGACGATACATCTCACCCGCTGGCCTCTGCTCAGAGACTCGACATATTACACTCTGTCCATCTCTGCTCTCCTAGTGGTAAGTACAGCTTCAGCCAACCCAAACAAATTCAGATTTCTATAGTTTTGTATTGATCGTAGTTATTGTTTATCTGTGTTGATCCTGGTTTTACTTTTACCTTTACTGGAACTCACTGTTGCTTTTACTGCTCTCTCATAGCATTTTTTAATGTGCCGTATAATTAAAGCTATTATTGTAATTAGATTGACTTTCATCCTGGAGCGGGTCGAGAAATGAAAATATATATTTTTAAATATGTGAATGCTGTGTGAAATAACATATTCACATCTACAATATTCACTTTTGTCTGTGCTGTTCTTCTCCCGTTTCACAGTTCATATATGACGAAAAAGTGGTCTGGTGAGTTTGTTTTTCTCTTTTTTTATCAAATGAGTCTCAAGAATTAAGAGTAATTTACAAAAGTACTTCACATTGTCAATTCATCCAAAATGTGTGTTTTACAGGTGGGAAGCTCTGACTTTGATTCTCATGTATTTCGTCTACATTTTAATTATGAAGTAAGTGATCCAGCTTGATTTCTTACACGTCCGTGGTTTCTTTTTTAAAATGCTCTTTTTATGTCTTGGGAGCGCAATAACTCTGGAACCTTTGTGCCAAATGTGAAGACATTTCTTCAGGGTTTACTTTATTTTCAGATAATCATTTCACGTTGTATAGCTGCTCAATAAAACCAAACTGTCAAACAGTTGCTATGTATTTTTGTTTCAGAATGAACTCTCACATTGTCCGTTTCCTGGAGAGGCAGAAGAAGAACTCGTCCAGTTTGAGGAACGGAGCGGCTAACAGCGGCGAGCTAGACGACGGCTGTGATGCTACCGCTGTCCTGTTGAAGAAAGGTACAGTTGTTTACCAAGAAATAGTTCCTCTACGACTCAGCCTTCACTCCACAAAAGAAGCGCATGTTAATCACTAAGCGCGGAGTCTTTATGCTAGATGTGAGACGTCCCTGCTGCGTCTCCATATTGGTACTTGGATGCTTTCTCTTGCTATCACAGGTGCATTCATGTGATGACGTGTGTGTGTGTGTGGGGGGGGGGGCTACAGCTAACCACCACAGGAAGCCGTCAGTGCTGATGGTGGATGAGCTGCTGTCGGCTTACCCCCACCAGCTGTCCTTCTCCGAGGCCGGCATGAGGATCATGATCACCAGCCACTTCTCTCCGAGAACCCGCCTCACGATGGCCTCCCGGATGCTCATCACCGAGGTCCGGATACACACACACACACACAGTAAAAGAAAGATCTTGCTGCCGTTCCTGGTCAGCAGAGAAGGTAATCTAGTGCTGCACCGTGGCCCCTCGGCCGACAAATCAGTTCCACCATGTACACTGAGGAAAATAAGTATAACACCCTGCTATTTTGCAAGTTCTCCCACTTAGAAATCATGGAGGGGTCTGAAATTGTCATCGTAGGTGCATGTCCACTGTGAGAGACGTAATCTAAAAAAGAAATTCAGAAATCACAATATATCCTTTTTTTGGAGGAGTGGGCCAAAATGCCTCCTGCAGTATGCAAACCTGGTGAAAAACTACAGGAAACGTTTGACATCTGTAATTGCAAACAAAGGCTACTGTACCAAATATTAACTTTGATTTTCTCAGCTGTTCAAATACTTATTTGGAGCTGTATCATACAGCTCCAAATAGTTAAATCACTTATTGTGATTTCTGGATTTTTTTTTTAGATTATGTCTCTCCCAGTGGACATGCACCTACGATGACCATTTAAGACCCCTCCATGATTTCTAAGTGGGAGAACTTGCAAAATAGCAGCGTGTTCAAATACTTATTTTCTTCACTGTATTTCTCAAGGACATGGTGGAGACTCCTGGTCAACAAAAATGTTTTATGTAACTTTGGAACTTTGACTGTTCCTAAACATCAATAATATCAGCCAAGAACGTCTTGGGTCGGGTAATGGCTCAAAAGGTTGATGGATTTGGTTTGGATTTGTACAGATTTTAACAACTGAGGTGCATTTTGTCTTTGACATAAACCCATGATGACTGTCTGTCCAACAGAGTAGGTCTCTGTAAAAAACAATATCTGCTCCACATATCTGGAACAAACTCCCAGAAAGCTGTTCTGTACAACTAAATTGTCCGTGCCTTGCCTTACTGAGTTAACATTAGCATCACAGACGGGTTAGCCCCACTTCTATCACAACGTGTAAAAAACATGAACAGGAATTATCAAGAGCATATCTACAATTTCCTTCTTATCTTTAAACAAATTCAAGCAAATTTCTATTAAACATGTATATATACACACACATATATGTATATTAGGGTTGCCACCTTTTGTACAAAAAAAAATGGTCGAGATGGCGGCGGACGATGCGGGCCGACGGAGGCATGGGGGGCTGGGTGCAGACATTACGGGACGGGTGTGCGACTGCAATCCCCGGTGATTCCTCTCCCACTCTCGGCGGTACTTTTGCATACGTGGGGGGAATCGGGAGCTGCCTCTGCCATTCTTTCAAATCGACACTCCGCCAAGAGCCCCACCCTCCTCTGACTAATTGGTTGGACAAACCCTGTCCCGTATTGATTCAAGACGGGATACGATTCTGTATTTTAAGGGACTGGTGGCAACCCTAATGTATATATACACATCACCCACAGCTCAGTTTCTTTTTAAAAGCCTAGTTCCATCAAGCACTTTGTGGTTAACTCTGTGTGAATTTGTGTTACGCAGAGGCAGCGGTTAATCAACACGCGGACTTTGACCAACGGTGACTCCGAAATTCCTGTCAAAGGAGGAAGCAGGCGGGGAGTCGAAAACGGGCTGTCCGGAGCCGAGAGGGGCAGCGGTGTTCACCGTGACGACCGGGAGGCGGGCAGTGAGACGGAGAATGAGGACAATGAGAACAACGAGAATGACGAGGAGGAAGAGGAGGAGGATGGAGGGGGGCCTTTAGTGCCCTTCCAGTGCCCAGGTACTTGCTGTGGGATGTGCTGGTGTGAATGAATTTTTTTTTTTTTTTTAAAGGACAAACATTTTTACCAGCATGTAACCGCCACCAAAAATGCTAATTCTAGTTTTGTAAAGTGTCTTTTGTTCTCTCTACTGAACTGGTTACAAAGATAAGTGTGATTTTGTGGTCTGTGAATGAGTCTAATCAATAACCATAGTGAACATGAGATTATGGTCTCAATCTCTAGTTTCAAGTATCCTTCAATGTAGCATGATGTTCATTTAGTGAATGACGGGCCCTTTAGAGTCAAACAGAACGTAAAGCAGAGTATGTTTTTGGCTTGGGCTACTGTGATTGACAGGTGCTTGCTGCTACCAGAGTCGTATCGGTTGTGAAAAAAGCACGTGGCAACGACATGACACAAGGCTTCAAAGCGGCAGTCCACAAACCCACTTCTTACATACAGTCCAGCACAGTTTTTCAGAGCACCCCCCCTTTGGTCTTGCGTGTGCCCAGAACAAGATGTCAGGGTCGCACAGGATGTCATGAGTAGTGCTAGTGGCGATTCTCTCTGACCAATCAGTGGTCGGCAGTATTGTTTAACTCCACAACTTTTAAATCAAGACTAAAAAAAAGGAGCTAGCAGATTGGAACGAGGTACCATACAGCGGATATGCAACATTTGTAAGCTTTAGAAGGATAAAGAATCTTGCCCTGTGTGTTTGCAGCTGGCTGGAGCAACAAGCTGAAGTGGCTGTTGGCCTGGCCTCTGTGCCTGCTGCTGTACTTCACTGTCCCCAACTGCTCCACGCCTCGCTGGGACCAATACTTCATGCTGTCATTTGCCTGCTCCACCCTGTGGATCGCCGCCTTCTCCTACGTTATGGTCTGGATGGTGAGAGACTAAGAGACAAGGAAAAGAGGATGAAGGCGAACTGACAGAGATAAAGATAAAATCGTATATGTTAAACTTCATTATTGTTGAAGTGTGAAGGATCGGTGTTCAAAGGGCTCATTCTAAGCTTACAAAACATAATGATACCTAGTTTCACTTCTTTATACACAAATGACAGTTAAAGGTTGATAAAGTTGAGCCATAAGACCATCTAATTGGTATTAGCTAGGCTGGGTTGGAATAGTTTACATACCAGAGTCTATTCCTAAACACTTTTCCTTGATCTTGTTGGAAAAAATCAGTCAAGGAAAGATGGTTAGACAGCAGATCAATTTGATATAATTTATTCATTCATTTATTTTGCAGGGACAATGCACACTAATAAACAGGTGCACTGTAAGTGAGCCATTTGCTGTCCCCGAAAATGAAATTAAAGACACAACGTAAACTGTACGTCACTTTACAGTTTACAACAGTTTGCCAGCATGTTTAACAGATAATTGTTCACATCTTAGCAACTTGAAAATGTTTAGATAGTTATAACGGTTTCTTCATGTCGAGCGGTCTGCGTGATCGTTATTTCTGGTGAACGGCTTTCTGATGTCACTATTTAAATATCGCCACAGCAAGGAATTATCTTTTTTCCTCTCATAAAGCATGGTCCAGTGGTTCCTATGCTAAAGGAGGTAGGTAGAGGAGCTTCTTTTGGTGAAAAAGAAAACATGCACACACAATTGCAACACATGCGAGCAGTAATAGTCTTTGTCCGTCCCTCAGGTGACAGTGATAGGCTTCACACTCGGCATCCCAGACGTCATCATGGGGATCACCTTCCTAGCGGCCGGCACCAGCGTCCCTGATTGCATGGCCAGCCTAATAGTGGCACGACAAGGTAATATCACACACACACCCCAACAGGTCACCGAGCTGTTAACACACATCAACACTCACCTACCGAACCGTTGGAAGCCAAACAGCATGAAAGCTACTATCAAAGCGCCAGAGAAGGGGGGAGGCGATGAGGGAGATATGGATGGGCGTGGCTTTAAAGAAAAGCTGTTGGTTTGTGTGATGAGGACAGACCGCCCTACAGGGTCCCTTTCGCCCCTATTTGCATCTGCTTTTATTTCCCCTCATCAAATAGTTAAAAGCTGTGTGTGTGTGTGTGTGTGTGTTTGGTCTGATGTGAGGGGGAGCTAGCCGGGCCACGCTGTTTAGTTGTCCGTCCTCTGCTTTGTAGCTGGTTTCGCTTCATAGCTGTGTTGTTTTCGCAGGGTATCAGTCCGACAGCACCGACATCAGATCGCATTTGATCCAGAGTTTAACTTCCAGTCCTAGTTGCTCAATAACTTTTTCCTTCATTCCATCTCTCTCTCTGTCTGTTTCTTTTGTCGTCCTCTACCTTTCTGCGTCCGTCCAGGAATGGGAGACATGGCTGTTTCCAACTCTATTGGCAGCAACGTGTTTGACATCTTGGTGGGTCTTGGCCTCCCCTGGACCCTGAAGACCCTGGCTATCAACTACGGCTCCGTGGTGAGTATGCACTTCACATCCCTCCCTGCTCAGGTCCAATCAGTATACAAACTCAGAAGAACAAGAAAATACAATTTTCGTCAAATAAGCAGTTTCAAAACATGTTATAGATAAGTGCCATTATAAGCACAATTTGTCCAGTTCAGTCTTCAGTGCGAGTGGATGACAGAGACGAGAGAGTTGGTATAGATAGAAAAGAGAAGGGGACCCAGGACGGAACCCTGAGGAACTTCACTAGTAAGAGGACAAGGTTCCGACACAGATCCTCACCCGGTTACCCGGTAGGCGCGGCCATCAAGGTAGGATAGAGAGAACGGAGAGGGCAGAGCCTGAGACACAAAGTTCCTGAAGGGAGGAGATAAGGATCTGGTGGTTTACTGTGTCAAATGCTGCAGAAAGGTCCAGAAGGATGAGGACAGAGGAGAGAGAGAGGTGGCTCTAGTAGCGTGGAGTTGGTTAGGAGAGGGGGGGTGAAAACAAATTTAGCAGACTACCTTGGTTAAAGAAAAGATACTCAATCCGATTTCAAGTCTCGGATGTCTTAAGATCTGGTAGAAGAGATGCACACGCTTATATATCTCACATTGGAGTTTTCTTGAGTTGCACTGATAAACACCGAAAAAATTGGTGCACTTGGGATAATGAACTGCCTTTTGAAATGAATCCTCTCAAATACTCCCCTCCCCCCCCTCCAAAAAAAGGTCACTAGTATTTTGAACAAAAAGCCTAATCTGGCATTAGGTCATTGGGGGGTGCGGATGGTCCGGTCAACAGGGAGGGGGGGGAACTGGTACTGGGGGTACTGCTGCCTCACACTTTATCGTCTTGCAGATCAAACTGAACAGCAAAGGACTGATTTTCTCCGTGGGGCTCCTGCTCGGGTCTGTGTTTCTGACTGTGAGTAAATGATGGCCACACTCATCAGGACTACTGACCTGTTTACCGCCCCGCCTTGATGCCCCTGTCCGTCCCTCTGTCCATCCAGGTCCTAGGAGTTCACCTAAACAAGTGGACGTTGGACAAGCGCCTGGGTTTCATTTGTCTCCTCCTCTACTCGATCTTCCTGTGTTTCTCCTGCCTCATCGAGTACAACATCTTCACCTTTGTTAACCTGCCAACCTGTCGGGATGAATGAGGCGCACACAAACACACTGATATAAATACGTCGCATACACTCTGCAAAAGTGGTGTTTGCAATGAGTCCCAAGTGAAGCACGGAATACGGATGTGGCGGTGTCCAACGATAGAGTGACAGTCAGAAAGTGTATTTCTAGATCCAATCCGAGTGACAATCATTCCCAAAAACCATTTGACACTGGTCCGATTCAGTTTCCTGCTGCTCTCCTGTTTTACGAGAAGAGGTCTCACTCTGTTCTTTTTTCCCAGACCCCTGTTTTTCGTCTGTGTGGAGCAGAGATGGTAAATGACTTGACTTTACACAAGCCCTCATATGGTACAGGGCAGTGGACAACAGCCACAACAACAACAGAAAAAACTACACTTCTCATGTAAAAACCTTTATTTTGAAAACCGCCTGTATGTAGGTGTGAAAGTATTGTTTACTAGGAGAGACGTGTCTTTTGGCTTCAACTAGCTGAGAGTAATAATTATAAATTAAATGAGCAACAATGTAATTTTTGGGGAGGCCATGGGGACAGATAATGTTGTTTAAACAAAGTGTCTTTAAGCTTCAAACCGCAACCGTTATGCAGAGGAGTACATTTACTCTATCTTGGATAATAGAGATTTTGTGGTAATAGATATAAAAACTTTCTTGAGTGATTTTGTAAAGAACACATTCCAACCAGGGCATTATTCAGTCACCTTTGATGAATTAACTTCAATAGCATCACAGCTGTAGCCTCTATGTTTTGTACTGGAAATTAATTATTATAATTATGAGATGTGTTCCCTCGCTCCCCTTCTGTAAATAGCACACCTGTGTAAATATCCCCCAGATGTCATATTTAAAATTTATTCGTCTCATACGCACATTTTTACTCCAGAGATGACAGAAAACCCAGGCAGGTGTTATTTATGGCTTTGCTTAAATTCACACCCAAGATCTTCATAGACGACCAGTCGTGTAAAACAAGCACAATTTTCTCTGAAGGTTTTCGTCTCGTTGATGTGTGTGTTTGTTGAAAAAAAACACAATTCAAACATGCACTGAAGAGCTTAAAATAACGGTTGCTTACCTTTATTCATGCTGATTATGAGGATAGCATCCTTGTAATATGAAGCAGGTTTGTATGAATTTATCGGGTTCAGGTCTTAATAAGGAAGCAAGTGCTTCAGTCACCGTTTGGGGATTTGTGGAGAGCTGGACAGAAAATAAGCCCCAGATTTTTCTCTCTAATGAAAGTGACTGACCAATTAAACTTAAAAGTGGTGGCTGAATCGTTTATATTGGTAAGTTGGAGGAGGTCTTAAAAGATGAAGTAGAGCAGTAGAGTAAAGGTGCAGTATAAAGCACCAGGACTTTTATCCCACCCCTAATACTTTCAGGTTGGTGGTTTCAACTTACTTTGCATTTTTTAATGTCTACATTTGTCCAAATAGGTTTGTGGTAAAACAAAAAAAAGGTATAAATATTCCTATAGTTTTTAAGAGCATGTAAAATGTGGTTTGTGAAAACCCCAACGAGGATTTTGTTATTCCACTGCCGGAGCGAGCCAAAGTCACACTATTCCTCTGAGACGTCCACCAGGCACGGAGGACATGGACATCCATTCTCACAGCATCCATTCACCGTAAAGAGATCTTTGGTGGGGGTGGATTTAAGATATTTGCTAAAAAAAAATCAATTCTGATTAGTTTCAGGGATATTTTTAATTTATTGATCTGTAATATGAAATATATTTTATGTGTTTGGGATGTAAAAATAAATTATTGTTTTTGGTATATATATAGTAAATATTCATATTAATTTATTTATTTCAGAGACACATGTGGAGTACTCTACGCTGTGACCGGAAAACAGGGTTTAAATGTTTCGAAAATTGTACAATGCAATACTTATGGGCATATACAAATTCTGTAAATATGCCACTAGCAGAATTTAACATAGTTTAACATACTCCACTTGTCAATATATCACGCTGTAGCAGCATTCGTCGTGAAATGATATGATGGTCAATGAGAACACAAACAATCAAAACAGGACTGTTATTATCATACAGAGTCCTAATCGCTGCTACGTAGCATAATAGATTAATGCGGTTATATCATGAAAGGAAGCATTGATGTTTACAATCGGAGGTTATCATTCTCTATCATAAAAACAAAAGTGTTAAACCTTTTATATACGTCACACATTTCCCAATTGATTTATTTGAAATTTTTCCTAAATAGGACTATGTAGCATGGTGCTAGTTATATACTGCTCATCTCAAAAGGATATTATGGAAGCCCATTAGCACCAGTCCAAAAATACACTAAATGTTACCAGTGTCACAACTAAAAGGAAATTTTCCTCATCTTTTGATCTATCCTAATTAAAATCTAACTATTAAATACAATTTTAAAAAAGGTTCAATGTAGTATTTCTTCCATATGCTTTCTAATACTTCTTTCTTTTATTGGCAAATAATCCGGTTCATAAAATAAAATAAAACAGCAAAGCCGATGCATTAAACCCAAGTAAATATTCCTTCATATATATTGTAAACTGACGGAATTTGTGGAACCATATGTTTAATTTATTTTGAATACCCAAATGATCTGATTTTAGGTAATCTATCATTACCTACAACCTCGCTGCTGTTCATTTTCAGTTTGGTAAGATACAGATGTTTACTTTATATCATACACATGCAGGCTGGTGAAGAAAAAAAACACCGGTTAGAAGGCATCAATCATCCTATAATGTTAATATCAGTTACCATTTATAACCAAGGCCTTTTTCAGTTTGTCATAAATATCAGAAAATATCTGTATCATGCACTTTCCATCTAACAATGTATGCTACAGATTATTTCATTGACTACATTCTGTGTTGCTATACACTGCATGTACCAAACACCAAAAACAAAGGGTACCATGTCTTTGAAAATAACCAAACTACCAGAAAGGCACTCACATTTTGAAAAGAGGCGTCTTGTAGAGGAGATTTCTAAATAATTTGTGATATTCACATGGGTGATATTGCTTATGTATATATGTAAATAGATAGGTGTAAATGTAAATGTATTTATATATTTTTTGTCTCAATCTGTATATCTGTTGAATATATTTTCATAGATCCTAGGTCTCCCTTGTACACCCCTTTGATGTGTTTTAGACCTCTAAAGCTATTGTCTTTTGTTTACTTGCATGGAGATATTTCAATATAATGAATTATTTATGGTAAATCTTTATGTACTTCGGGATGATAGTCCAATGAGTTTTAGACGGCACTGGATTTAGTTTGAACTGGATATCCTAGATGACTGCATGCTGCTGCTGATACAAAGATGGAGAGTAAAACGTATTTGCAAACAATACGTTTCTTTACGTATCGAACCTTTACCTCTTCATACACAAGAAACTTTTCAACAGAATGGTTTACTTTGTGTTTCGATGTAATTTTAGAGATCATTTTGCTACCTGAGTATTAATAAAGTATTTGCTTAAGGTAACACAAGCCCTGTCATGTAGTAAGTTTTTGTTTGGAGCTACTAACTCACATTTTCATACAGAAATCATGAGCTGAAATTATTTGACAATAAAATCGAACTAGCTAGATGTCTCGTGTACTTTTAAGGGAGGGTAATAATTATAATTTTCTTTAGCAAAGGCAGTAATACAAGTGGGCACAATAACATGTCCTGCATTTGTAATAATTACGCATTCTAAAGTAAAATGAAGGAAGCATGGATAGCAATATATGTTCAAAGTATGAATTGTAGTGAATTGCCTATTTCCGTTAGTTTAATGGTTATGTATGTCATAATATTGGATCATTATGGCTTTTAGTCTACCACAAAAATAATCACTTTTGTATATGCCATTCGAAAAGAGCATAGTGTATGCCAAAAAGAGTGGTACAATTTATTGCATGTGTGATGTTTTATATAATTGAATTATTTCTGTAGTAGGAATTTAACTTATCATTCATCTTTTACGTCACATGTGTCAAACTCAAGGCCTAAGCGAGTGCTTAATTCCCATATGTCAAACTCGCAAATCCGCAGATCTTCCTTGTGGCACTGGCAAGCAAAGGCAAGTGAGTGGCAACAGTGGCAAGTCCGGCGCGAGCATCACATCGGCACGCCGAGTGGGCGGAGCCAAGTTAACATTTATTTAGAAAAGAAAAACATACATTGAGCAATTCGCCAGAGGGGGTTGCCACACCTAAGACTTGGATAAGGGCATTCATCCAATACCTTTTATTTGTGCCGGATCCTGGATCACTTGGAAAGTTCCGCAATAGACCGTATAAAAGGGAAAATAGGGATCAACGTACCTATGTGAGTCAACTCTTGTTGCTCCCTGACCAACCTTACTCTCCATCAATGCCTCCGGATTGCATTGACAACTTACGAGCCTAAAGTCACTGCTCTCGTTCGAAACAAAAAAAGTCACTACTCCCACTAAGTCAGCAGGGTAAATGTAGCCGACCTACATCAATATAATGTGGTATGTGTAACAAAGGCATGCATAATCACACATGGTGGTGATTTAAAATATGTTCCCTCAATGTGCAGGTCAGTTCATTTAAGATAAAGCTTATATTGCTTAGAGTTAGGGCAGGCTCATGTTAGCCTGGACCAGCCCTTAGTTAAGCTGCTCTAGGCTTAGACTGCCGGGGGACTTGTTAGGACACACGAGCCCCTCTCTCACTCTAACTCTCCTTCCACAATCATCCATGTTTTATTAATGTACATCACTAATTAAGCTTCTTTCCGGGAGTTCTTTGTGCTTTCTTGCCTAGCAGGTCTCCGTGGACCATAGTTTCGTGCGGACCCCGGTTCTGACTCATGACATGGCTCTGCTGACACCTGCTGCTGGCATCACCATTACTTTAAATATGATTCATATTACTGTCATCATAAACCAACATATTTCTGCTCTCCCTCCCCACAGAAGCCTCTGTGGATGGTGGTTCTATCTGATGGAGGTTGTCCCTGCAGTGGTCCTGCCGTACACTTGTTCTGCTACTTGCAGTTACTTGTACAATACATTCAATTCCAGAAAGGATACATATTTTACATTGTTGATTCTGTACACATGACATCCATTGCAGTCTGTCCATCCCGGGAGAGGGATCCCTCCTCTGACGTTCTCCCTAAGGTTTCTTCCCTTTTTTCCCCATTGAAGGGTTTTTTCATATTTTGGGGAGTTTTTCCTGTGCCGATGTGAGGGTTTTCGGGACAGAGGTGTCACAATGGGTGCTGGTGCAGGCGGAAGGCAGGCAGGCAGGACTCAAACGCAGGATTCAAGTTTTCCAGAAGGTGCTATTTATTCACCACAAAAGAATCAAACAGAAGCCAAAGGACGTGCACCAACGATGACTGACTAAGACAATGACGCGACGAGGCACACGGGGCTTAAATACACAAGGGAGGTGCAGGTGATTGGACACAGGTGGAAACAATCAGGCAATCACAAGACAAGGCAGGAAGTGAAGTTCACCCAGAGACACGAGAGACAAGAAAACTACAAAATAAGACAGGAAGAGGACCCAAACCGTGACAAGAGGATGTTACATGTGTACAGACTGTAAAGCCCTCTGAGGCATATTTGTAAAATTTGCGATTTTGGGCTATACAAAATAAAAAATAAAAATGAATTGTGCAGTTGTACAACTTATGTAGTTAGTTATAGTTGTATATGTTAGAATACTGTGCACTTTTTATTTTTATGCACTTTGAGATTTTCCCGCATGGGTCAAATATGAGCAAGATGTTTATTTCATTTCAAAAGGAAACTTAATATTATTGTGAATTGCTTACTGTGCACTTTTTTGTTTTATGCACTTTGTCATCAGATATGTAGCCTAGGTAGGCCTAGGCAAGAGGTGCCTAGGTCAGTTTCTTTTCTTTTGTAAGTGGAAAAAGCAGGAGCTACCTCAGATTCTGTTCAGTTAGCTTACTAGTTACTTTTGTTTTCTATGCACCTTTTGCTGTGCAAACTGACCAAAGTCAAAAGAGAAACAATGAATAAATGTTTTTCAATAAATTTGTTTGTGTTGGTTTTAAAATGTGTCATTACGAGCTGCTTTGCCGTTGAAATGACTGACCCAACTAACCTTTCTCGATTTGAAAATCTGGCCCAACTGAATTTGTAATTGAATAGCCCTGTCTTTTGGTCTCCCTCCACCAGAGACCAAACCTTTCATTAGAAATGGCTGAAATTCAGGGTCCAGAACGCACTCTGGCTCGACAGCAACAGAAGGAAATGAGGAGACTTGTTTTTGAGAGCGTAGCATCTATTTAGTGTGGCCTGACCTTTTGCAATAGTTGCAAGTAGGCCTTCCCTTAACCCCCTTCTCACCCTCTGACACAACTGGCTTCTCACCTTCCCATTTAGCAAAGAATGCTGTTGAGGCTACTTGAGGAGGGTTAGATTTGTCTGAGTGGGAAAAGTTGGGTTTACGCCATAGATTACAACTATGCTCTGAGAGAAAATGAGTCTTGTCCAGACTGCCCTTGTGGATGAGTGCATACTCGTCTGCGAGGACAGTTGCGGCTGAAAGAGTAGTAGCCTTTTGGTCGTTAACATAGGATGCAATCCTATCAGGCAGTTCTTAAACTCCAATAAAATGGGCTCACGCAACTGATCAAACGTTGTAACCTTTGATGATTGACACCAGCGGTCCAATAGGGCTTCTTTCTCTCGTCCAAATTCCGCAGTACTGCAGCTTTAACTTTATCATAATCAAGAGAGTCAGCTGGGGTTAATGAGGCATATGCCTCCTGGGCTTTCCCAGTCAGCACGCACTGTAAAAATAATGGCCAAACCTTCCTAGGCCATTTCAAAGCGTTGGCGGTACGCTCGAAAACAGTGAAGTATTTGTCCACATCGTGAACATTGAAGGGAGGAATCATACGGATGCATTTGTTAATATAAAAATCAGATTGCGCACTACTGACATGAGAAGCCTGGTTAAGCTCCAATTCCTTTAAGCGTATCTCTCGTTTAGTCCGCTCTTCTAACTTCATCTGCTTTATTTTAACATTAAGGCGGAGCTACTGCTCTTTAAGGAGCAGGAGAGTGCAGCCAAACTTAAACAGCAGTTCTAGACGGAGCATTTCTATCTCCAATTCCAACTTCCTTATGCTTGGATCAGGATCAGCTGGTTTTACTGGTGAAGGATCAGGATCAACAGGATCATCAGCATTTATGAAAAATGTCAAGGGAAGGCTGCTTAACAAAATCCAAAAGATAAAGTGCACCAGCTAACAGAAAGTGACGAGTGAAAGTGACAAATTGTATGTACATGTGGAGTGTGAAGAGTCAGTCAGGGGGGGGGCCCGGGCTCTGTTGATGAGCCCGACTGCCGAAGGGAAGAAACTGTTGGTGTGGCGGGAGGTCTTAGTCCTGATGGACCTTAGCCTCCTGCCGGATGGAAGGGGCACAAACAGTTCATGTCCGGGGTGGGAGGGGTCGGCTACAATCTTTCTGGCCCGCTTTAAAGTCCTGGATTTTTTGTATAATGTAGATACTCCCGATGTATTTAGAATTGTAACTGACATGCTGATCTGCACTATGCATACGTTCCTGAATACCTTCCACTGTAAAGGCACAAAAGTAGTATATGTATTGAATCTACTTTCATGAAAGTTGTACCCATTCTGGAGTGTGATCACCATCTAGAGGTGAAGTAGTGTAAAAGCTTCAATCAAACACAAACAATGTCAGGCATGCAGTTCCATTTATCTAGTTCCATTTATTAAGTGCAAAGTATGTTTGAGATCTCTCAAGGTCAAATGGTAAACAGGAATATGTCCCTGGATGCAGAAGACATTAGGACATCATAAAACATGTTACAGAATAAACATAAAAGCCATCTGTGAAAAATCCCCTCAGAGACTTAAATATGAATCCAGTTAGATCCTGGACAACATGGCCATACGTGGGAGCTTCGATACACAATGCTAATGCTACTATGACAGCTCTAAACAAACACGAAAGAAACAGCATATGAATTTGATTTATCAAATACTGGAAGCTTTAAATTAAAAAGAATTTCAATTTTGTTTGTTTTAAATTTGACTGACAGTACCAAACTGAATACTGATGTAGTAACCTTTCTCTTCCTGCACCCTCTATCCCCCACACCTTTGTCTTTCCAAATATCTACAAGTACCACACAGCGCTGTTGTGTGCGACAAGACCAGCTTTAAAGTCCACACATCGATTTAGTAACTGACTACATTTTTTTTTCCTTACCAAGATACAAACCATAACAATTGTCAGTAGTACAGTGTAGTACGCAGCAGTCACATGTCGTCAATCTGAATAGAAAAGATGCATCAGGTTTGATAACAGTATCTTTGATATCACCAGGATAATCATTAGATGCATAAAACGCCAGCACACAACTTAAAAAGTTAATTCTTATCATAGAAAAATGCCATGTTATATATTATTACTTTTTTTTTCTCATACCGTTGGGATTGAGCCGCAGATATGCAACTTCATGCCTAGAAAATGCTGCAGATCCAAAGCAGAGTGGAGAAGCCACCGGGAATATCCAAAGTCAAGTCAACAGGAAAGCAGGCCCCATTTGGCTCTGATATTCCCAGAAGTATACAATGTATATACATTTAAAAAGAAATAATGCAAACCGTTTTGTGTTTTTACCCTGGCACCCAAGGTCTTTGATATTATGGAGCGTTTGCATTGTATGTGATTTAGGCATTTCCATAAAGATGTGTGCAATTAAAAATACACTATCTCTGGTTCTTCTGAATCCATGTTGATCCTTTTTTTATCCTTGTTTTTGAGTGGAACAACGCTATAGTAGTGCAATGCTGAATCGGTTCTCTTTTAATGCCTAATGGTTTGTTGTGGAAGTATTTGTGCAGTTGTTTTTCTTTGAGGAGTAGAAGGGGGCTAGTTTCCCCGAGGTACACCGCCTCTGGTCTGCTTCCAACAACCAGCTACTTATAAGTAAACAATTGTTCATACTTTAAAAAAGGTACAAGGTCTATAGGAAATGGCCACAATTTTAGTTTGAAACGTTTAAAGGTAACGAACACTTGGACAAACACTTTCTAAGCAGTTCGGCCCAGTCCATCCGCTCCTGTGAACCTGAGTGAAAGGCTCATCCAGGTAGACATGCATTCTGTGTAGATTCTGATAGTTTGTGCATGCATTTTCAAAAGTTAAAACACTTGGCAGTTGTTTGGATGAAAACAATTGTTAGATTTGGCACTCCAACAATAGAAGTAGTTTATTAATAACTGATGACAGTCAATTTAGGGCTAAAGAGCTGTCTGTCTCCTATGTCCTTATGTGGCCTGGTCGTACACATTGCACCTTTTTAACATTCATCAGTGAGCTCAATGCAGTAGCCATGGCATTGATTTAAAAAATCTAAAATTTAAAAATGTTTTATCCTTGCTAAAGCACATAGTGTCTATATATTCTTTAAGATATAGCTGTGGAGCTGAAGTCGTTGTCTTGCTCTATGGATGAATTAATTCCAACATCCAGTTGCAATGTGCACCAGTCACCACTGGGTGTTGCCAGAGTCCCTTTAAAACATATAAACAATCCAAAGGATGAAGACACAATAACATAGTTGACCAGCAACTTTATAAGCAAATGATAATACCACCTTTAACCTAAATAAATGATTTGTTAGATAAAAATGATTGATCAGTGATTAGTCTCACATGTATCCTAAAGTAACCCCAAGCACAGCTGACCCTGAATCTGCACTATAAGCATCAGCCTTATGTCTACTCCGTCTCTGTTCACACTTCACAGCTGTGCTCAGCAAAGTGTTACTCCATTGACGAAATAGAGTCATGGGAGTAAAAGAGAAAAAGGCGTCTATCACATTTCCTTCTCTCCTTTCTCATTTTCCTCTTTCACCCGTGTCTGACTGACAGAACTTTCCGGCGAGAGGATGTTGTCCTCCAAAAAGGAGAAGTCCGGCTTTGTAAAGACTGGTACAATGCAAAGTTTGGCCATTTTCCTTCCCGTGGAAACATGTTTGTTGAGGAGACAGACTACAGTCATACAGATATGGAGTTTTCATTGAGGTGGCTGGGCGGCAGGCTAAGGCCCAGACTGGGACTGAGGCCCGAGTTAAGCAGGGTGGAGGGGGGCGGCAGGTCCATCCCGAGGTCATTCAGGTTGGCCTGGGGACTGGAGGTCATAGTGAGGTCGTTGAGGTTGGCCATGAGCTCTGGCGGAGCTGACAACGAGGCGTTGCTGTGGGCGACGCGGCGGAAGACAAAGTGGAAGGGGGTCGACTGCGAGCGACTGTGGAGCTCAGCCTTGATCTTCTGAGGGTGGGTGTCAGCAGCCAGCTGCTGGCTGCTGCCCTCCATCAGCAGGAACAGGCCATAGTTCTCCGGGTCGGGCAACTTGAGCTTCTGGGCGCACAGACGACACACCTCCTCCACGGAGGCGTACGGTCGGACCTGCAGGGTCTTGGCAGTGCAGCCTGTGTCCAGCTCTTGCAGTGCCACCCGCAGGTAGTTCTGAGGGAGACCGAGGGGGGGGGGGGGGGGGGTCAACATTCCAGCTCTGTGACGCACCGTACACAATTTATGGGTTGTACTCCAGCGTTAAAAAATATCCACCCAGCACTGCTGGCCATTACGATTTCTAATGTAATATATCCAGTTTGTGGAGTTTTACACTGCCTCCCATGTCACTAAAAGACAATTTTATTTTGGGTCGCTGCATCAGAGCTACTTTAGACCCTATATGAAGAAGGACGGGATGGTGGTTACATCAAATCAAGGAAAAAGGACATTTTTATAAGTAATTTCATCTAAATGTGCACATAAACCGTATATTTCAATGACGAGTTATGTTGGAATATCCCCCCCATCAATCATGTAACATTATCAGTCTGTATACAAATAGCTCCTCCCACTGGCCAAGTGTATCCCAAACATTGGGTTTCAGTCCTAGCCTGCACAGTAGTGATGGGAGTTGCAACAACAGTTTCAAAGTCCCACCCCCACACACCCGCTAGAGCCAATAGCTAGTCGTACCTGGAAGTCGTCGATGGACGGTGCAGAGCGCTGGGTTGTGCGTCGGCGGTGCCACTGGTGGAGCGTGTCCCTGGTTTCCGAGCTCAGCACTCTGGCCGCCTGCTCTTCCTGGAAGTTTCGAATCAGTGACATGGCTCCATAAGCGCTGGTCAGGTAGTAGCCACCTGGACGGACGGATGCACACACACACAGTGGGTTAACACGGTGTGGACATAGAAAAAGGAGAGTGAATATTGTTCTCCTGTGTTGAATAAGCAGACCTTCTCCATGGAGCATAGAGGGGTCCAGCAGCTCCATCATGTATAGAATCTCGTTGTCCAGCTGAGGCATGTCGCACTGGGCCAACACGTAGGTTAGCATTGGTAGGAAGTCATCCGCACCGTACAGACGTCCTGAGGGGCAGACGGATCATTTTTAACTGCCTTGAGTATAACAGAGTTATCATATTGCAGAAAATAGGTGAGCTAATCCAATAACTACCTGAGTTGTCCTCCATGATGGTGTAGATGAGCTTGCAGACCCTCAGCAGCATGGTGACCTTCTTCTCGGGCGAGTACAGTTTACTCATGGTGTGGAACTTGTGCTTGATCTTCTCTATGGCCGCAGGGTCCGGGGGCAGCGCATCGGCCACGCCCATCTCCTGTGGCTGCCGGGCCTTGGCCAGAGACAGGTTCTCCTTCAGCTCCCGCCACTCCCCGCTGCGCACCTGGAACTCTTGCAGGGCAGCGCTCACCACCGGCTTCAGAGTCTTCAGGATGATCTTGTGCATGGCCTTCTCCAGGACGCCGTCTGGGGGAGAGGAAGGAAAACCTGAGCTTTCCCACATGAAGTTACTGACAATTATTTAGATGAGACCGTCCACGCTTTTCTTCTTCAATGGGAAACTTCACAGGGAGAGTGCTAGGATTTCATTGACACAACACATCCAATTCCAACATATGATTGTTATGTTAATAAAAGAGGACAAATGTAGCTCCACTAAGTTGTGTTCCTGTTTGGTCTTCCTCTGTTACTGCGTTTGAAATCCAAACATACTAGACAAGATAACAGCCTTGTAGAGGAGTCCATAGATCATACCTACTTGTGTCCCACCTCTGAGGACAGGGCCGGAGCCGCTCTGTCTACAGTCTATTTTTAGCTTAACACCACATCCCTTATCAGTCTCGGGACGTAAACGCTTCCTGGAGTCTCAAGGCCTAATCACTATGTCTGCGTCACTCGCATTGTGGTGTGTGAAAACAAGCTCCCATCCTTCTACCCCATCTGTATCGATCAAAGTCAATGACAGTTGAGCGCGTTCTTGTTGTTTGTGTATACACCAAGGTTTGACAGGATAGTCACTATTTTGTTTAAGTTCTCCTGATGTGGGAAGACTATGGAGGCAGTAGGGCTAGGCGATATAGCCAAAAATCCATATCACAGTATTTAGAAAGATTCGGATAGTATCCCAGTATATGACCTTTTTTTTCAAGTAAACACATTCATCCATTGACCTCGAAAAGGCCTGCCAGCTACCCGATCAGCTGTTTGCCTCTCACTGGCCAACTGGCCGGCAAGTTAGCTTGTTAGCTTGTTGTGGCTGCTAGTGTTGCCACCAGCGGCAGGACAGACAACAAAAAAAAACTCCAAACAGACAAGACTCCTCTCTTGGGCACAAGTTGCGTTGGTGCATCTCTGGGCTCTCGTTGTCCCTCCTGTATCGCTCCTTTCCGTGTTTTCTTGTAGCAAGAGTTACTTCTTGTTGTGAGCTGTACCCAGCATGCAGTTCGGCAGGGTAATTTTTTACAAATGTACAATTATTAGTGTTACAAAAAAAGTAGGGCTGTCAAAAATAGCGCGTTAACGGCGTTAATTAGCTGTTTGTTGTTAATTACGTCAATTTTTTTGACGCATTTCACGCATGCGCAGTGTGACAAATTATTCAGGTCCGGAAAGAACCTCTTCTTCTAGGGAATGCACTTCATCCTATACAACACATTACTGCCACCTGCATACGTCAGGCCGTCAGGTTCAGCAAGTCGTTTGCGCAAGAGACCCGCACCCCCCCCCTCCCTCCCCCTCCCCCCCGGTTCTCGCGCAGCGGAACAGAGAAGAAGAAAAGCTCCGCCCAGCAGAGCTTTGCTAAGAAAAATAAATAAAGAGCAGCGCTGAGATAGAGGAAAGACCATCGGAGAGACCCGTAATACTGTTCTGAAACATGCGGAGGAAGAGAAGCCAATGCGATGTAATTCCTCCCAGGTATGGGGATATTTCACACTGAAATGGGGGTGGTAGCGGATTTCTTTGCAGCGCCAGTCGTTCTAATCGCCGCGCTTGACTTCAAGGTGTAACCTTTATTATTGTTCGGTCTGAAACGGCGCGCCCAGTGACGGGTGGTGCAGCAATATTGTTGTTCGGGTGGAAATCGGGAGAAAGGTCGGTCCGGGAGATTTTCGGGAGGGGCTTTGAAACATCGGGAGGGTTGACATGTCTGGTCATGTCTGGTCATCGCAGGAGCACAAACTCACAGCAGAGTGGGATAAACTGCAGAGGCTCGAGACCCTTCTAGAGCCATGCAGGGAAATCAGTCTGTAACTTATCAAATAACATTGATTTGATTATTTTCTGGAATGAATTAAAAAATCAAATATCAATAACATGTATTTATGTAAAAAATAATAATTATGATAATAATAATGATAATTATGTATCTGTGTCCTGTTATTTATCTTTATTATGCATTTCAGAAAGAAAAAAATGTTAGGATTCAGGTGATTAATCAATATTAATCCACTGAAAATTCTGATTAATTTGATTAAAATTTTTAATCATTTGACAGCCCTAAAAAAAAGTTATAACCATGACTGTCTCAACATAAGACAACTAGCTCCGACCGCTGCGCTCTTCACAATGGGGTGTAAACAAAAAAAAACATTCTGCCGCCTCCCAATGAGCAACAGTTGTCATGGCCCAACACCGTTATGAACGGTACGTGAGGAATTCATTCAGCACTGAAATCTTATAGCGGTATACCGTACCGCCCAGCCCTAAGAGGCAGTAACTGGAAGATTAAGGAATTGATACAATTGAATGGTCCTTGCGATCACCTGACCTAACTCCGATAGAACATCTCTGGGAGATTGTGTTCCGGTCTCAATAGAAGCATGCTGCAACATTGTCAAGTACGCATACAAGCATGTGGGGGCCCCACAAGCTATTGAGCATTTTGATTTGCAGAAAATTGAATTTAGGAAAAATGGACTAGCATTTTTCACTTTGATGTTTGGAGTTGTTTATATAATTACAAACTTTGTAGGCTGAAACTTATTTCCATCAAAAGATGTGGCATTCTATCATTCCCAAGGCATTAAACTGATTTATGTTCAGATACGGACAAACTTGTTTTTGTTTTGAGATCTGATGTGTTTTCAAAGTGTTCCTTTTATTTTTTGAGCAGTAGATATATCTTTATAGGACTAGATGAACCTGAACAAAAAAATCTTGGGAGGCTAAGTATCCCGGCCATCTTTGAGCTGTCACATCGAAGGAGCTGAAGGACAGGCAAGTATTGAAGATTTATATTAGGGTTTTTTTCAAA